>NC_013083.1:344013-688026 GCF_000142805.1 Lachancea thermotolerans CBS 6340 | reverse complement strand
CAAGTAAAGCTTGAGATTCCCTTAAATCATTAACCGATTGATATATTCCATCTAAATTGTTGGAGAGAATCGAATAAACGCATAGCTCTATAGGATGCACACCGGCTGCTGCAGCAACTTCCTGGGGCTCCATCTATCACCTGTTTGTATTCCCTGAGGAGGCGGTTCCAGCCGGAGAAGATTCTAATCTTATTGTATATTTTGTGGGCTAAAAGTTTCAGGGTAGTTATGGATTTGTTAACGGCGAAATAAAATTAGCTAGCTGTTTAATAAACATATATTTAAGAAAATAATACAAAGGTGTCTTTTGAAAAGACAGCTTCACGATTTTGAAAGAAGTGTTTTAATGAGCGTCGCCATCTTTTTTGTCACTCTTCTTATCGTCCTTCTTGTCACCACCAAAAATACCCTTCTTGATCTTACCAACAGCTCCTAACCCGCCGCCGATAACAGATGTTCCGGCATGCAGTCCTGACGAGATACCCTTCGAAGCTAAGTCACCAACTTTTTTCTCCGTTTTGCGTACAGATAGCGTGTATCTTGGACTGAAGCTGAAACTTAGGTGCAGTACACCCCCGTCCTTACCTTCAGGACCAATCAAGGGGATGTCGACATCACTGGGGTTTTCAGGGTCAACACTGGCCAACGGGTAAATGGCTTCGCCAATCAAATCGTCCTTGTTTCCTGCATCCCAGTCCATCATTTTGATTTTGAGGTAGTTGTTAACACGATTGTTAATTTGCACCTCGCATTTTTCATTCCAAACTGGATCCAGCGTTCTTTTCTTGTGATGAGTTTTGAAGAAAGAACTTTCATTGTTGTCAATGTAGAATTTGACGAATGGGTCAGATTTACCGTTCCTGTCTGCAGAGATCAAATTGTTGGCACCAAGCACATTGATCGTTAGATCACCGCTGTTGGTAATCAAGTCTGCTTGTGGGAGCTTTGAAGCGGCTACTGGGAACCAAGAAACTTGAAGCATCAGTTTCGCACTGTTACCGCCAGTCAGGTTCAGAATTGATGGCTTGTAGTAACAGTTCTTCACTAGTTCGATAGTGGGGATAGTAACTTCAGCATAACACTCCTCTGCCTTGCTAGCATCACCCTTCTTTGTCACTCTAAAGGTGGTGATAGACCAATCAAGTTCTTTTATTATCACGTCACCTGTAGCACCATTTCTGATGGTTCTACCACCAAATTTTTGGCTAACATAACGGGGATATCCGTTGGAGTCAAAGAACGCTTGGACATAGCAACCAGTCTGTGGAAGCTCGCCGCCTAATACAGAGAAAGCAAAAACACCACTCTTATATTGAAGAAGCTCATCTAAGTCCAGTTTCAACTTATTACTGAACAGGTCTTCAAGTTCCTTGACTTCAAATTCTTCTTCCTTTCTCTTTTGCTCTGCTTGTTTAGACAGTTCATCGTCACTCTTTTCGCTTTCCTGGATCTGAAGCCTCTTCTTTCTCTCGTTAAGTTCATCAACTTCCTGGATCTCCTCCAAGCTCAGAACAGGAACTGTAGGATAGAAGGAAACGTAATAAGTCACAGATCCCTTAGCCCCCTTTTTGTCAACGAGACGACCCACTTTAGGCTCTTCATCAACGTTTTCAACATACTTATCATCATTGCCTTTTTGAAACATGTTGGCGACATCAATGTTGAACTTGCCGAGGGTACGGTCAGCGCCAACGGTTTCAACATCGAGACATTCCAAGGTGATCCTCTGATTAGGCGACGTAACAGCGACATAGATACCCTGGTTCCACACTGGATTCAAAGTGGATCCCCGAACATCTGTACGCCCTCTTGGGATACCATTGACCAGGACCCTCGCATAAGGATCAATCTTTCCAAACTTCTCAAGGTTTCTGAGACCCTCGGCCTTGCTAATGAAAACTCTCACAGCGCCAATAGGAGGCGTGTATGCCACAGAGTTGGCTCCCATTCCCAGTTCGACAGGCTTCCAATAAGTTGTGACCTTGATTTGGCCCTTTCCGTTTTGTAAAGGAATCCAGCACTTTCCAACTTCAGAACGGTCAATCAGGTCGCTCAGGGTTTGGACGGTACTACCAATAGTTTCGCCTTTCGCGTTCTTAATCACAATCTTAGTTCTAGTCTTCCGGCGGTCTGCAATAACAGCTTCATACTCTTGAAACCAAGATGGAGTCTCTGTGTTTTTAACACTACCCGTTGTCAACACTAATTTGGCATTAACATACAGTTCCACGTAAGCGGAGACCTTCGAACCAGGTTCAGACAATTCCTTAGCTTCTTCAATGATCAATTTACTGATACCAACATTCAAGTCGGGGGCATCTTCAACAGTGCCGTCAGGGAGCTGCTTAGGCTCTAAGGTAGGATGGAACTTTAGCCCAAAATTCAATTGACCAACTGGTTTGGAACTTCTCAAGAAGCACCCACTCAAGTTCTTTTGAGTATTCTCATCGTGAAGGGTACTGAGGTTATGCTCAATTCTTCCCAGTACTTTGTCCTTGACATTTTCGCGCCTGTCATACAAAACAATTGATAGAGGCTCTGTGAACGAGTTCAATAATAGAAACAAGGTTTCGTTCCAAACGGGATTGAGTGAATCGCGTACAGTTCTCGTTTTACCAACACAGACGCCATTAAACTCGAAAGATAAGTATGGGTCCACAGATCTATTAAGAATGTTCCGAGCGCGTTTAATGTCAATTGCGTCTTTGACAGTGACCTCCAAAATACCGATAGATACTGCGGACCCTGAAATAAGTTGAGGAATGTTCAGTTGCAAAGAAAATGGAGGCATCAATATAGGTGCCATGTATTTCTTTGCTAGCTCCCGGATTAGTGGATAAAGGCCTGGGATGCTCAGGATTTCCCAGTTGAAAATACTCTCGCCTAATAGCTTGGCAACAAAGTCAACATCAGGTGTCTCTGTCAACTGGAGATTAACAGTTTCAATATGGGGAAAAGGTGTCATTAGCTTGAACCGAACCTTGAGCATAGCTTTGAAAGCAATATCTGAAACAGAAACAGAAAGTGGGAGACCAAAAGCTTTGGCGTTAATGGTGACCTTTTGGTTGACGTAGTTCTTGAGCTGCTTAGAGTTCAAATCCGATAGGTCATGTGGAGTGAAGGATACGCCCCAGTCCATAACCACAACGTCAGTATCAGTGTTTTGATAGGTCTTCACTAGATCAATTCTTGGAGGCTTGACACCCAAAGTGAATTTATCTATCCACAAAGCCTTCACAAAAGCAGGAATAGCAGGGTTCGTGGCCAAAATTTCGTTGACCTGCTGCACGATCATTTGAGATACCTCAGGTTCTAGTCGAGCCCAATATTTGTCCAGAAAGCTATTGAGCCACTCCATGGACTCGTAGTCACCTTCAACTTTCTGGACAGTGAACTCCTTCTGGACCTGATCCCTAATAGTAGCTCTATAGCGTTTAATCGATGCCCGGTAGAGGAGACTCATCGCCAAAACAACAAAGAAAACAGGCCCTAAGGAAAAACCAAGTTTTCCTATTAGAAAGGAAAGCGAACCGCCCAAAAAAATCACACCCGCGGTCTGATACCAGTCACCGTAAAATTTATCTGGGATGACGTTGTCCAAGAACGTCTCGTTGTTAAGATCCATCAATTCATCTTCCAATGTCAGTTCATCCTTTTCCTCCCAGCCGCCAATTTGCTTCCACCCTACATAAGACGCATCCACCGTAGGCCTCTCGAACTCTGAAGCGTTCACGTTCTTTGTGTGATCTTCTGAAACATTTTTGCTCACCTTTTCTTCGTTGGCTTGTGGAGGAGCTAGCTTGTCAACACCGTCGACGACCGCAACTTGGTCCCTTTCAGTGGGCAGCACAACCTCTGAGCCTGTAGTAGCCATTTTGAACTATTAATTGGACTCCTTCAGGGACGCTACAGACAGTACCCGTGCTTTTGCTTGTTTATACTGCTTTGTTGTATGAAGGGGTTGCGAGCTGTATTCTGAAAATTCTTGATGCTGATGCAATTGAAATTTTCAAGCACCGAACCCTTTTATAAGCCTACCCTACAAAGCTGACGTCCCAACTCCGAAAGCAGAAATACAGGGGTTAGTGTTCGTATAAACAACCTAGTTAAATGAATATGCAAACTAGCAACGTAAAGTAAGTCTTTAATATAGCTAAGAGATCAATGATGGGTATAGAAGCAATGAACGGTTGGCTACAGACGCGAAAAAATCATTCCACGTGATCGAGACAACCTGCATGGAAGTGGAGTATTGAAAAGCACTATTCAGATTCCTGAAAAGACTCGTCGGACTCATCTTCTGCCGGGACCTCCTCTTGAAAAGACATGTCCGATAAGTCAATAGTTTCTTTATAAGACTTCGAGGGCTTAGCTCTGGCAGCGCGCTTTCTAGGAGGCTGGGATATTGTGGATTCTATGACAGGGCTCGCCTCACCATTGTCAGATATCTCAAAATCACTTTCGTCTGAAATCTGGTTTTTCCTTGAAGGCTTTCGGGCTGTGGCTTTCGTCACAGGCTTCTTAGGTTTTGCAACCTCAGATTCTGCGGCATCAGGATTTTCTGTACCCGGTTTTTCGGAAAGAGAATGGTTGCTTGCTGTAGCTTCCGCCGGCTTAAAACTGTCAAACAACGCGCTTGCTTCTCTGAACTTACTGGAGAAGACGCTCATTTGATCACGTTCACCACCCTTGGGAGCATCCGCTGACTTATCAGAGGCGCTAGACTGGCTCGAGTCCTCGCTCTTGATCATTTTAGGGGGCTGTGGCGGAGGCGTTGCCGACGCTGAATTGGCCGCAGAACTATCAATCGTAGCTCCTTTGTTCTTGCCCACAAGACTTTCGATGGTAGGCTGCTTTTCGTCTTTAACCTTCACAACACGCTTAGGCTTTTCAATCACTTTTTGTTCGATCAAAACGTTCTCAAACTGAGAATCCTCGGTTTTTGGCTTCGCAGCTGATGCAGTTTTTGCCTTCTTTTTGGGTTTCGGCTTATAATCGTCATCGTCTGCTTTGGCTCTCTTCCTCTTGCCTTTCTGTTTAGTGCTGGCTGCATCAGGAATTATGCTGTTGCGCTTTTTCTCATCATATTCTAAGAAGGCCTTATAGGCATTAGAGAAGGCGTCTAGATCTTGGCACCAAAGGTCCTTCGCCGATAGACGCAAAAGGTTATCGAGTTCAACCTCTTTCTCTTGCTTTTGATTCAGCAATTTCTCGTATTTTTCTTTAGTCAGGGACCAGATTTTCATCCCCAGGAGATATTCAAAGGTACCATACTTATCCTGTGGTCCGTTAACCTCATTGCTTTCTTCCTCGGGATCCTCGTTGTCATCACTATAGGCTGCATCCAGTACGCTCTGTTCCTCTCCTTTGACTGCGCCATAGTAGGGTCTGCCTTCGCTGTTTATCTTAGGGAAGCCCAATTCCTCAAGCTCTCTGAAGAGGGCTGATCTTGGCTTATTAGTGACGGTGAGCTTTTTTTCAACAATCAGCTTTATAAACCTCGTTTGCTGTGAAAGTTTCTCAACTTGCCACTGAAGCCTTTCCGACATATGATCCTTTCTCTTTTGGAAATACTCAAGCCTGACATAGTAGAAATCACTCAAGATATCCCTGACATCCTCATACTTTTTGATGCGACCGTTCGGATCAAATGCCACCATATTTGCCAAGCTGATTGTTGATACTAATTTGAATCTTTCGTAGAACCCAATTCTTCTCGTATTTTGCATCTCTTCGTCAGTCAGCTCCACTGTAAACTTAATAGTTGCGCCGTGGTTCTCCTGCATATCCTTAATCCAAGGCTTGGTCTTTTCATTTCCAGCTAATCCTAACAACAAGTGCTCTTTAATTGTTGAGATCCATGTCTTGGCCGGCAGTTCAGTAATTTCGAGGGTTCTTGGACCAACTTGCTCGATTCTCCCATACATTCTGTACCTCTGACCATCGATTTTTTGAAGACGCCCCTCCCAGCCCCTGTAAAATGGCGCCATATCATCCATAGGCTCTCCGTTCATCAGTTTCTTGATATTTTGAACAATTTCAAGAGGATTAAAGCAAGGTATATTTGTGCTCCAGCCCGTGCCAATGCCTTCTGCACCGTTTACTAGGATCATGGGTATCACAGGTAAGTACCATTGAGGCTCAATTGTTTGATCGTCTTCTTGTAAATAGGTCAACAGCGGGTTATCGAGCGGATTAAAAATATTTGGAGTAATGTTGTTTAACTCGGTGAAAATGTATCTGGGAGCAGCTGAGTCTTTACCGCCTGCTGCCCTTGTACCAAATGCACCATTTGGTTTTAGAAGGTAGATATTGTTTGATCCCACGTAGTCTTGGGCCATTCCGACAATTGTTTGAGCTAGCGACTGTTCGCCATGGTGGTAACTAGTGTGCTCTGAAACATAGCCAATGAGCTGGGCCACCTTGATTTCTGACTTTAGCTTTCTTTTAAAACAACTATAGAGAACCTTGCGCTGTCCTGGCTTAAACCCGTCCAATACAGAAGGGATGGATCGTACGTTGTCTGCCAAGGAAAAAAGGATTAGTTCCTTGTTGATGAAGTCACAAATAGGGATTTCGCTTAAGGTTGGATCTAGAGTGTTACCAGGTTCGTATTGTCTCAACCATTCCTTTCGATCGTCTGCCTTTTTCTTTGAAAAGGCCAGGTCAATCAGTTGGCTGTCTTCACCTTCTAGAGCGTGAAACTTTTTCAGATGTGTGTCTAGATCAGAAAAGTATTCTCGCGCTTCCTGCAAAGAAGAGGTACCCAAACCTTTGTAGTACTTTTGTTTCCAGCTATACTTGTGGCTCTCTTTCTCCCTCCATTCTTCATAATCTGGCATGTTGTAAAATGATATCACATCGCGCTTTGGTCTTGTTATTGTGACCTTCACGATTGGTGTAATAAACTCGATCAGGAAGCCCGGGATATCTAGGAGGCCAGGAAACGAGCTCTCAAGGAAATTGATGATTAAACCCTTGATGTGTGATCCATCATGATCTTGATCTGTCATGATCATTATGTGACCATATCTTAATGATTTGGTATCCTCGTATTTCTTTCTATGTTGCAAACCAACGATTTTTTTGATTGCCTGGATTTCAGCATTCTTGTTTATTTGCTCGGCGCTTGCCTCCCTAACATTCAACATTTTACCACGTAATGGGTAGCAGCCATAGTAATCACGTCCAACTACCGCAAGACCCGCGACAGCCAAAGACTGAGCAGAAAGACCTTCTGTTAAAACTAGAGTACACTTGTACCCCTGCTTTGTGCCAGCACAATTGGCATCTTCCAAAGTTGCATACTTTGTGATCCTATTCTTCCTGCTTCCATCTGATTTTTGTAGAGCTTTTTCTTCGTTTTGATCTGCAAGTTCGAACACTCTCTCAGCTAACTCTGTTTTCATGATCTTGTTAATGAATTCATCCTTGATGTCACACTTGGAGCCAAAGTCCCTAACCCGAGTTGTCAATTGTTCTTTAGTTTGAGACGTGAATGCAGGGTTTTCAATTTGACAGTTGACAAATATGAAAATGTGATTTTTGATTTGAAAGGCTTTGATTGTTTTTCCCTTCTTCTTTTTCTTGAGATGCTCTGTGATTTTCTTAACTATCTGATCAGACACATAATTGACATGGGTGCCACCAGAAGTAGTGGCTATAGAGTTGACAAATGAAATTTGCTGGAAAGCGACGTCTGAGACTGCAAATGCAATTTCCCACCTGTCGTTGAGTCGCTCGTAAAGAATAGTAGGGGCCTTCCCGACATCAGCTCCCTGCTCCTCAGACTTCTTCTTCTCAAGCGACTTGAGGTAAAGCTCAACGTAATTCTTGAAATTGCGGATCCGAAGACTTTTACCATTCAAATAAACGCTTATGTCTCTCACGGACCCATTGATATCAAAAACTCTACGACGCATAATACCCACAATGTCATCGTCCAGATGCTCCATACCAAATCTCTGAAGATCAGGCTTAAATGACACCTTTGTGTAAGAAGGACCCTTTTTATATGATGTAATTTTTGGTTTATGGCAAATACTCATGTTAGCTTCCCATTTTTGTAAGTACTTTTCGCCCTTTATGGGGTCTGCAGTCTCCAGAATAAATTCAGAAGAGAATATATTACAGAGCTTAGCCCCATAACCATTCCTGCCACCGGTGACTTTCTTTTCATCATCATCGTAGTTCGAGGAGGTTAGCAAATGGCCAAAAATCATTTCTGGAATGTAAATCTGCTCTTTTTCATGAATCTCAATGGGAATCCCTTTACCGTCATTTTTCACTTCAATAAAGTTCTCTTCCTTGTTAATGTTCACCTCTATTTTCTTCATGGAAGGATCACGAACCTTATTGTCTGCAGCGTTCACTAAGATCTCATCAAAAATCTTGAAAAGACCGGGAACGATTTTGACGTTCTTTTCCACCATGCAGTCAGTCGCTTCATCATGTATCCACTGTGTTTGCTCTTGGATCTCCACTGAACCTACATAAGTGTCGGGCCTTTTAAGAATATGCTCTAGTTGAGAAATCTTCTGGTACCTTTCGGAGGCACTCTTTTCAGCTGACATAGTAGCCCAACACTTCTAAAATGAGGAGTCACTGCCAGAATGTGCTGTTAGATAACAAGACTGCGCAATAAAAGTCTGTTCGACAAATGTTTATATTGTTATTCATTCTGCGGTGTGTTTCGTGTTTTTCTTTCATGTGGTAAACAAAGCACCAAGTTAATATGAGAGACAGCGTGAAATGTGTCAGTAGTATTAGGTCTACAATATCTGGAATGTTATCATACAAGACTTCGTGGCCAAGCTGGTTAAGGCGTGCGACTGTTAATCGCAAGATCGTGAGTTCAATCCTCACCGAGGTCGAATTTTTTTAATAATTAAATGTGTCTGTTCCATAGAAACGCTGCTTCGTCGCGTTGATCCTGGTCATTATCAGTGCTGATAACTCGACCGTTGGTCTCGGCTTGGTTTAAAACTAATTATAAGCGATCTGGATATGTTCATTCATTAGTACTATTATTATTCGAAGGAAGGCATGCTATGTTAATGTCAAGCTCTCGTAGACTCAAAATGGTAGTGTAGAGGCATGCCGCCTTCATGCAATTAGGCAGCAAGTTTGGCCCGGCTCCTTGTTAACTAAAAGGCTAGTTCGAGTTGCTAGTTCAAAAACGTCATCGACGCCGCTGCCATCGAGGGCACTGCATTCCATGTATTTCTTGGCTCCGATAGCGCGAGCCACTTGCTCGGCCTCTTCTCTCGTCACGAACTTGTGCGACGATTCGCTCTTTCTCAAGTCCCGCTTGAGACCCACAAGGACGATCGGAGCCTCAGGGCAGTAACGTAACGCTTCTTCAGTCCACTTTGTGCGTGCATTAAGTAACGATTCGGCATCATCTATCGCGAAACCTATCAGTATTACGTTGGCCTTTGAGTAGGAAAATGGCCGTAGGCGCTCGTACTCTTCCTGGCCCGCAGTATCCCATAACGCCAAAGACACTTTTATTCCATCGACTCGGCAGTCCGTGACGTAGTTTTCAAATACGGTGGGATGGTATTCTTTAGGAAACTTTCCAAGAGCGAAAACATATAGAAGAGAAGTTTTGCCGCATGCACCATCGCCTATGATGACTAGTTTCCTTCTCACCACGTTCTCTGTCATTACGTGAGTATATGTGACCTGTCTCGATTCTCAGCTGCAGGGGTGCCTTATGCGGACCTTTCACTTGTAAATGAGTATAGTATTAGTTTCAAGGTGAGAACCGTTTACCCAGCTTTGACCTCTTACGGCATATATTGAAGGAAAAGGCCCTTAAACGTAGTTTCCTAAAAATAGCATTAACCACGAACAACATAGAGTAGAGTCCGTGACGCTGCTGCCGCCCTACTGTGGTGCTCCTTATAGCCTTTCGAAGAGGAGACAATATTTCTGGTACTATATAAATGATCCTGAAAGCACCTCCTAAATGTTCGTGGAGTTCTAGCCTCAATTGGTTCAAAAATCTGAGATTTTTTTGAGCGCCCGTCCGTGACCGCTCAGCCGCCCCGTGGTGTGTCCTAGTGCACTATGAAATAGTTTAACGTGTGTTTACAATCCATGGAGGTCTCAGAGGTTTAAGTGGCATTAGGAGAAATAAAATTCGTGTTGTAGTTCTGCGATTTGATCTCCCACACTCTTGGCTTTTATGGTGACGTAACTGTGAAAGACATGGGTTTGAAATGGCCGTACAACCGGCGCCCCATTAATTAACCTTAGAAGTACTATCTTTTTTATCAAAAAAGGAAAGCAAAGTTTCAACACCTCAAAAGTTCGGGCTCCGCTTCCCGCGCGTGCAGGATTGGATTTTTTATTGGACTCGGTAGCTTTTCTATGTCACATTGACTGCCTGGCGCGCTGTAGACTCTCTAAGCATTCGAGTTTCTCGCTGGCTCTATTTTGACATCATGCGAAAAACCCTGCTAAAATGAGTATGTATTTTCGATCCAAAAGCGCACTCCGAGCTTTTGGGCTGGCTATAGGAAATCGTTTTGATGCACCGGAGGGAAACCAGGATGGGCGGGGAACTTCTATCAAAAGTTGTGACCCTCTAAAGGCAAAAACTCTGCGTGTTTCTGCCTTTTCTATCAAACATGACGTTTAAACTAATCTTTAATGTTTTTGACTCAATGTCCATTTTTAATATTATCGTCTTCCACATCATGAAAACAGCCACCCAACTGTACTTGTGACACACCGAATGAAAACAACTTCATCGTCATAAGACCTCGGAGTATACGCTAGTGTATATATATTAGGGCTAAGCGCCCATATCTACTGTTCCAATTCTTCAATTATGAAACACCTAGGGACCAAGTACTCAACGACTGCTTTTTGCTTATTTCCAACAACAGCCTGGAAGTCCGCCAAATTGGGCTCATTTATTGATGTACGTACCAAAATACCATTGAGCGTTACCTAAGAACCCCTTGAATGTGCTGAATGTTGGCACGCCGTTTTGTAGAATCGACTGCGCAAAGCTCGAAAGCCAGCAAGGCGGATAACATCGAAGGCGATAGCCTCCAGCTTCGCGTAGCTTAGTAGCTGTCGGGTCTCTAGAAAACCTCCTCAGCTCTTGAGTTAACATAACAACTTTAGCCGCCCAAAGTCGATTCTAGCCCGCTATACGAAATGAAGACCCGTAACCAACTAGAGATCAGTGAGCCACTGCTGTGGCATCAACTGTTGAAACGTAAATAATGACTCCATCTGTGAGAAGTCATTAAAAAATTGCAAAAATGAAACGGACAGGAATTGAACCTGCAACCCTTCGATTGCAATTTTTCCTTCATAACCAGGATTTAACTGGAGTCGAAAGCTCTACCATTGAGCCACCGCTTCATTATTGAAAGAAGTAGCCGAAAAGTAGATTTCAATACCAGCTTACCATGATACTTAACGCTTTGGCGGCCTTGCTAGTAACTCTGCATGACTTCAAGGTTCTAGTGTCAACCTGTTATTGAGGAAACTTGATGCTGCGTTCTTACTATCGAGTTTGCAAGCGATTTGTGAGGTGGTAACAGCCCTACTTTGTTCAAAGCCCGTATCGCCCAAGTGAACAAAACTAGCAAGTCCAAGTGTAATCGTACTTCATGAAGGGCTCACCTGCATGCAAGGTTAAGATTTTGGCGGCTTAACCCCAAAAACGAAGCAAGAGACATTATTAAGGTAGTCCAGAAATCACAATGGTGACTAACGCAGAAAACAGCTTTCTTCTGGACAAGTTTTTGGAGTTTTTATGGCTGTAGCACGAATGCGTTCCTCAATATAAAACATGTGTGCGGGAAAGATTGGGGTGCGAGCGATAAAGGGAGCGACAAGTCTGAAATATGTAGCCATAAAAATACAGAGAGCATAATTACTTAACGTAACGGACACTATGATTAGCCAATGCGACCGCTGTAGAGGCCGCGGCCGGGGGTCTTTGGGAATTGAATGCTTAAAGCCGTAAGCCAAGCAGTGGCAAATATTACTCTAATCTTAGATTATACTCCCGGGCGAGACTCCATCAATGCGCAGCCTACCTATGGATCACGAGTACATCATAAATTCGAGACCCAGAGCGCTGCTAGCTTCGTTGAGGCGCTGCCCGTAGTGAGAGCCAACATGCACGTCGCGCCGGGTTAAAAACAAAATGTTGACATCAATGAAAGTAGGCTGTTTTGCGCAGCCTTTTGTAATTCGTAATTAGCTCTATTTAGGTTCGATTAGGTCAGCCCCAGATGTTGTTAGTGCCTGATTGACTGAAGGGCTGGCTATAGCTAAATTGATTGGAGCCACCTTGAGTGACAGGTGTGGAATTGGGCAATGGTCTTTGGACTGGAGGCATGGTGCCTGAAGCGCCATTGTATAGCTCATCAAACAAAACATTAGAAAAGTCACCACCTTTGTAGGAACTTTGATTGCGAGGAAGCTCAGAGCTGGGCAAGAAGCCCGGTTGAGGCTGCTGAGATTGCAAGTAAGCATAAGGAATCTTTACGTGAGTGATCGCGCCGCTTTGGTTAGAAACCACGTCGCAGTTGTGGGTTGCTCTCATCGTCAAGATATGACCTAGGAAATTTGAATACGCCAGATTTGAGCTATCTTTCATCAGAGAGAACACTGTGTGATATAATTTCTCGACGTCCACGTAGTCTGTACTGAACTCGCGGCTCAAAAGAGCGTAGGATTTCACAACGACGTCAGTTAAAGACTCAGAAGGAACCTGGTTTGGGTTAGACTGAATGTCACCCCAAATATTCGTTGATAGGTTCCTCAAACCAGGGCTGGCGTTGGTGGGGTTCAGTGGGGCTTCGTTCTCCCATATTGACTTTCGGTGAGCGGTAGAACCAATGCTCAAAGGTGGAACAGATGATGTCGTACCACTGAAGGGAGCATTAGCAGGGTGCGTTGTTTGGTCTACCGAAGACCATAGAGTGTCTGGAATGTTGTAACCAGGGGCTCCGGTAGAGCTACCCGGGTTTCCGCTCAAAGAAGTTGAAGATAGGAAATTCGTAAGGTCGCTGAGCTCGTCGTTGAAAGACTTCTTGCGCTCGCTAGCCGTGTTACCAAATTGAGCAAACTGTGGTAAGGAAGGCTGAGCTGAAGAGCTTTGCTGGGCGCTTAGGTGGGGTTGAGTAACACTTGGGGAGGTCTGGAAGATCCCACCTCTGCTACTCCAAGAGTTATCCAGGCCTTTAACATTACTAGCCAAAGGCTCATATGGTGGCGCATAATTTCCGGAGGTTTGCCAGTTGGATTGAGGCGCTCCGCTCAAGGCGACACCTGTATGGGGGTGCTGGAGGTCCGGCTGGGATAATTGTGGCTGAAGCAGCGTTTGCAGGTGGGAAGAAGAAGATGAGAGAGACTTTGAAGCTGCCTCATTGATCATGTGAAACAAGTCGTTATGGTTTTCATCATTGAAAGGCGCATTAGGAACTCCATAAGGAACTGCCTCAGGGGGCGTACTTTGGCGTCGATTAAAATTACTTTCCGCCATATGTTTCTGCTGGGCCTGATATTGTGTCTTGCTTTCTTCTTGCTGTTGCCTCTTTCGTTCCTGATCGAGCTTCTTCGCTTCCTTTTGTTTCTTCAATTCCTCCTCCTTTTGTCTCTTAGCGTCCTCCTCCTTTTGCCTCTTTGCTCCCTCTTCTTTTAGTTTCTTAGCCTCATCCTTTAGGCGCTTTTCTTCTTCACGCTTACGCTTTTGCTCTTCTTTCAACTTCTTCTGTTTCTGCTGCTCCTCTTCTTTACGCCTCTGCTCTTCTAATTTCTTTCGTCTCTCCTCGTCTTTCTTCCGCTTAGCTTCCTCAACTCTTTGCCGTTGAGCTTCCCTTCTTTGCATTTCACGCTCTTCAGCTTCTTTCTTGAGCCTTGCATCCTCTTCCTCTTTTTTGCGCCTCTCTTGCTCTTTAGCTTGTTGCTGAGCGCGCTTCTTCTCTTTCTCCTTCTCTCTCTTGCGTTGTTTTTTCTCCTCTTTTTCACGCTTTTTTTGTTCTTCGGCCTCAAGCTCTTGAAGAAGCCTTAGTCTGTTGTTTTCAGCCTGCTTTTCGTGGTAAGAATCAACAAGCTTTTTTTGTAGCAGCTTTGTTATAGCAATTTGAATCAATCTCCTCCCCTCTTCCAGGCGTTCCTGTTCATCTATCCCGCTGTCATATTCTTCTTCATTTCCGGCGGTGCTGACCTCCTCCTCTTCAAGTTCTAGCTCCTCCTCATGATGGTGTGTATGTGAGTGGTGGTGGTGGTATTGGTGGTGGTGGTATTGTCCATTGTTGTTTTCCTCCTCATACACGTCGTCTTCATACTCAGATTCCTCCTCGTCCTCATAATCAGAGTACTCTTCTTCGTCATATTCGTCCTCATCATCATAATCAATCTCCTCCTGAATATTTTGATTGGCTATCAATTGGTCTCCTGAAACACCGTTTTGTTTTGTGAATGATTTCAGGAGCATGCTGATAGGGTCTTCGCCCGCAAGAAACTGTTCCAACAGGCCTTTCCCCTCACCTTCCAAAGCTCCTTTGAAATCACCCTTTTCGAAATTCATGCGATCTGTCATGCCCTGAGCAATGTGCCGCTGTATGTTAGCATACTGATCAGGAGTTAATGGGGCCCCTTCCTCGAAGAGAGACCCAATATGGTTATTTTCTTGGGATTGTTCAGGGGATTTGTCCTTTTGAACAACATAATCTTCCATTGCCTTTATGAAGCTTTGTCCATTATTGTACATGAGATCCTCTGTGAGAGCTCGCATGTCAGGGTACATCATCATTCGACTAACGTACTCATGCGCGATTTTTGGATGGGATGATACAAATGCCTTCGCAAAGTCCATGTACCTATTCTTGACATCGTCGTTTGAGGCCATGTCTTGAGACTGCAGCGGTCCCGTCGGCAGCGATGCCACAGCTTCTCCTGTAAACATTGGTTCCACATGTTTCTTGTTGTCTGTGCCAGCAGCATTTGGAAGATCAAGGAACTCATTGTCATGGTGCTCCGTGGAACTCAGATTCTTATGCTCATCATGTATAAGTTCTTGTTGTAACTTGGTATCTTCCTCATGCAGCGAGTAATGATTCAATTGCTCATCATTTCTAGTTGGTTGGAGATCATGCGGGGTTTGCTGAGAAACTAATGGCTCAAACCGCTGTTCTGTAATGCGATTGGCTTCATCTTGAAGTCTAAGCTGCGGTTGATGCTGTTGCTGTTGTTGCTGTTGTAACTGCTGCTGTTGTAACTGCTGCTGTCGCTGTTTGTTGTGCTTGAACTGTAAAACCTCCTCTTTCAAAGACTCAACAGCCTTGTTCGACAAGCAGTACTTGACAGCTTCATCCCGCATGTCCTCGAGGTATTGTGGTGAGGTGGGCTCCTGCGAAGGCGCATTTACCCTTTCAACGCTGGGAACGGCGTTAGCGGTTGCATTCGCGCGCTGAAGCTCTTTAATCATATTCAAATGGAAAAGCACGAAATCTGTATCTGAATTGGTTTGTTTCGCACTATCATAAAGGCGATTGTAAATTTGTTCCAGCTCCTGCTCCATAGCCACGTTGCGGCGTCCGCAAACGGAGCAGTTACAGTTGTTATTTGACTGATAGTTCTTGATCACTTCGAATACCTCGTTTTTCTCAATGCGCAGAATCCGCTTCTTCTCCTCGCTGCTGAGCGACTCCCAATGGGAGTCCAGTTTCGTTGGAATCGACCTTCCAAGATCAGGATTCGGCTTAGGCTTTTCCTCCTCTGCCAAAGTCTCAACGATAACGTCTCCATTCGGAGCGCGCTTGATTACCCGGGAGCTAGGGTATTCTGCCTCGCTATCGTAAATTTCAGCCTCCGCAACCTTCGCCGTATTTTTCTTCTTGTTCTTCATTTTCTTCTTTGTAGAAGCGCTCATGTTCTCCTCACTAAAGTCAAAATGAACGTCGCTTCCACTAACTACAGTTGGGTTTTCATTCAAGGGCTCACTTATCTTCTTGCCTTGCCGTTTCTTCCCCATGTTAGCCGTTTGAACTCTTAATATTCGGCCTCTATTACAGTTAAGTTGAGAAAACTTTTAAGATATTGAATAATTTGGTATATAATGATACGCCAACAGCGTAAACTCCAAAAACTAAAAGTAGACGAAGAACCTTGAATCCGCGCGCGATGCCTTTGACAACGGTTTGCCGTGCCAGAAGAAACGCATTCGTTCGAAAACAGTTTGGCTCGCTTCCCAATGGCGTGCGTATAAGCTTCTAACTTTGAGTAGAGAGATGAAACAGGAGATGGGTAGATCAAGTTGCCGTCCCGAGCGGGAACCGCAGAGGCCAAACATTATTTGATAACGCTCTGGCTGAAGATAGTATGGCCCCAGTCGTGCTGTATATCTCATAAACATTGCAGCAGTGTTTCGCATATGCTTGCGTGGCCTCAACCTTATTTCCCTAAAAAGCGTTTTCAAGTTAGCGGTCGAAGAGTTTTGATAGATAGCATTGAAAACAATTGGGAAATAACCGCCAATAAATACACACTTGATCGCTTTAGGTTATGCAAGTTCCGCGTTGCTTAGGCCTGTATCATATGTCTGAGGTCACCTGCCTAAGCTGATTTTTAAGCACCGCATGAGCCTCGCGCTATCTCCTCGAAATAATGTGGGGTACTGTTTTTCCAAACGAGCTGTTCACCACTAGTCACAGCTTTGCTGCGTTCCTCCCAAAGCTCTTCACAACCTCGTTTGCTTATGCAAATAAGGCTGAAATTAGGGCCAACGCAAACTCCCATTATTGAGGAAATGGCAACACCTTAAAGGAAAGCTTAACTCTTCAAAAAGAACCGAAGGACTAATTCCGTAACCTTGGGGCTGCATTAAATGAATATGTCCTTAGTTTGCAACGGATAGTCTTGGAAAAATCTGGCAGGCCTGTTGACATCATAACTTCTGAGCGAAAATTGCGTGGTTGCGATCTTAACAGAAAAAGCCATTGGCACTTCAAAATCGAGTTGTGAGGAGGCATTGGTCTTGTTTTTTGAAGAGAGTTTTTGCGCGATTGGGTCAAAATTGAGCCCTTTATCTGTCAGCAGCCAGCCTTAATTCAAGACCTCCTTTGAAAGTGGGTACCAGCCACTGGTTGGGTTTTTCTTTGGAGAGGACCTGAGCCGCCCTATAGCTTTCGTGCAACTCAGATCCCTTTCAAAAATTCGAAGTTCATATTTTATTCGAAATCACGATTCGTATAGTGTGGATGTTACTTCATTGGGCGTATAATGTCCTTGCGCCAACAAAAATTTGGCTCAACCCCTCTGTGATACGTTGTCGTCGCTTTATCACAGCCTTGGATCCGCGGCATCTGAGCAAGCTGCATATACATGCTATTTATAAAAATTCCATTTAGGCTATCGAAAACAAGTTCTTTCACTTTATAGAAAGTATCGAACATCAGCAAATGATAAGGTATAAAAAACTCTGCTAACGTCACAGTCAGCTAATGCTGAACTATAGTTTCTCAATTTTATTGTGTGATATCTCAAAAGAAAGGCTTGAAAAAGACTCCAGCCGAAGACAAAGCCTTCCTAAATAGAACTGGGAGACAAGCTGCCATCAGTTGCTCAGCGTACAAAGATCCGAGCCAGCACCCCAATATCGGTGAGTAATAAAAATATCCACGAATACACAGAGTAGTAGTTTCAAATGCCATCTACGATTCTCGCGTATTACGTACATGATGATACAAACATTTTGGCGGCTATTTTTTGATTCTGTAAAAAAAATGAATTGACACATTAATCAGAAGTAATGACATTTAGGCGTAGTCTTGGGGTCTATCCCTTACGCTTTAGGAGTGACAGCTAAACGCGCCGTGTTCCTGGAATATGAAAGAGTCGGAAAGGTGGGTCTTACAACCCAAAGAACAAACTAGTTTTTTGTACGCGAAATCAGAAGACGGGCGAACAGAAACAATAGCAAAAACAGACAGATGCTCGAACTAGTTGGAAATTCCTGGGCTCGCGATTTCAACCTTCCAATTTTCCATTATGATGATTCCAGTACCTCGAAAATCAGCTCCGGAGCAATCGTAAGCATTCTGGTCGAAGCCCTACCTCGAACTTGAGAAGCTTGGGAATGCATTTAGGATTTTTGCGGTATCATCAAAGCTACTTGCAAAAGTATGACTAACTAATGCGCTATAGAGCCCACTTTGCATCTTCTTGCAAATTTCCTGGCTAATATATATAGAGCGGACCAGTTGACGAATAGCCCGAAGATAAAATGAATTTCTGAGAATACCGCGTAACAGACAATGCACCAACTGGATGGAGCTGCGCATCTGGGTCCTTTCGAATTTTATGTCAAATAGAAAATTAAACAGAGCCGTTTGCGAGCCTCTGCTCCATAATGAGACGCGAAACTAGATGGAATTCTATGAGAAGCCTCGCCAGAATATCTTAAGACCTGAAGAGAGTGCGCGTGCCTTCCACACCAAAAACCAAGTGTGAAGAATTGCTTGTTCAAGTAGTCACAAAACTGGGTCACTCTAGGATTGCAAAGTCGCCTGCGTTTTCTCACGCAAGTGTTTCGGCTGCTTATTGGCAAACAAATTTCAAAAGTGATTAACTTTTCGCGAAATGCTCGCAGGTTACTGCCCTCATATTTCGGACACGATTATTGATACAGGGGATATAGCGAAATGGGGTTGCGTGCACGCGCTTGATGAGACGCTCTTCGCATCCTGCTATCATGGAGGTCCAAGAGCCGCCAGTGCTCAAATAATAAGTCATTGAGAGCCCAGATTCAAACCTTACGCTTGGTGCTGGATTCATTACTACTTATGAAGAAGATCCTCAGCTAACGGACGTACCACCAGCTAGCGGGCATACGACTGTGACTTTGACGCTGATAAAACTCCGCTCTGTTCTCAAGTACTTATCGCAATGTCTCACTGGACGAAAACGCGCTGCTTCCATCGCGAAAACAGGGTTATAATAAGTGTGAGCCTTTGAACTTTAACACCAGTTTCATACAAGGTTCCTAGGCGCAAAGGAACATGCCAACTTATGCACTTCCTACGGCTGCCGGCGTCGACTGGACGTTAGATCACCCGCCCGGATGTGAGGCACCACATCCCAGGCAACTTCTACGAATCTCACTAAACCTGAAATACCTGATTGACAAAGTGGTGCCTATTCTCTATGAAGAACAGGCAATAATGTGTGACCACTCTCGAATTCTAAATTCCCGTGTGATAGCGCTTGCCCGCGAAGCATGTGGCGGAAGCAAAGGAAATCAGCAGTCGTTGCGCAAGTATCAGTCTGCGCTCATTTTTTGTCTTCTCAAAGTATGCGCATGGTACTGGGACCTGGCGGCGGCAGAATTACATAATGCCGAAATCTACAACCTGAGGGCTTCTGCTGCCCAACAGCTATGCAAGCTTATCATAGAACAGGAGGAACAGCGCGACGCGCAATTTTTGTTCATCCAGATGCTCTGTCGTCGTTATGTGATAAACGAAAACGATGAAGATAGTGTAGCACAAAATGCGCTTGAGCTCGCAATGGACATGCACTGTACTACTGTAATTGGGTCGAGCGGATACCAGCGCTGTCTGAAATGGTTGTGGCGCGGCTGGATTGTTCAGCATAGACAAGACTCCAAAGCATATGTGCTTTGTGACGTAATTCCTTCGGCTAGGTTTAGCAGCCACTTCCATCCGGACCGGTTGAAGACACCAATGTATCAAAATTGGCTACAGATATGGTTTTCGCTCATATTCGTAATCCTCTATACCGCTGTGGTTAATGGCAAAGACTCTACCGCCGTCGATGGTATCGAGTTCAGCGAGGGGCTGTTTTACTTCTTTACCATTGGAAGTACTCTGGATGAACTTAACAAAATCTATCACGTCGGGAGAAGTTACATTGGGTTCTGGAATGCCTTCAACGACACAATGTACTTCACAATCCTAACATCTATGGTTCTGAGAATTGTTAGCGTTAGCCCTATCAAAACAACAATGCCAGCTGAATACTGGGACAAAATTTCATACAGGGTTCTATCCTGCGCTGCGCCCCTTGTCTGGGCTCGGCTTTTGCTTTACTTAGAATCTAGCAGATTTGTTGGTGCTTTGCTAGTTGTTTTGAAGCATATGATGCAAGAATCGATAGTATTCTTCTTTCTGCTGTTTTTGTTGATAATCGGCTTCCTGCAAGGGTTCATTGGTCTCGATTCCTCTGACGGAAACCGCGAAATTACCTGGCCTATTGTTTCGAACTTGATGCTCACAGTTTTAGGTTCTGGAGACTTCAAAATGTTCAAAGATTTTGCGCCCCCATATGCAGGAATACTCTATTACGTCTACTGCTTCATCGTATCAGTGATTTTGTTGAATATCCTGATTGCGCTTTACAGTACCGCCTATGAAAAGGTGATTGACAACGCGCTTGACGAGTACATGGCTCTAATGGCTCAAAAAACCCTGAGGTACATTAGAGCACCGGATGAAGACGTTTATGTACCACCCCTTAATCTCATCGAGCTGATGTTGATGCCATTTATGCTGATGCTCCCACAGAAAACGGCTAAGGCTTTGACTCACCTCGTTATGACGGTGGCATACTTCCCTATGCTAGTATTTATTGCGGTCAAAGAAGTTAGGGAAGCGAAACGTGTGGCATACAACAGGATGAGAAAACTTGAAGATGATGCAAACGAAACGGACACCGCTTGGGATCTCACAGATGGCTATGTTGATGATGCAGACGGATGGATCCCTCACAGCGGAAACTCAGGAATTGCAGCGACTCAAGTAAAGAACAAGAGATCTTTGAACCTACAGAGAGAAGCTGAAACTGCAGACCCTGATTTCAGAGTTAAGGCCTCATGGTTCAAGAGCGTCAAAAGGGCTGTCCAGCCAGTCGACCAAGGCTTTGACTCAGGCATCGGCTGGGAATTCTATGATGTTTATCGCGAGATTACTGAGAAAGCTGACAACTCTGACAAAAAAATTGAAGAACTGACCAAAATGGTACAAGAGTTAACCATGGCAGTCAAAGAGATGTCGCCTTCCAACCCAAAGAGCAAAACTTAGTAACATTCGATAAATATCAGAAAGCTAGATGAACGCTTTGTCCAGCTACTCTTTTGTTGTAACAGGGATCTGTAATCTCTTATATAATCAGCATTTACAGCCCTTATATAATTTCTTGAAGCGATTAAGCCTTACTTGAATACCGGTACACTTTATATGCTTATAACCACGTTGAGTCTATCTAGCAGTTACAGCTGCTGGGAGCAGGGCCATCTTGCGCTGCCCGAAGGTCCACCCTTGAATCGTCGTTGATTCGCAGGCCCGAAGAGCCCTGTCCCTGCTGCTGTTGCTGTGCTGATTTCAGTGGAATCTTTTGGCCGATAGCCAGAAACACTTCATTGACGTTACTTCCTGTCTTAGCGCTTGTCTCAAAGAACAGCAGTCCTTCTTGTGATGCTAAGTTTTCTGCCTCCTCGAGCGCCACCTTTCTCTCAGCGCCTGTCTCTACCATATCCAGCTTGTTCCCGACTAGGGCAATGATGATGTCTTTCGATGCCTGCTCACGTAGCTCTTTAACCCAGTGGCGGGCCTTGATAAACGACTGGGGCTTCGTCACATCATATACCACCAGAGCAGCCTGGGCGTTCCTGTAGTACATGGGGGCTAGCGATGCGAAACGCTCCTGACCAGCAGTGTCCCAGATCTCGAACTTTATAGTGTGATCTCCCATGTTAACCCTCTGCGTCAAAAACGCTGCTCCGATAGTGGGCTCTTTATTTTCGGCAAAATCATTCGAAACAAACCTCAGAACGATGGACGATTTCCCTACTGCAGCCTCACCAAGCAGAACCAGCTTGATAGATGTCAGAGCGCTGTTCATATCGAATCCTACAAGTACCTTTGGTTAGTACTATTTAATCTTTCGTAATGTCTTGCGATACCCCTGGTAATCTTGATCGATTTCTAATTTGTACATGGGACATTACGTTCGTATATAGTGATGAACAAGAATAGTGCGCTTAGGAATAAAACGAATGCTGCTGTTTAGCCCTAATGAGCCTTTTTCAGAGTTTAGGACGCGGAGGAGAAGTGGCTTCATAGTTGGGTATCAATTGGCCGTCGATCTTGCCGAGGTCTTGTCCTTCACCGAAGAAAACCACGGTTACAGTCAAATCATCTCTGTATTTGCGACTCATGGGCGAGGGAATGCTAACGAGGGTCGACACGTAGTCTTTGTTGCCTCCGGCACTGAGTGCGTTTCTTATCAGGTGTGTAGCAACATTCGCGTCATCGAGGATAGACACGGGAGAGGAGGATTGGCCAGTCCTGGAGAAAACGCGTCTCTGCTGCTCTTTATGCGTTGACAGGTCAGTAACGGGTGGTATGGACTTGGCGCCATGCGAGTCTTTTTGAATGCCCGCAGAGTTTCCGAAGTGCGCGTTCTTGCTATGCTGCATCCAATTCACGACCAGGCCTGCTATTTCTTCGTTGGTAAGCAGCTCAAAAAGCCCATCGGAAGCCAAGACCATGAACTTGGCGTTGGAATCTAGTTTGGTGGAGGTGATGACAGGTTCTGCGGTCACATAAGGGGGCGTCTTGAAATCACGGGGCTCGCGGCGAAAATAGACCCTCAAATGGCCTGGAAGATCGCTGACTACCTTGCCGGCAAGCTCCTTGATCTTATAGCGATAGTCGCCAAAGGCTCGTGAGGGCTGGAGCGAGCCCAGCACACGGCCATTGCGCACTGCGCCCGGCTCCCCTGGATGTTCTGCGCGAATGCGCTCGACTTCTTCTGTGTTGTCAGCTGTCTGGTCAACAGACAGCGCTTTGACGGTCCACTGACCGTTGCTGTCTTGCGAGCCTAGTAGGGCCCTCGAGTCGCCTGTTACAGCGCACTTAATGGTATTTTCGTTGGAGTCGAACATTGTCAAAAGCGCGCAGGACCCTGAGATCGCAGGTAAGGCGCTCACTAGGTTCTGCTTGGTGGGCTCTTCGAACAGCTTACCTAGCGCTCCATACACAAGGTCCCTGTCTAGGTTTTTGAACGCAGTGGTGATTGCCGAGTCAGTCGCGGCAGAAAATGCCCCTGGACCCCCCTCAGAGAGAGAAAAGTCACCATAAATTTGCCCTAATTGGTGTGCCACATATGGCACCAGACTCTGCGAAAGCTTCGCCGATGTGTAGGGCCCGCCGTGACCGTCGAATACACCGAAGAAATACAGGTCCGCTTCCTCCTGGCCGCCAGAAGAAACTGGGACCGTGATCACTTGCTCGATATGATTATCTTCTATTGGTGCGTTAGAGGGCAATTGGGCGAGGTCGTAACGTAGCACTCCGCGCCCTCTTTGTACGTAGTAGCTTTTTTCCATCTGCCTCAAGCGCTGCGTGACTTCTTTATCAGAGAGCAGTGAGATAGTGTTGCTTTGATCAGAGTCACTTGGGCCTGAATTGTACTGTTTTATGCCCTTTATGCTCTCACAGGACACAAACTTAGTGTCCCAGCACATATAAGTTAACAGTAAAGAACTGCCGGCGAGCAATGCGCCTTTCTTCATTCCAGATTTCGAGCGCAAGACTCTGGTAGCGTATCCGCGCGTAAGTCTCGGAATGCCGTTCATAGAAGCTGCCAATTTATTCCCTCTTCGAAATATAAGTCTTGGAATTCCTAGGTCCTTTAAGATCTTCCTTAGTTTGACATTTAAGCCTTCGGACGTATAACGTGACATCAACACTTTTTTTTTCCATCGAGATTCTTAAAAATTTTTGCAAAAAAGTGGAACTTTCGACAAGTCTTGATTAATGATTGAGGAAAAGTTTCAAGAACAGCCATAGGTGAGTTTGAGAGAGTTCGATTAACGTCATTCTCAGCAGCACAGTTTTCCGAGAGGCCGAAATAAAACAATACAACTGATTAGCAGAAATGCCACCAAAGAAGAAGCAGCAGCAGCCAGTGAAGAAGAAGGACAATGTCGACAAGACGTTCGGTATGAAGAACAAAAACCGTTCTACTAAGGTCCAGAAGTTCATTCAGCAGGTTCAGACGCAGGTGGATCCAAAGAAGGAGGAAATGAAGCGTAAGAAGCAGGAAGAGAAACTTTTGAGGGAAAGACAGGAAGCCGAGAGAAGAGCGCTATTCAACCCTGCGATGGATCAGTCTGTGAAGTCTGGTGTAGACCCCAAGACCGTGTTGTGCGCTATGTTCAAAATTGGAAACTGTAACAAGGGCGCTAGGTGTAAGTTTTCGCATGACCCCAACGTAGGACGCCGTGTCGAGAAGAAGGACCTGTACCAGGATGCCAGAGCCGAGAAGGAAGCCGATACTATGGATCAGTGGGACGAAGAGAAGCTTCGGTCTGTCATTTTATCCAAGCACGGGAACCTTCGTACAACCACGGACAAGGTTTGCAAGTTCTTTATCGAGGCTGTGGAAAACGGCAAATACGGTTGGTTTTGGGTGTGCCCCAATGGCGGTGATAAATGTATGTACAGGCACTCTCTGCCTGAAGGTTTCGTGTTGAAGACTAAAGAGCAAAAGAGATTGGAGAAAGAGGCCCTAGACAGCCAACCCAAAATCACCTTGGAAGAATTTATAGAAACGGAGAGAGACAAGCTGGACAAATCCAAGCTGACTCCTATCACTGTTGCAAATTTCGCAAAATGGAAACAAGATCATATCACCCAAAAGATCAACGCAGAAAAGAGGGACGAAGCTAAGAGAAAGCCCACTGGCCGTGAAGTCGTGCTGAAAAAGTTCACGGAGGACAAGAAGTTTGCGGAGGTTGATGACATGGACGCGACAAAGGGCTCGGCTTGGGACTTGTCTGAATTTACCAGGGCTTTGAAAGATGCCGAAGCGAACACTGGTGATGGCATTAAGGATTACGGTGACGGTAGTAACCCGACTTTTGATCTCGTTAACAAAACGACAACCACTGCATCTGCATGAAGATCTCTTGAGTCTGATCTTCCCCTACATAAAATATATTATATTTTGTACACCTAATCAAAGTCATTTCCAACATAGTCGAAGCTGTGATTATTATGTCAAAGGTCTGCGCGGAAGCTTTTTCTTTTGCTATTATTTAGATCAAGAAATACTAGGCTATGTTTCGCGCTTTCTCTTTCCTGATGGTTTCGATGCTGTCTTCTAAACATAACTCTGGTTCTGTAAAGAACTGGAGACGTGTCTGTGCATTACAGTTTTTCAGTTCCTTTATTGTTTGTACTACTCTCTGGCGCCATGAATCTGCTTTAGAATCAAAAAACGTGGGATAAGAACCGTAGTCGTTCTGCGATGATGGTGTGTAATATATAGCGTCATCGGTGGCGCTCCGATTTACAGTACTAGGTTCTTTTATGCTACTTGGAAAGGTACGGTGTTTTCTCGGTGGAAGCGGTGGTTGAGCTTTCTTGGAACTTTCAATTTCCTGCCTCTGCGCTGAAGTCAGCATAGGCTTTTTTGTGGGTTTCAAAGGTGGTGTTTTAACATCATCAAGCTGAATGAGGTCAGGAATACTTGGGCTTTTTGTCAAATCCTTTCGAGTGCTGGAAACTTCTCCACTGGTCGAGGGAATATTGGTTTTGCTGTAATACTTTTTCTCTATCAAGGCATTGAGTTCATCTATCACTTTGTGGCCATAGGCTGCGACATCACTCATCGAGTCCTTGCAGCAACGAATGTATACTCCAAGAATTTGATTTGGAAACAGCTTAACTGCCTCAGTGTAGGCTTCTAAGTCTCCCTCCCCAGAATCACCAACAAGGATAAAACGCTTGTGAGGAAAATCAGCCAGAATTCCAAGGATGGTTCCTAATTTTCTTTTGGCACTGGAAGACATGAGGCTCGAGACTAGATTTCCAGAGTACTGCTTCAGAAAGAGTGGGCCCATTGGAAAGTGCTTGGACACGTAGTCTTCAAGAACAGGATAGATTTGAAATGGAGAATTAGAAACATAAAAGAAGTCAACACCTTCGGAATCTTTGAGTGTATTGTACCACAGGGACATCCCAGGGATCGCCCATGTTTTAAATTCATGCACGAAAACATTACTGAACATCGACCTCTTATCCCCTGTTACTCCTGTGTGCTTAATAGTGTCGTCCACGTCGCTTATTAAAGCGAAGCCTTGGTCTTTTACAATGTTGATAGGACAGTTGACGGTGCAGCCATCTTTGGTATCGATATTAATGGTTATGTTTTGGGGTTGGAATTGAGTTGCAACTTTTACATCGTAGTTCCCATAATTGTCTGTAACAACAGATGTTCTTTCTTTCAAGGAAGACCCGTCTGATATGTCTATAGTCAGTGTCACTCCCATGATGTGCTTATGCAAAAATCCAGAAATTCTGGAACGGAGGGTATCATCATCGCTGTTATCTAGGCTAAGCGATGAATGTGTAGATGCGCTATCTGAGATTGACTGCGAATCATTCAGTGGTGCTTCCAGCTGCTCTTCTAAAGCCGCTCTCTCGCTAGGCGAAGAAGGGCGAACTAATTGCCGGCACAGAGATAAGATGAGTCTCGACTTACGGTTCATAGTCCCCGGTGAGAAAACGAGACCCCTAATATGTGTCTCGAAATACCTCTGGTCCACCATGCGCGTGTACGATGGGTAAATCAGTGTTTTCATATCGACCGGC
This sequence comes from Lachancea thermotolerans CBS 6340, assembly GCF_000142805.1. NCBI lineage: Eukaryota > Fungi > Ascomycota > Saccharomycetes > Saccharomycetales > Saccharomycetaceae > Lachancea > Lachancea thermotolerans. The sequence continues at coordinate 661,366 of NC_013083.1, read as the reverse complement.
CAGGTGCGCACGCCCTGAGTTGCTCCAGTGTGGTTCGCACTGTCATAGTAACCCTTTATGGTGCTACTGGCTTCTGATCTGAACTGTGAAAGAGTTGTTGTAAATGCCGGGATGTACGCGTCTCGCGTAGTCTTCATGATATTCATAAGTCTCTGCCGCCGATTAAGCGATCCTGTTCCTCTATATTCATCGCTGTTATTCATTTTCGTCCTCTTCTTCAGGAATCTACGACGTTTGAACCTTTTGGACAAAGATATAGATCTTGTCTGGTATAGAACGCTCTTTAGATCCAACAAAACGGCAGCTATAATACGCTCTGGTCCAGTCTTAAGCACTTAAGAGTAATCAACGAAAACTGGCCACAAGATCTATGTTCTTTATGGCTTATTTAGGGGTTTGCGCAAAATCTCTTCTTCGATGAGCTTCAACTTTGTGAATTTTGAGGGTTGTTACGTTTATAAACGACAATTAATATAAAGTGCAAGTAACAGAAGCAAGAATATGAAGTGCCAATTTGCGTTGGTATGAGGAATTTAAAAACTTATGTATGCTTGAGTGTTCTATCTATACTTTCATTTGAACTTTGAGGAAATACGTCACTAAGAATGGCAGGCTGATTACCATTAATGGATACTGCAGCATTAGAAAGAAAGAGACGCAGTCTAACTGGACTGTCTCCACAGCATCCGGTGGCGTATAGCTTGCAGTGAAGTAAATTGCAGTTGTCATACTGGGAAGCGCCCAGTCGATCGCAATGACAAAAAGGAGCATCGAGTCATTTTCCCAACTGGCCCATCCTGCTTTCACGAGCCGGTCGCACCACAGAACACCGAATATGGGCATTACACATAACTTCAAAACGACAAGAAGGACTGCGCTTTTCCAAAATCCAGGATATAGTTTCTTTAATTTAAGTCTCCCGAGCGTTGCGCCCAGTAACAACAAACCGAAGGGCACAGACGCCGCGCCGATATAGGCAGTAAAGTCCATGAAGAAGGACAGGGCAGGCTGGTTATCAGGCGCTTGCTTTATGTGAGGGGTGTTTTCACTCGTTACAAAAAGCGCTTTAACCCATGGAATAAATGCAATGATAAGAGATAAAATTACCGCCATCGAGCAGGGCCTTAAGCAGTTTTTCAGGAAAAAGACAATGTAAGGAGTGGGCACGAGTTTGTATATCCAATGAGGAAGCGACTTGCCTGATTCTTCAACGTCCTTACCCGTCACGGCAGCATCAGAGGTCACCATCCTTGTAAGGTCCGATGTTTGAATGCGGCGAACAAGCGAGGCTCTCCTCCCTGACCCCGTTTGCGAGTGCGCCGTCGAACTGCGTCTGCGGCCGAACTGGTCAACATTGGAATATTCTCTTACCAGGTCTGTGATGTCCTGAGACGGCATTTCCCGAAGCTCCAGGGCCCTGACTGAACCTGCTAAAGATCCTCGTCTATCAGACCTGTTTCTCTGGATCCCGTTAGTCAAAGCGACCGGTTGGTTAGTATCAATAGAGGGCCCTGAGTTGGTAGTAGATTCTTCGGGTGTGAGCGAGTTCAAACTGGTTTGGTCCCTTGTGTTACTACGATACGTAGGCGTAGGTGTCGCGCGAGAACCGCCCGGAGCTATATCGCTTGAACTCCGAGAGTCCTCAGCCTTGTGAGAATCTGCCATCTCATAATCCTCGTTAACGTATGCACTCTCCTTATCGTGGTAGTTGAAGTCCTTTTCTATCAGCCTAAACCCTCCCAAGTTGAAGACGCAGATGAGGAACATTGCTAGAAAGATGATGACATTGGCCACGCCCTTATTCCCCTGCTCCTCGGTGAAGATTAGGCCTTGATCCATTGTTTGCAGGTAGGCGATTGGCAAGTCGCTGATGTTAGGAAACATGCCTCCAGCCAGGATTCCACCCCGCCATTGCTTTGGCACAGGTAGGAACATCCGGATGACATATGCAAAGAACCAGCCGGTGGCGAAGATTAAAACCGATGATAGGCAAATTATACCCACCTGCTTGATGTCTTGATCCTCTATGTTCCCTACAATCTTGTTAAACGAAAGACAAGGAAGCAGAAGCGTCAGTACAATGTCTGAGATGGCTCGCGTGGCTTCCACTGTCAGTATATTTAGCCTGGCAAGCAGAAAGCCGCATCCCATAATAAGATAGATCTTGATTATTGGCTTGACAGAGGCCCATATGGCTTGCCCTAACGTGAGACTCATCCCGTTGTTTTTGGTCTATTCCGCTATGATCTTACTCTTTCTCAGCCCTTTAACTCGCTTGTGTCAACCTATTCTTATTAGAGTCTCGAACGAACGATTCTGTGCTTCTTGTGGCCCTTAGAAGTGCTTCGCTTTTTCTTATCTTAAGGTCAGAACCATATTTATTCTTGAAATTGGCTCTCGTTAAGTTTCACATTACTCATAGTTATGGACATACGAAAATATTCTATATCGAGGCATGTGGCTCAAATTTCTTGGCATGCATGCGCAAAAGCATCAGGTGGCATTCGGAGTACCTTAAAAACGCCTCGAATTTGGTAACGGCAACAGGTGTTGCAATTGCAGGCACGTCATTGGATCTGCAGATTATTTCCTTTCTGCAAAGTCAGAGAGAAGATAAATTGAATTATTCTCGCCGTAATTGATTCCAAACTGGGCTTCGACTTGAAGGCGCCCCTTAAGCCAATCCTTAAGCAGCGTCATGCGGTTAGTTTGCCATGCATTTCCCGTGATACGCGCGGACTTTGGCTTAACAAAGCAGCAGAGATCGAGGACAACACCGTTCTTCTTAAGGAGTGCAGCAACGATGAGCGGGGTTATGTTTGAATGCTCGTATCCCCTGCTATTGCGGCATTCTACGAGACAGCTGAGAAGTCCTCCTACCTTGGCAACCATGCAGTTCGCAATGCAGGGATGCGCGCTTTTCACGGTGGCCTCCAGATCGCTAACGAAATGCGTCAACCCTAGAATCTCGACAGTTTCATTGATGCTACCCAAGACATAAAGCACTGCCAATTCGAGGGTATTGTCGCGAGAGTCGGTGCATTTGATCCTTTTAATGAAGCCCAAGTCGCCTGTCCGCAGATAGGAAAGCCCATTGTCGGCCTGTCCTCCTAGCTTGGACTTGAACTGCGCAGATACGAAGGAAGTTTTTTGTAGGTTGGCTTTTTTGCCCGAAAACCTGACCTGTTTTTCAGGCGAAGTTACTTTGCTAATCCAGTAGTCGTAGACATTAGCTTCGGAGCAGCACCATATTTCCCCAATTTCGTTTTCGTAGCACGGCTCCAGCGTCTCGGGGTTGACAATTGGGACGTCCGTGCAAACTGCAACAACCCCAGAGCTTTGCAAATGCAGATACTGGCTCAGATCTGAAGAAGTAAGGCCATTTGGATTAATGTCTCTTACAAGCCCTTCTCTCAATGAGGTGAGGTCCAAATATATATCCAGTGAAGGGACATTAAGAGGATTGAGCGCGACTAGAGGGTTGAAAATGTGCTGGTAAACATAATTCAGCTGCGAGGTGTTGATAACAATGGAAGGGTACTTTTCCAAGCACGCCTGGATGGTATTAGTGAGGGGCCTTCCTTTGAATGGTATCATTATATTTCGGACTTTTTTCAAGAAGTCTGGCCTCAGCATTGTTTTTGCCAGCTTCGAATCTTTCCTGCCCGACCCAATGGCACGCCCTCTCTCAATTATGGAGTTTGCCCTGTCAAGGATTAGGTAAAGCATTTCTGGACTCAAAATCAAGTTCTTCACACTAAAGTTTTGCAGTGATATCAGAAAGTTTGTTGCGTCTCCTAAAATGTCTTGGTAGTTGAAAAAACAGGACGTTGTTCCCACATAAATCCCAATTAGACATGTTTGAATGAATCCTAAGCCAGCCGTATGCTTGTACATGGAAATGACTGGGCTGTCGCTCGTAAGCTGTAATGTTTCTTTGACTATCTTGCACATATTGAGAAGAACTTTATGTGTCACCACGACGTTTATTTCTTGATGGATATCGGTTTCGCGATCTATCCATATGACACATGGGCTTGACTCACTGGTTAGCGAGCCTCGTCTGTTTTTCAGTACGTCCTTGAAATTACTGGGCGATATATCATTCTTCTTTTTAATCTTTGAGAATACAGTAATTTTGGGAAGAAGGTGCTTGAATTTCTTTATTTGCCTGCTAATAGAGGTCCCATCTTCTAACATAGCGTACATTTTAGCGTCCACGAAGATACGTTTGACATTATGATTATTGACCACACTCATTAAGAAGTTTACTTCTTCATTAGGATAAGCTTCGTTTAATGGAGCAATGGGTATGACAACCAAATTGCAATAAAAGCATGCTATTACAGTAGCAACATATTCAACAGAGTTGCCACTCAGAATGGCTACGTGGTCGCCGCTTTTCAGGGGAGTTTTAGACTGAACTATCTTCTTGACAAAATTTCCCACAATGGAACTGAAGGTCTTCCATGAAACTTTGCTATGCACATTATTTGGGCTGGAGTTTGCCACTGAAGACCCTGCGATTCCATCGCTAAATGCAAATTCATCGCTCTGCTTTGCAGAGCGCCATTCTAGTATATCAATGATGCTAGAGAACGTAGTGAGGTCTTTGTTGTTTCTGTTGTCCATACACTTTTCCCTGTAGTCAATTCCAGAAGTTTGCCAAGGCAGAGCTCCTGAATTGCCGCTCAGCATCGCATTTTCCTGGCCAATAGCGCTATGCCTTAAGCTCGACAAATGTTCTGAAAAAATACTTTCGTTAACATAACTTGAGTGGGGAATGAAATCAAGGACCACATTGTCGAGCTGGAATTTCACAAACTTGGAGTTCAGACCGCCGCTCAAAAACTTTTTCTCCACTGTGCTGTTGGCAATTTCTAAAGAGCAATATCTTCTTGGTAAGGACCTTGGTGTCACAAGAATAATGCACATAGGCTGGATTCTATGAAAGATCCACAGGATTTTATAGATTTGTTCAACCATCGTAGTCATCTTTTTTTCGTACTGTTCTCTCCGTTGAGCTATTGAGGCTAGAGTGGGTTGCACAGTTGCGGCCGATAGATTTGATGCAAGAGGAGTCTCCACTACCATCACTAAAAAGTGTTCATTCTTGTTTTGCGGCAGTTCAAATACCGATACTTCTAAGGCTTTTTCCACCATTCTTACAACATTTTCGGTGATATGTTGCAGATAATATGTTTGAACCACTCTTTTGGAAAGAAGTGATTCTTGATTGTCAGACGCATCGGTATTTTGCGGTTGATCAACATTTCTGGCTTTGGTAACATCAGAGGTATGGGACCAGTTTGGCAACCGAACAAGCTTGTTCTGTAAAAACATATCTTCAATCAATGCCAAGACATATATTTTGCCATTGTGAACAAACCCCATCAGTTTAGTCCGAATAAACGACTTTGTGGGGGGACAGACACTCATGATTGTATCTAACCTTTCAGATGACTTGAAAGAACCACCATCTGGCCCAAACGCAGCCAACTGCCAAAGTTCTGTCATTTTCTTAAAATTAAGTTTTGCGTTGAAGACAAATTCATTGATTTTCTCCATTTGATAAAACTCGTCAGTGATACTAGGCGACGAGATCCACAACTCACCAACTGTTAAGTCTGGTGCTAAAGTACCATCGTCGGGGTTAACAATACAAACAGTTGCGTCAGGGATAGGAAATCCAAAACACGATAATCTCAAATAGTCTTTTGTTGAGCTTGAAGAGTTAATCATGGCGGTTATGCTTGGTTTGATAATGTTTTCTTTCAGGAGCTCTTTGTCGATGAAAAGTTCATCTTGAAGTCTCAGTTTAGTGTCATGTACTGGGAAGTTTCCGAGGTTTCCAAGCTGGTCTCGCATAGACACAAATATACCACCAAAATCCAGAAGTGTGAGCATTGGCGAGTAGCATTGCGAAGCATCCAGACACCCAAGGTTTTTTAGCCATTTGTGCACGATCATGTCAGTAACCTCTGTGTCAATATTTGTACAAGATGTAATGCACCAGTTAATGCAGCTAAAATCAATCTTGTTTTTCTTGCTAGTTACAAGTGCAGGGTTTTCGAGGTAATTAATAACCACCTGCTTGAGTTGTAGTTGATCGTTCAGCAAAATATTGACCCTGTGCTTGTTGATGATATTTTCGTACATGCCTGTCTTTTGCAACAAGCGATCATCTACTGTCATGAGGAGATTGCCGGTGTAGATATTGAACAAAACGCCGAAGATTAGGCCGGTGGATCGGGTGGGATCTAAGCTACTGAGCATAATGTACCTTGATCCAGTTCTTTTGTTTTTATAAGATCTCTCGATATCTCCTTTTGGCCAATGAGCTTTTCTTCGCGAATTTAAGATACTGGCCATTGTTTCTAACTGTTTGGATAGTATTTTGTGTTTCATTACGACGCCAGAGAGGCGCCCCAAAGGGGTTCTTGTAAATTCGATATACGATACACTAGGTATATCGAACGTAGGGCTGCTCTTCTTAGCCTTGGAATATGTGCCAAGGTCATCGGTGGTTATAAAGGTAATGTCCGATAAAAATCCACTTTTCGTCAGTCGCACCTTGTTATTGCCATCAAACCGCAGGCTGTCAATTTGCTTAAGACAGTTTTCAGCAATCAAAGTAAACCCTGCGTTAGTGAGGCCCACTATCTGGGATATTTCGCTAAGTGAGTAAGTCTCCAAAGAAACAGGAACCGCAACCATTCCTGCTATAAAACACCCAAGAAGGGAGACCGTAAACTCTACAAGGTCTTCCTTATTAAACCACAAAAGTACCTTGTCCATTTTGTAAAGCTTATGTTTTCCAAGTTCATGAGCAACTTTTTCAGCTCGCAGATAGAGCTTGTCCCAACTAATCCCGGTTTCCTTGTTCTTGTTGTTGATACTCATAAAAGCAGTCTCTCGTTCATAAAGTTGTGACCTGGCGCGGAGAATAGCAGGGAGCGAGTCTGTCATAGGTGGGCTTTCTGTGCGCGGCAGCAGGGGAATCATTGGGTTGTAGCATGGTCCCGAAGTGTCGCCTCCTGAGCTTTTAGCGGGGGATGTTAAGGCACTTGACTTACTGTTGAGTACGCTTGAGTTTCTGGTTGTGACTTTGTATATAGAGTTGTTTCTCGAGTTGAGTATTGAAGTGGTGTCGATAGAGTAGTTATCATTGCCTTGTGCGACGCTAGATCTTTGAGATCTAATAGTCGAAGCGAGACTGTGGTTTCGAATATGCGTCGATCCGCGGTTCTGCGCAGAGTTTGGGGAACCAAGTGGGTACGCAGTCGGGTTGTGTTTGTCCAGGATTTCTTGCCTTTTCTTCAAATATCCTTTTGCTGTTACGTCGCCATCATGGTAATCTTTGATGAGCTCTCGCAGCCGATTACCAGCTTCTTCGGGCAGACAAGAAGGGATGTGAAAGTCCATGGATAGGAGGAAAGATATGGCCGGCTTCCAAGATGGTTGTAGTATGTGTTGCTCATTCCGCGGTCGCCAAAATGTCAATACATACACACTTTGCTCACGTGACGTCCAGGCCTTTCATTCCATATTCCAAGTCAGGTAATCCCGGCACATGACACTGCGGGCGCTGTCGCTACTCTGCGATCATGGTCCTTTAGGCGATGAATCTGGCAAAGAACAATTGCGCTATTGAGTTTAGGGTCCCTTAAGACTTAAATCAACTTTAATAAGGGCTTATCGCGAAAAAATTGAGAAAGGACTTCGCTATCTTTTGAGGTAATTATTAAGACGATTGCCAGCGTGTGAAACCCAATGTTGGACGGCTAAGTAAGGAAGCATTATTTCCCTGCTTTCAGGGAATTTTTGGAGATTTTTTGGTTCGTGCCACTCATTTCGGTTTCAGGTTTGCTTAAATCGCGGCGTTTTGTTAAGCTGTGTCTTAATTCATAGGAACTCGACAAGTTACTCTTTTGTGACACAGTTAACAGTACGTCTCCTTAAGTTATAAGTCTAGCAAAGAATTGTTAGAGCTTGGCACTATGATGCACTCGTGCCCTGTAGCAATGCGTCTCTTGGACAATACAAAATACGCCCGTAACCCCAAGCAAGTAGCGATTTAACTGAATTTAATGGTTTCGGTCGACTGGCCCGGTACTTTTGCACGCCAGTGGCTACATAATCCTCAAACTAGCTTCTCAATTATACAAGTTTATTGCGAGTTCAAGAAGGCCTTCCAAAAGAAGCTAGCTTTATATCCAAGATACAAGTCCCACTCAGCTGCGTTTGATGTCAAGGACAGGAACGTAGGTTATGACTTCGCGCGCCAGCATAATAATAGCACTTCAAAGCGATGTAGGAAATTCTCCAAGTTTCGCGAAAGGCGCTAACAAGGTACAGTTCCCTCGTGTATTAATTTGGTTCACAAATTCCAACGTTTGCTACCTGCCCTTTGGCGCCTTAGCGCGCAACGCTGAATTTTAACATACACCTTTCTTTGATATAAAAGAATATACAACATTTCATCTCATTTCCGGAAATTCTGCACCCCACGTTGGTTTCCTACCGATTTCTCTATGCTTTTCTTTGTACCACCCCAAATACCTTGTTTCCCAACTCCCAGAGTCCGGATAGCACATTCCTTGTATCAGCAGGAGTATGTACAGTTATAGCACGTGATATTCATGCCACCTGGTGGAGTTTTATGACCCTGCATGATTTTGGACCGTTGGCAACAATATAATCGGGATGATGAGCTGTATAAAATTTGATAGGTAAAAGAAGCTAGAAAATAGTTTATTTGGAAATTCCAATCCGCAGTTGGATCTTGGCATCAGTGCTTCTGCGGGACAAGAGGCAAAGAGCAGCAACATGGGCAACTCAATATCGAGGGTAATGGTCAAGATGTTCGGATATCGAGAAATGAAGATCTTGATGCTCGGACTGGACAATGCTGGCAAAACTACGATTCTTTACAAGCTCAAGCTCAACAAGATAAAAACATCAGCCCCTACAGTAGGCTTCAATGTAGAAACAGTCTCTTTCAGGAACGTCAAGTTTAACATGTGGGACGTGGGAGGACAGGACCGACTCAGACCTTTATGGAGGCACTACTTTCCAGCTACGACTGCACTTATCTTCGTGATAGACTCACAGGACATGAAGAGACTCAATGAGGCCAAGGAAGAACTCTACAGTATTATAGGTGACAAAGAGATGGAGGAAGTAGTGTTGCTGGTTCTGGCCAACAAGCAGGATTTGAAAGGCTCCATGAACCCACAAGAAATCTCCGACTACCTTGAGCTGAAGTCGCATCTCGACAGCCAACTGTGGTGTGTCATTGGAAGTAATGCCCTAACGGGCCAGGGTCTAGTCGAGGGCTTATCGTGGATCACCAACAATACCAAGACAAAGGACAAAAAATAGAGCAACGTTCGCGACGCATGCGCCCTGGCGTACTGTGTATGTAATATTAGCCAAAAGCGACCGCATTGGGCCGAATTGATATCTTCTGTGATTCCTTGAACCTCTGAGAGGGTGTTAACATTACATTTCCGACACAAAGAAGGAACCCACTAAGAATATATAAGATCGACATGATGCGCGCCGTGCGAAACCATGTAACTTGCAATGACACTAATCGTTTGATATTGTACAAATATAGAGCTTGTTTCTTTCCTACTCGATGCTTTTTGGACGGCCTGAGGTCATTGACGCGACATGCCTCATACCAGCATTTCAACCGACCCGTCCGGGTTCCCAAAGTACGCCTTAGACGCGTTGTCAATGAACAGGCCCGTTTCCACCACCCCAACCAGCATTTTGATGTCTTGATGCAGCTTCTCGGGGTGCTCAATCTCGCCGAAGTGCGCGTCTATGATGAAGTTACAATTGTCAGTAACGACAGGGCCAGCCTTTGCAGGCGCACCCTGTCTCAGGACCGCATTTTTACACTTTAGCTTGGTCTTGAGGTCGTTGAGGACTCGTATGTAACTCGTGGGTACTACCTCGATTGGCACACCCTTGACCCAGTTGGTACCTAGGTATTTGGGCGAGCGCTTCCGGTAGTCTGCGACCACGACAAACTTGCTGGCGCTGGTGCTGACGAGCTTTTCCTGGAACAAGCACCCGCCACCACCCTTGATGAGCTGCAGGTTGACGTCCACTTCGTCCGCACCATCGAACACGATGTCTATCACCGGGTACTGCTCGACCGAGCCGAGCCTCAAGCCGTTGGTGAGAATCAGCTCTTTGGACTGGAACCCAGTGGGAATGCAAATGAACTGCGACGCGTAAATCGAGAACTGAGGGTCGAGCAGGTACTGGCCCAGTCTCTCCGCAACGTAGATCACTGTGGACCCACTCCCAACGCCGATAACACGGTGGTTCGCGTAGTCCAGGTTTTCATCCACGGCCCTATATGCTGCCACTCTCTTGGCTTCCTCGAGAGTGCTGTGGAGTGTGGGAAGGTTCTTGACATCGGGTATGGAGGTCATCTTGGCAGCAAAACGGCGCACGCTCGTGTGAACCAGACTTTTCAAATTTCGAAACATCTGAACGTGCGTTGTGGAATGAAATATGCGCAGAGTTCTATTTTTGCAGGTGCACCACAGGCGCACGCTGTCCAGCGTCAGAAAAATTTAATGCGAAAACCGCTACTGGGCCCTCGACGCAAAAGCCTGTCCTTCCACAAACACTATGAGCCCGAGGCAGCTACAACTCCGCAACTGCTAGCTGTTCCCCTCAAACGAAACTATTCAAGGAGCGCTAGTCTTTGTTTCCCCGCCTTGGGCCGCGATAGGCTCAATCCCGACTCTCCCGTACGTAGCGATCCAGCCTCATCTTCACCTCCATCGCCACGTGATTTGGTTTCGAGGATCCTGAGCTTTCTCACGTGGCACCATCTTGCCCCTCTCACTGCCGTAGCAGCATGCTCAATTCTCTGTAACCCCTGCGAGCCACAATCTCGAGCTGTCGTTCAATTGTACCCACGATGTCTTATGTGTTTGGTAAGCCATGTCGGTTCCGCCAACAGCCTTCTTTGTGTGGGGAACATTGTGTGACTGCTATGTGCTAAACCCATACATATGTTCGTTCTACCTTCTGAAAAGTTTCAGATGAAAAATATTTGGGACTTTTTTGCGTGGGACAGAACTTGCGTGGGTGTTCTTGTGAGTGGGTGGAATGCTGTGCGCTGGGCGGGATGGGCGAGGCTCCCGCGCAGGCGGACGCAACGCGCTCCGCCTGGAACCCTCTGTCCTGGGCGGGAACCCCTACTGGCGCTGGGCGGTCAGCGGTCTCTCGGGGGAAGCTTCGCTGGTTGGCGGGCCTGGCGCGGCGCACTCCGGAAGCAGGCGAGGGCTCGCAGGTGTGGAAACTCGGTGGTGAGTGTGTCGTGCGCATTGACGGACACTGGCGAATTTTTGCAGGACAAAACATAACTGGATACCAGAACTCTAGTGTTTCAAGCCAGTCAAGGAACCGAAGATCGTCATCACAATGTCTGCTCAAGCCAAGATTTTGTCCCAAGCTCCAACTGAGTTGGAATTGCAAGTTGCTCAAGCTTTCGTCGACTTGGAAGCGTCTTCTCCAGATGTCAAGGCCGACCTGAGACTTTTGCAATTCAAGTCTATCAGAGAAGTATGTTAAAGCCCAGTGGAATGTTGGAAATGCGCGCGGGCGGCGAGGCAGTCGAGTGCCGCAGGGAGCAGCCGTCACGGGGGCTCGCTCTGGGCTCTGCTGCGCGCGATGCGCGTCCTGAAAAATGAGATTCCGTTCAGTACTAACTCGCTATTTCTCAGATCGATGTCGCTGGCGGTAAGAAGGCCATTGCTATCTTCGTCCCAGTCCCATCTTTGGCTGCCTACCACAAGGTCCAAACCAAGTTGACCCGTGAGTTGGAGAAGAAGTTCCCAGACCGTCACGTCGTCTTCTTGGCCGAGAGAAGAATCTTGCCAAAGCCATCCAGAAGATCTAGACAGCTCCAGAAGAGACCAAGATCCAGAACTTTGACTGCCGTCCACGACAAGATCTTGGAGGACTTGGTTTTCCCTACCGAGATCGTCGGTAAGAGAGTCAGATACATGGTTGGTGGCAACAAGGTCCAGAAGGTCTTGTTGGACTCCAAGGATGTCCAGCAGGTCGACTACAAGCTGGAGTCTTTCCAGGCTGTCTACAACAAGTTGACTGGCAAGCAAATCGTGTTTGAAATCCCAGGCGAATCCCACTAAATTGCTGGATTATAAAGAACCATTTCAAGAGCATCTAGGCGGCCGCAACACGAGTATGTTGTCAAGCTTAGAAATTTCCAGTTTTTATGTCTTGCCTTTTTAAATCAACAATCTCCCCTCCCCTTCCAAAACAACCAAAATGTTTTAATAGGTGTATAATTTAAAGCGTTTTAAACTAAGATAGATGCTACGTGCCGCCCGCCTGGCGCACAAACGTGTCGTACGTGTTTTTTACGGGCTTAGGCTTCCTCCTCCTTCTTCCCGTCTTCATTTCGTTGTACCCTACCACGTTGAGGTCATCGGGACTCGCGTTTTTGATGAAGTGATCGCGCGGATCTACTAGCGGCTCGGGCTGCGACGCTTCCTGAGCGGTGCCTTTCGATGTCAGAATCAACCCACAGAGAACAACCCCGCCAACAACGACCAGGTATTTCACCACAGTAACCACACTTACAAGGATTCCTCCAACAAGCGCTTTGAAAACTGGCTCCAGCACCAATAATAGTATAGTTGCGAAGCAACCCAGTAAAAATGATGGGAGATGGACATCCTTGAAGCTGCTCTCTCCCACAGCCGCTTCCAGCCTCTTATAATAAGCGCTCAGGGCATCTTTAGCCTGATCCATGGGCTTCGTCTTAGCTTTAATGAGCCATTATTTGAGCTTGCTATGCTCAAACTCGTGATAAATCGTTGTTTGGGTTTCGTGAAGAGAGATGACAGCTTCTCGATCAAAAGAGGTATTTGAAAGTAGCGAAGTGCTCAGCCTAGAAGTATCACATAAGAAGTCGGAATGCTCTGAGGCGCAACCTATTAAGCCATGAGGATCTTCACCAGGAAACTTCTGAAGGTTGGCGCTGCTGCTGTATGCGTCATTTGCCTGCTGTATGCGTATCAGTCAAGCTTACATAATCATGTTTCGAAAAGCTTAACTGAAGACATCGCGGCCCATCTTGTCAAGGACAAGGAGCCATTCTCCTCTCCCAGTGAGATTTGTAGCCAGTACTTCCGAAAACTCTACGAACTCGAGCCTAATTGGTGGAACAGCTATTCTGAGGGTTGGCAATTGGCGGCTACGGACTACGAAACAGAAAACTTAAGACTGATTATGGAACGCCTCCGAACTTATGAAAAATGTCTTGAAATTGGGGCTCTTCCCTCTAATATTCAGGATATTGATAAGCGCATGTTCCCCTTTATAAGGTTAGAACAATCGCCAATCTTTGAGAGCAGTGACCTAAAAAAAGCCTATCAAAATGGGCAGTTCCCATCGATGTCAAATGGCGCTATATCCAAATATCGATACAATCCCCAGCAGTCGTGGTTAGCCAACTGGAATCGGACCTCGCAAGAAACTAGCGGCCCTACTCGTGGGATAGTCTTGTCTTTTCCTGATGCGCATGCCTCCCTTGTCGTTAGGCTCTTAAAAGTACTTGAGCACCAAGGGAATCGACTTCCGATCCAGATCATTCATAAGGGTGATTTATCAGACTATTCAAGATCTTTAATATCTCGGTCACTACCGCCAAATCAAAGACTATGGTTTGTCAATGTCAAGCCAATGCTTGACCCACATTTTATTGACGACTTTTCTTTGTACCGAAACAAGTGGCTGGCCATGATTTTCAATACTTTCTCTACACCCATCTTTATTGATGCAGACGCTGTTTCTGTGCAACCAGTCGAGGACTACCTACAATCTGAGGCGTACGTAGAGTCTGGAACTATTTTCTTCAGAGACCGCGCTTTTGCACATAAATTCGACTACGAATATTGCGTTCCACTCCTTAAAGCCTTGCAGCCAAGTCGGTTAGAAACACTGTATTTTGGTCAGAGAAGGTTGATCGACGAACAACTCATGATGTCTGATAGTACCTCTCTAGAACAAAGGATTGTTCAAAGTTTCTTTGTGGGTGGACAACGTCACCAAATGGACAGTGGACTCTTGGCGGTTGACAAGTCAAAACATCTTATGCCACTCATGGCGGGGGTTTTTCTAAACCTGGCGCCGAAACTTTCAAAATGTACGCATGGAGACAAAGAGACGTTCTGGCTTGCGTTTTTGTTGACGAACCATGCTTACAGATTTCATCCAGAAGAGGCTAGTGCAATCGGAGAAGATGACGGTTCTGGCGAGGTTTGCTCTGTCCAACTGGGGCATACATCTTCTCATGGAACCTTGCTTTGGTTTAACAGCGGGTTTAGAGTGTGTAAGTTTGCAGACGCGATTGATACCGATTGGGAAGGATATCCAAAAGAGTATTTGCACGAAACATTTGCCTCCATCCAAGAAGCTCGAGAGTATTACGAGTCCATGACAAATATAAAAGCGGCAGTCCTTCCCGACATATCCGTGAACCCATGGACTGGAGGATTCGCGGACCTTTGTATCGGATACAGGTACTGTGCTAGAGTATCTCCAGGAAGTGGGCAGCTTATCAATTTTAATGCTGAAGAGCAGAAAAAGATGCGGGAGATCGGCAACGCCTGGATGAGCGCTACGGAAGCTGAATTGAATTTTCGCGCCTGAAGTTCTGTTTGTTTCAGCTCTAAAGCAAGCACTAAACCAACGAGCGTAATAGTGGGTGAAGTTAAGGCTCTAGCTCACCAGCAACTGGTTGTTATTTACATGCAAAAGGTTAAGGGGCGTCTTCGAGCGTTCGTTTACTGATGTGTACTGGAGGTGTCACATATAAGATGTCGCTAACAAGCATTGGGTCCCTCTGATTTTCAGGCTATGATTCATCTCACTTGACTTTAACATTCAAAGCCTTGCTGAAAAATCATCAAGGAGCTACACACTCACACATGCACTCAAGTTTTCATTAATAAATTTTAACACTATTAAAATATGCCCGCCTTTGCGCACTTCCGGTAAAACTCGGTTGCCGACAACCTTAGCTGTTGATTTTAAGCAGTACGGATAATATGTATAATTACAAGGATAAGCGTCTCTAACTTCCCTAAAAATGCCAATGCCTATTCAGGCCTTCGAAGTGCCTTAAGTCCTCCTTGCTCTCATTCTTGCGAGTTTCCTGCCAGGGGGTAAATTCAACATAGGCGTCTGTTGATTTTGTGGTTGAGGTATAGAACTGGTGCTGGAACCTCCGAATATTTGAGATGGTGCTTGAGACATTCCTGGAAATGGATGACTACCGTTTGGCTGTGCTCCAAATACTTGTGCTGGATTTTGGTTAGCAGCTCCGCCAAAGATAGTACTAGGAGGTTGAGATCCAACACCCCCAAAATTCAGATTTACAGTGTGTGATGGGCTAAAAGGCCTGCTTTGTGGATTAGGTGTAAAGGCAGGTGCTGATGCGGATCCGAAAGGGGGTGGTGTTGATGACGCTGTAGCATTTCCAGTGCCAAAGTTAAATGCAAGTTGTTGGTTGGTAGTGTTTCCAAATGCAGGTGAATTATTGCTTGTTGTTGAAGCTGAGGGAAAGCCTATGCCGTTGGGCTGAGGCTGTTGAAGTGGTTGTTGAGCAGAAGATGGGTTGTTGAACGTAAACGCCGAGTTTGGTTGCTGAGGTTGGGGGGCATTGAATGAGTGCGTAGAGGATCCCAAGTTAAATGCGGGCTTTGGAGCGGCACTATTGGATCCAAAAGTGAATGATGACTTGGCATCTCTGGGTTCGTTAACTTTGAGTCCACTGGTGTCGAACTTGAACCCAGACCCAGTTGAAGAAGCTGCGGAAGCTGCGGATTGGCCATCAGGTTGACCAGCCGTGTTGAATGAAAATGCTGGAGGAGTAGAATCTTTTTTTTCCGAGGTCGCTCCGAATGTGAAAGGCTTGCTTGGTGCGGCGGGTGTCTTAGAGTTAGACTGCGTAGACAGGGGAGCGTTAGCAGTTTGGCTAGAAGGCTGATCTGGGGTAACGCCGAAAGTGAATGATCGCTTTGAACCAATTGACGCAGAGTCAGAAGGAGTCAGCGATGGAGACTTGGCCTTTCCTACATTTGTGTTGGGCTCATTGGAAGTTTTGGAAGTACCAAATGAAAAAACAGGTGTCGCGGCTTTTGCCTCAGTGGCTGGATTGCTGAACGAAAAAGCGGGGGCAGCTTTTTTCTCAGTTCCAGAGCTTGCTGGTTCTGTTGTATTGAACTTGAAGGAGGAGCTTTGAGCTTGTACTTCAGCCGCAGGCTTTCCAGCTTTCCCAAATGAAAACGAGGGAACGTTCCTTGCGCCCTCGGTTTGTTTCTCACCACTCTGCTGTGGGTCATTCTCAGACGAAGCAAGACCAGAGTTTGCAGCATTTGTAGTTACGGACCCAAACGTGAATCCTGCATTTGACTTTGGCTTATTATTGAAAGAAACTTGGGCATCCGCCGCCCCAGTAGCATTTTCAGTTTGGGTTTCCATAGACTGTGGCTGACTTTCAGCCGGCTTTCCGAATGAAAAGGCGGGCTTCGCAGGTTTGGGTGCCGCCTGGGATGCACCTGAAGCTCCAACACTCTGGCTGAACGAAAAACTTGGCTTTTGTGACTTTGTTGCGTGTGAGCTTGCAGCGGGGTTCTCATCCTGATCAGAGGTCGTTGGCCTCTTGAAAGAAAATAGAGGTTTGCCCTCCTTTAGCGTGTCATCAGTTTTACCAAAAGAAAATGATGGTTTGCTAGTGCCATCAGCTTTGCCGATCGAAAAGGATGGTTTGGGGGTCTCAGGTTTTTCAGCTTTAGCCGCGTTTTGACTAGCGCCCTCCAATGATTTTCCTTTGTCAAATAATGACGGCACTTTCGCAAGGGCTGGGCTGTCAGTTGCCTCAGCGCTACTAGGAAGGAGCTTCTTTCCAAAATTACCGGCTTCAGCAGGACGTTCAGAATCTTGGTTTTTACTGCTCTCAGCATTGCTCTTCAAGAAGTCAAAACCTGAACTTGGCAAAGCTAGTAATTTTTTAGGCTTGTCATCTTGATCATCAACCGTAAAGCCCTTTTTAATTTTTTTGGTGATTTTGCTCGACGCAAGGTCCGTGAGGGCGTTGCCGTTCAAAAGTTTGGCTTCTGTGTTAGTCAATCCATCAGAGGAAGAACTGTTTTGCTCCAAGGTGCTTTTCTTGAGGACCGCGGAGGAGAGACGTGGCGATTCCAGTGCAGCAGTTGGGTCCGTGCCAGCACTTGGTTTGGAAATCTTCGGTTTTTTGGCAACATCGTACTCGGCAACATCATATTGAAGGTCCCCACACCACCGCTTCCCTAAAACAGATTTCGGTGGGACTTTCTTAGACGTCGGCCTTCCGTTAGCGCGTCTTTTGAGTGAACGCAGTGTGACGAGGTGGCTGCTGTCAAAGTCCCCGGACATTTCGTTGGAAGCGGGGGCCGTAAATGTCTCTAGTAGGCGGTTGTCATTGAGACGGCGTAAGTATTGCTTGTGGCGCAGGATTTTTAGTCTCTGGACAGGGAGGATAGGCAGCAACGGAGGTCTAGTATTGTAGTCTGTTTCGTACAAAATCAAGTCTGGGACCGGGGGTTCTGGGGTTCTTCCTTCTTTAAAACCGGCAGTAGTCGAATCAGGCCCATCGATAGGACTAGATTCGCGAAATTCAGGCGAGTTTTCCTTCTTGAAGAAGTTGACTATGGTCGAAGAGATCGATCGCTTGTTTGCGCGACGTGACACCGCGCTGGACATCGGTGGCAGTACTCTGTTTAGGCGCTAATCACGGTGCTTGCAAAGATTGATAACTGATTCTACATGCGCGTAAAATTTGAATGCTCCGAATTTGAGATGTGTCACGTGATTATGGTCTTTAACAGTATTTTGAAGCTCTCAAGATCCAAGTTGCCGGGCAGTGGCGGGCGGTCATGTCAGCTACTTGCTTGTGCTATCCAAGCAGTCCCTGCTGGGCAAAGCGAACACTGAATTTGGGTTTCAGGCCGGAGTGCTTTTTTGCAGCAAATTCCTGTATTCCGCGAGACCCAAATTTATACTGAAAGGCCACGGCCTCTGCAGACCAGAAATAAATCTTTGCATACTGATAACATTGCGGCAGCTTTAATGATAAATAATGGTACATCAACTGAAGTATTTAGGCTCACAGGTTAATGTTTCGGAGGCTGACACTGCGCTTAAGAAAAATTAATTAGATTTACGCAACAGATACATGCTGGTTAACAAAAAAGCTGTAAATGAGAACCTTCAGCGATTGCGTCCCACTACCACCCACGTAAGCAAGGCCAGTTACGTAGCTCTGGGCGAAAATGAGATTTGACCCGCCTTGACAAATATGGGGAATATCCAATGTGTAAAGCTGTAAGAAACAAATAGGCCGCTGATAAACCGGAAACCCACTGGCTATAGAGAGACCCAGAATACACCATTCACCCATCAGCCCTGCTCCTACCTAGGAATTGTCTGCGTCTGCGCTAACGAATGTGGTCAATTCACGTGATGCGGAATATTCGTACACAACTATGAATCCCAGCTGAGCTGAAACCAGCGGAGACATGCCCGAAGGCTTCTCCTGCACCAAGGTGCATGATCGACGTACGTCTCGCCTCGCGTAAGATAGGTTTGAAGGCCTGCACTGTTACACTGATAATGTGCCTGCGCCTCTGCACTCCGCAGAGGATTTTCGTGTTCCCGTACAGATGTACAAGCGTGTCCGATACGCGCTGGACGAAAAAAAGAGTGCAAGTACGCTTGACCACGTATATATTCCCAGTTTCTCACCGAACGCATCGAAGGGAATCTCGAGGAACACTTGCCAATGCAGCTGAACGGCAAAGATGGAGCGCGGCGCGCGCTAGGAGCTGCGTGCATTGTCGCAATTACATTATGGGTCTTGGTCCGTGGAGCGTCCATCGGAGGCAGCTCTGCGCAGCGCACGAGCACTGTTGTGAAACACACAGACGGGTTCAAGTACCGCAAGGTGGCACAGCCTAAGTACACAGGACCCAAAGAGAAGGCCACATTTGTGACTCTGGCGCGGAACCAGGATCTTTACTCGCTGCTCGGGTCCATCGCAAGCATCGAGGACCGGTTCAACAGCAAGTTCCAGTACGACTGGATTTTCCTGAACGACGAAGAGTTCAGCGAGGAGTTCAAGCGGGTGACCACAGCAATGGTCAGCGGTCAGACCAAGTACGGTTTGGTGCCAGAAGAACACTGGTCCTACCCTAGCTGGATTGACAAGGGAAAGGCGGCAGCAGTGCGCGAGGAAATGCGCGAGAAGAAGATCATCTACGGTGACTCGGAGTCGTACCGCCACATGTGCCGGTACGAGTCCGGGTTTTTCTACAGGCACGAACTGCTCCAGGACTACGACTGGTACTGGAGAGTGGAGCCCGACACCCGTATCTACTGTGACGTGGACTACGACGTGTTCAAGTTCATGCGCGACAACGGCAAGAAATACGGCTTCACCATCTCTTTGAAGGAGTACGTCGGCACGATTGAGACGCTGTGGAACACCACGCTGGAATTCACGGAGAAGAACCCCTCGCTTGTGCACCCCAACAACATGATGGACTTTATTTCGGACGACGGCGGCCTGTCATACAACCTGTGCCACTTCTGGTCCAACTTCGAAGTCGGCTGGCTGGACCTGTGGCGCGGACCGGCCTACTCCGCCTACTTCGACCACCTGGACCACGCGGGTGGCTTTTTCTACGAACGCTGGGGTGACGCGCCCGTGCACTCGATCGGCGCCGCGCTGTTCTTGGACCGCTCCGAGATCCACCATTTCGGTGACCTGGGATACTTCCACATTCCATTCCACGCGTGCCCAATTGACTTGAACACGCGTCTCGAGAACCGCTGCAACTGCGACCCCAACCAGGACTTCACCTGGAAGGGCTACTCCTGCACTTCCAAGTTCTACACTGTGAGCGGCAAGGACCGGCCTGCGGGCTGGCAGAAGTACGCGGACTAAGCGTCCGGAGTTCTCTCTCTTTGCCAGTCTCTCTTTCTCTCGCTAGCTCCGCGACTCTGTCCTCTTCTAAGTCTTGCAGCCTCATATATATCGGCTTATGTCATCAACAGAATAGGAACATCTACACAGCTAGAGCGAAGGCTCGAGGGTCCACGCGTACAAAGCGATAGAACACCGCGCACGTAAGCGCGCGGCGACGCTCTCGTCTGAAATGACCGGAATTTAATAGCTTTTGTAATACACACCTTCCTTCCTACACGTTGTACTTCTTGAACAGCTCGTGCGTAAGTTCCACGCCGAGAAACGTAGCTGCATTGGCCGGGAAGCTGCGCAGCAAAGCCGGGCCGAGCCCCGGGAAAAACGCCCGGATCCCGCCGCGCCCGTATATCTCACGCGTAGCCTGCGCCATTGTCTGCGCGCCGGAGCCTGACTGCAGCCTCGTCTTGATCGTGTCTATTGGAAACACGCCGATCCACATGCTCATCCCTGCCGCGCCACCTGCCAAGCATACGCTGGCGACGCTGAGCGGCTCCGACGCGGCCGTGGCCGCGTTGGTTCCGCTCAAATACCGCTTGCACACCTCGTACGACGCGAAGTACAGCGCGCTCCCAGGCCCGTCGCGCGCTAGCGTCGCCAGCGTGCCTTGGAACAACGAGCGCACGCCGCCTTCGCGCACGAGTTTCTGGGCCGCTCCCACAAAAGAACCGCTATCCGACGTCTGTAGCACTACTTTCACCCGCTCCGTAGGCGCGGTCACGAGGGTCGTAGGAATAGCCGACAGAAATCCGGCCAGAGCCAGTTGTCCCGTGGTTAGCGATCTAGCGACAGCGGCACCAGCGATCTCTGGTGCGGGACTGTTACCCCAGGCGACCAAGCGCTTCCCCACGTCATATCCCCAGAATGACACTGCGAAAATCGGCGTGACGCCCAGAAGTGGCGGCACAACGCCGCGGTAGAAGCCGCGCATCTGGTTCAGGGGTAACGCACCAGGCTGAGCGCGCGCCTCACGCAGGACGCGCTTACCTGCGTCAAGTGCTCCCGAAGCCTGGCCAGATTGACAGCGTACTTTGATCAGGTCAAAAGGGTGGCCTGTTAGTACAGCGCAGACGCCACCAACGCCGCCAGCGGCAAGTGATTTTAGATTGTCGCGCACGGCGTGCGCTTCTGGCGGAGTAGATGCTAATCTAGCCTCTAAGTCCGCCGAGTCTTGTTCTAGTGTTGCAGACATTTTTTTTTTCCTTAAAGGGTTCAATGGAGAAGATGTCGCACGTTATAGCTGCGGGGCGGTTCGTGCTGCGACGGTGTTCTTATAGAACAACTGGCCTGGTGTCATCGCCTCTGAATGACATGGGTGACAGCGTCGTGGGGATAGCTAGGGGTGGTGGCGGCGGCGGGAGCGGAGACGCAGGAAAGAGGATTGCGGGGAGGGTCGAACGCCGGAGCCCGCCGAGCTGGCAGTTCCGTGTAGGGGTTGTGACGCGAGAGAAGGGGCGAGCGCTCGGCAGCTAGCGCGGAGAGCTAGGGGTGCCAGGGACAAGAGGCCGGAAGGGGAAATGCCACAAAGACAAAAGTGCCACAAAAGCAGAACTGCGACGAACGCAAGAAAGGTATAAAAGGGGCGCGGGTGAGCTGGGAACCGACTATCCCGCGTGGTGTGGATGCGGTTGCAGCGAGCCCGGCGAGCCGCGTCCTGTTTGTAGCGTTCATTGCTTGTGTACCGTCGCGGGACGGGCGCCTTTGTGGCAGGGCGCGTTGGGGTCTCGCGCTTGCCGCTCCGGCGGCTCTGTAATGCTAACCGATTGTTACAACGCCAGCTACGTCCAAACCTACTTGCTAAATACCTGGTCCCATATGGTCTCGGTGCTGAACTGATTCATCATGTCGTAGACGCGCTGCCCGTCCCTCGAGCTCGCCGGCGGCCGCACCTGCGGCGCGGCTGGCTCGCTGGATTCACTGGACTCGCTGTGTTCACCGAGCACTGCTGTGCCTGCGCTCACGCCTGCGCTAGCGTGCCCGTTGCTTAGGTCCGAAAACGGCGACAGCTTGTCCAGCTCGATAAAAAACTGGTTCAGAGCGCTCGCGTCCAGATCGGGGACCGACAGACCGCGCGCCGCGGCGCCTAGCCGGCTCGTGTGGGCCTCTTCATCAAGTTCTAGCTCCAGCTCTTCCTGTTTTTCGCCGGCTTCGGCGGTGCGGCCGCTGTATACTTCGCTATCCAGAGGATGCTCATTTTCAGGCCCGTCACCGCCCCCCTTGTCTTCCGCGCCGGGGGACGCCTCACCGCCGAGTGCCGGCGTGTCCTCAGCCGGCGCTGCGCCCTCGCTCGGCTCGCTTCGCAGCTTGAAAACCGCTGCAGATAGCACCTTGAAAATGCGCGCGCCCTTACGGGCCGCTTCGCATTCCTTTGTCAACTGCTCCAGCACGTAGATCAGCGTCGAGCAAGTTTTCTGGCTCTTCTGCAGGCTTTCGCGAAGATCGAACCTAGCGTTGTGGAGCACATAGAGAAACGTCATTCCCGCCATGAACAAATTGTGTACTGTGACCCATGTGTGCATAATGTTGCCGTCGTGGCAGAGCCGATAATATATCGCAATGACGCTCTTGGTGTTGCGATACACCATCTCGTAGCCACGCTCGTTTAGCGTCATAGCCTTGGGGCATAGCCCATATAACATGACCTTCGAGTGGCACAGCTCTAGCTGAAATAGCTCGGTCGGGAAGTGGCAGTTCATCTTGCGATGTGTCTTGGGAACTCTCTTCTCATACCATTCGTCGAGTTCTTCGTTCATGAGCTCACGCCACTCGTCAAGGCTTTCGAACCCATCCGGCAGTGACGTCCGATGTGCGTAGAGCTCCTGCACAATCTGAGCCTGGATTTTTCGTATTCTGAAAAAAGCCAATGATATGCACTTGTAGGACGCCATGGAGCTTTTCACCAGGGAATAGTCTTCAATGTTGTCAGCTGTGTTTGTGATCAGCGCGTCGTCCAGCGAGCTGGGAAACTCAGTGGAAATATTGTCATCCGGAATCCCAAACGGACGTCCGAAAAAGGCACATATTTGCCGGTCCAGCGAGTAGGTGCACCAGAATAAGCGCCGTCGAAGGTCTCTCGTGAATGGGTCGTAGTTTTTATTCAGTTTCTCAGCGTGCAGTCCCAGGTCAACTGCCAGCCTCAGTGCAGACCCCATTGTGTACCACACTCCGGGAACGTTTGGCCTCATAATCGAATACTTGGCGATTAATAGCGTACCGGCAAGAGCTTCCATCCGGTCATTGGACCGGAAAAGTGCTTCTTTGAACTCGGATGCCCTATCTTTGAACGCAACAGACCTCGCTTCATCTGTTTCAAGTATCCTCGCCGAGTCGCCTATCGCTAGGGCCATGTTTAGAAAAAAGAGCGGGATGTGGTACTTTGGTGGAATCTGCTCCGAATTCTCAACCTCTTGCTGCGACAAAGAAGGCTTGTACCAGATTTCCCCCGATTGCTCGGAGTCGGCTTTATCCTGTGGGAGTTTGAAATTCCCGTTGATGATGGTGTTGTCGGAGCTCAGCGAGACACCCTCGTTCAAAGGCCCGTATATCGGCTCGAAGACTCTTTTCAAGAAGGACTCGCGGTGCAAGATAGGCAGCTGCGAGTTACAGTACGTGAAATACTGTGACACCAGCGACTCTGCTTCTTCTTTTGTCGGAAGATATGACACGTTCAGAGGTCCTTCTCTCTGATCCGTTGCCGAGACCGGTTCTTCGGATGTTTCTTCTACTGCTTCGGGCGCGAAGTTGATAGCCGTAAGAATGAGCTTGGCAAAAGGGATACCGGATGAGTCGCCCAGATAAGAGTTGGATGCTGCGCCCAGCGACAGTTTCCCGTTCTTCTTTGAGAGTTTCATTGCCCCGAGGCTATCGAGGCTCTTAGCAGACTCCTGCAGCTCAGAAACCGTCTTTATATCGCTCTGGTCCCGAGACGCTACCCCGGTCTGTATTGATGTGCCATTATTAATGATATACCCCGCCATGGCGTTATCGCGCGGCACCTGGTGTTCCGCCCGGACCTTTTCTTCGAAGACATTGACATCGCAAGGGCAGTCGTCGCTGGTAGCAGGGATGTTTCCTTGCACCTCCGCTGCGTCCACACCGTACTCTCGAAGTCGTTTTGTCAAGGCTTCAAGTCTATCCTCAAGAAAGATGACATAGGACCGCGGAACGTCTCGCCCGGTTGCAGGGTCTACAGATACACAGGGCTCGTTGGCCGTCACACATCTCGAACAACTTGGAAACTTTTGGTCGCACTTCACCTTCCTCACCCTGCACCGCTTGCACGCGGCAATCGACCTTGATATCCCCATAATTGCAGATGTAGGCCTCCTCTTCCTGTCTACACTTTCTTCAGCATTGGCAGCGCTGCCCCTTCTTTTTCTTGCGGTGCTCATCGCCTACATCGATTAGTGAACATGTCGATTTTGAAATCAACTGCGATTCGTACTTTTAGTATTGGAGGACTAAGTGGTTCACCGAACTCCTCAAAAAAGCGCACACGTGACATAACATATCAGGAAATCCAATCCAGATGTTTTCGAGTACGAATGTACTCTCAAAAGATATTTTATCTATGAATCGGCCTCGTACTGAGCGGCAGACAGCACTAGCGCCAGGGATATGCGCCAAACATGAAGATTACGACAATTCCTTATCAGTCTGATACCGACTTTACATACCAGGGAGAAGATGAGCATCAGGACCGTCCGCAATTGCCCGCTTTCTTGGAGCTGAGTGACGGGCTCATCAAACCGGAGGATATTCCGCTGAATAGAAGAAACTTCATTTATACTCCGTGTTCTGCAAACGTTCTTTTCCCGGAGCTCAAATACAGCACTACCGAGTACCCTTTCGAGCAGCCTGGGCTCAATTATATGGACAGAGCGGATGATTTATGCCTGGCCCCAGGATCCAATGATACAGTCGCTGTTCAGAAATCGCTAGGATGGAGAACTGGGCGATGTGACGCGTGTATTAAAGAAGGAACAGTATACTGGGAGGTCGAGATAGTGAACGGCGGTGTCCCCGATAGCCAAGGAGCAGAGTCGCTGAAGCTAGTAAAAGACAAGCTCAACAGCACTCCGCACGTGCGCGTTGGGGTTTCTAGACGGGAGGCATCCTTGGAGGCCCCTGTTGGCTTCGATGCATACGGTTACGGGATCCGGGACTTTTGTCTGGAGTCTGTCCACGATGGCAAACTACAGCAGATGCTCCCAGTGAGCCAGATCAAGGCTGGAGACCGGCTCGGTTTTCTGCTCCATCTTCCGCCCATACAAGAACAGGTGATTCAGGCACAGAGCTACACAAAATTCAAGATAGACGCTTTGTCTTCGTATGAAGCGGGTGCGGGCAGCAACGCCTCTGCCAACGCCGATGGGCCCCTTAGGAAAAAAGCCAAAAAGCTTAACCGGGAATTTCAAAAAGAGCTGCTCCGTGAGCAAGAGCACTCCAATGTGGTGCGCGACCAGATTGCCATACGTTACAAAAACCAACTTTTCTTCGAAGCTACTGACTACGTCAAGACCACGAAACCTGAGTACTATACATCCGATAGACGAGAGAGGCACGACTACTATACTCTCCAAGACTCTTACCTCAAAGTCTTCTTAAATGGCAAAGAACTTGGTACCGCGTTTGAGAAGCTTAATCCATTTTTACCGCCTTTTAGTGAGATAAAATATAACGAGAAGCTTAATTTTAACTACTGGAAAAACGAAGCGGGTTTTGGAGATGCAGATAACCTTAAATCAGGGCATGATGCTATACGAAAGAAGTCTATTCTAAGGAACAAGTTCGTGAACAACGGAAGGTTGGGATATTACGCTACCATAAGCTGCTTCAATGGAGGAAGCGGTAGATTGGTAACAAGCATTAACGATATGCATCACTGGAATCCTCTAAAGGCTTCAACTCCTGATGCAAGGACACTGCAGGACGTCTTCGAGGAGCAAGTGGCCGAAGATGTTGTATGGGACATTATAGATGAGGTCGAGGCGGAGATGCTCTGCCGATGAATGAAACTGTCGCATCAAGGAAAGTTGTCCTAGAGATCGAAAAATGAGCTATGGCCAACTTTTATTTTCTTAGTTCAAAACGCACCTAAAACACATTTTGAACTCGGTGTTAAGAGAACATTCAATTCCTCTAAGCTGCTTGACGAAATCGCTACAAGGCATCACACTGGCGAACGGCCCGATCTTTCGTGTTCGAGTTACTTTGCGAAGACGATTCTCACGGACAAGAGAAAAAAAAACACGATGAACTAATCTCCCCTGACTTAGTATTGCAAATCTCTGTGGGATCTGTATTGCAAAGCTTTGCGTCCTTTCAGCATATTCTGATGCGTTTTTTACGCCATTCTTCTATCTTCAACACAATCTATTTTCATGGGGCGTCCCTGACTGGCGCGGCTGAATACGTAACTTGATTACAGAAAACAACTCTAAAAAAAGAACACCAGCCAAGCGATCTAGCTACATCAAATCAAGTGGGTTTGAGAGCCGTTCTATCTAAGTGCGTTATTTTAGCTCACCATATCTCGCTTCATTGTTATCATTATGTACTAAATAAGCTCATCAGATTTCTAGGGGTCTTCCTCACATCACCAACACTTCTTCGGTAATAAATAGTTTGACGCTCGAACAACCAGCACAGCAACTGCTACACCTTTGCGCTTTTCTAGTCAACATTGCAGGTTTCCGTGAAACTTGGTAGAGTAAGTCCGTGGGTTGAATATTTACGTACTTGAGCCACCGGGAAGCAAGTTTAGAGGGGTCGACGCAAATTAAGAATACACCATGGTAGAGAGTTTGAACGCAGGGCTTCCACGCCAGCTCTCCATAATCGTCTCTGATCCCCAAAAGCAGCGAGGTGAACAGGGAAAGTCATCATTTTATGTAACATACCAGATCTCGACCAAGACAGACGATAAGTCATACCACGAAGCACATTTCAAGAATCGGCCCCACGACGCTGCAGCAGCCAACGAAGCCAACATAATTGTGGTTCACAGAAGATATAGCGACTTCCTGCTACTACAGAGCATCCTCAGCCAAGACCACGCCACATGCGTCATTCCTCCACTTCCAGATAAGAAGGTATTCCAGTATATCGCCGGTGATCGGTTTAGCCAGAGCTTCACACAAAAGCGGTGTCATAGCTTACAGAACTTTCTCCGGAGAATCTCTCAACACCCTACGCTGTCCCAGTCTCAGGTGTTGATGACCTTCCTTGTAAGCAGCGACTGGGAGGCATATCGTCGGAGCCTTTCCGGATCCCTGGGCAACAATAAAGAGGAAGTCAGTGATACATTTATGAACGCTTTTAAGACGGTACACAACCAGAGCGAAGAGTTTGTTGAGATCAAGGAAAAGAGTGACAAGCTCGATCACAACGTCTCCAAAATCGATAAGATCTTTCACCGTGTCGTTAAAAAACAGGATTCTATTTCAGAAGATTACAGCAAATTCAGTGCACACCTGCAGGAGCTACAGGAGCTTGTGGCGAGCAATTCATCAGAAGATGACGAACTCAGGTCCAAAGTTAAGTTATTCAACCACGGAATATCTCAACTATCGTACGGATTGAAAGACCTAAGCAAGTTCTTAGACTACGAGTACATTGTCGACTTAAAGGACTTGGAGCATTACATCGACAGCGTTAACCAAACAGTACGGTTAAAGGACCAGAAGCAGATTGACTATGAGGAGCTAAGTGACTATCTCACGAGGTCTATAAATGAAAAGAGCAACTTGATCTCCGGCTACGGGGGAGGCAACTTTTTCACGAGCAAGCTCGAAGAGCTCGCGGGGATCAACCAAGAGGCTGCACGACGTGAGAAGATTTCAAAGTTAGAGACAAAAATTACATCTCTGACGACTGAAGTTGACAGCGCCAAAGAAGTCGCTGATGCATTCGAGCGAGAGGCGCTTAAAGAGGTGGGCATATTCGAAGAAATAAAGACCAAAGAGCTGAAAGCTTCTCTGGCGTCACTCGCCGACAGCCAAATCGAGTTTTACAAAAAAATGCTAGATACTTGGACGAAGGTAGAGGAGGGTCTATAAACACGCGTGCTTTAATTTCGTAATATATTATGCCTCTATCTACAGTTTTCCTGCTTGAGCTTTTTCGGAACTTGCAATGAGAATTGATCGCATTGCTGCTTTATGTTCAGAAAAAAGTCATCGTAGTTCCCATCTATAAGTCCCCAATCAACTGTCTTGCTTAGGTCCAACTTTTCGTCGTAGTGAGATAGATATTCCGAACCCAGTATATCCTTAAACTCTTCTCTAGTGAGGTATAAGCTCCAGTCTATGGGCGGGAATGTCGAAACGTCGAGCTTTCTGTTAGCTTTGGCTTTAGGCTTGGGTGAGCGCTCGTTTTCTCTTACGTAGAAATACCTCAAAAGCATGATAGCCTCTTTTCGCAGTATGCCTGGCACAGAAATATGTTTATTCTGCGGGGCCGTGCAGCTATCCTTTTGAATAGAGAGAATGGAACCATTGCCTCCGAAGCGCTCATTACCACATCCAAATACAACCTTTTGAATCCCCAGCTGTTTCAAAGCCGACGCGCACATAATACAAGGTTCAACTGTCACGTAGAGTGTGATGTCCTTAAATATTGAGGTATCTTGAGCGCCAAACTTGGACTGGATCTGCTCTATACCCATGAATTCCGCATGTGCTATGCCTGTCAGTGACCTGTTGGTGTCGTTCATTCCATAAGCGACCACCTGGTCAGCTGGCGTGTGAACAAAAATGCAAGCAACAGGCGTTTCGCCATGGTCCAGCGCGTAGCGCGCAAGCTTGGTGGCCATACGCATAAAATGCACATAGGAGTCAAGACTCATAGTCGGACGACAAAGCAGAATTACTGCGAGGTTATCGTGTCGCTCTTTTGTTCTTTTCAAGATTTTAACTGACTAGCGATGAGCAGTACCAGGCTTGATGAACGTTTTTCATGCTGGATGTGATATTTAACGAAGTGACGTTGCAAGGAACTACTACACAGACGCTTCCCTCCACGTTTCCCGCCATGCTCAAAGCGCTGGAATAAACTCCTCAAGCGTAACGTATCAGAATGTAAAGCAAGAGAAACTCGAGGCTTCAAGATCGCCTTCCTGAACACATACTCACGTGATCAAACAGAAGCTTCTAGCCGCTTTCTAGAATATCTATCGAGCGCTTTATGTGTTTAGTCCCTGCTTGACTAATATATCTTATTATGACACGTATGCCGTAGAAGCCCAGGCCAGCACGCCTGAAACTAGGCGCCTAGGAAGCAAATCTTCGTTAAGTGGCGCTGTGCTACGCTGTTCAACCTGTAGCCGGACAGCGTGTCAGTGTTCTTGAGCCTAGAAGCACTCTCTAGTGACACCTTAATGAATCATATTTCGTAAGCTAAATAGGCTTTAATTACACTCTGGCAAGTAATGCAAGCATCACGCGTGACACACGTGACACGCGCGAAAATTGGTTAAGGTTCTAGAAAAGTTTTTCAAGTTAACAACGTGTCTTTTCTCAACATTTGCCACCTATATAAGACAATAACACAAAACGCCCACAGTCGCAGAGGTTGAGCCATCGTTTATCAACAAGTAACTCTCGAAGTCTGTGTGGTACTTGATTCAATTGAATACAATACACAGAATGTTCTTGAACAGGTCGAGGAACGGATGGTTGGTATCATTCGCGGCTATTGTGTATGCGCTATTTCTAGTGGCGCTGCCGCTCACTTCGCAGTCCAAATCTTCAAGCGTGTTTGCCAGAGCTGCTGATGACGCAGAAAGCTACGGAACAGTGATTGGTATCGACCTTGGTACTACATATTCGTGTGTTGCCGTGATGAAAAACGGTAAGACCGAGATCTTGGCCAATGAGCAAGGTAACAGAATCACCCCATCATATGTGTCGTTCACGGACGACGAGAGATTGATCGGTGACGCCGCTAAGAACCAGGTTGCCGCTAACCCTCTAAACACTATTTTCGACATCAAGAGACTGATCGGATTGAAATACAACGACAAATCTGTCCAGAGAGATATCAAGCATTTGCCATTCAAGGTGGTCAACAAGAACAACAGACCAAATGTACAGGTCACGGTGAAGGGTGAAGAAAAGACCTTCAGTCCTGAGGAGATCTCTGCCATGATTTTGGGTAAGATGAGACAGATTGCCGAGGACTATCTAGGAAAGAAGGTGACCCACGCCGTGGTTACCGTGCCTGCATACTTCAACGATGCCCAAAGACAAGCCACTAAGGACGCTGGTACCATCGCTGGTTTGAACATTCTAAGAATTGTCAACGAGCCAACCGCCGCTGCCATTGCATACGGTCTCGACAAGACCAGCGAGGAGCACCAGATCATCGTATATGACTTGGGTGGTGGTACTTTCGATGTCTCCCTGCTTTCTATCGAGGGTGGCGTTTTCGAGGTACAAGCAACCGCTGGTGACACTCACTTGGGTGGTGAGGACTTCGACTACAAATTGGTTCGTCACTTTGCCCAGCTTTTCAAGAAGAAGCATGGCATTGATGTTACCAACAACAACAAAGCCATGGCTAAGCTAAAGAGAGAGGCTGAAAAAGCCAAGCGTTCTTTGTCGAGTCAAATGGTTACTCGTATCGAAATCGACTCCTTTGTTGATGGTATTGACTTCAGCGAGTCATTGACCAGAGCCAAGTTCGAGGAAATGAACTTGGACCTCTTCAAGAGAACCCTGAAGCCTGTCGAGAAGGTTTTGGCTGACGCCGGTGTCAACAAGGAGGACATTGACGACATCGTTTTGGTCGGTGGCTCTACCAGAATCCCTAAGGTCCAATCTCTTCTTGAATCTTTCTTCAACGGCAAAAAAGCGTCTAAGGGTATTAACCCAGATGAAGCTGTTGCTTGGGGTGCCGCTGTTCAAGCAGGTGTCTTATCTGGTGAGGAAAGCGTCGAAGACATCGTTCTTTTGGACGTTAACGCTTTGACCTTGGGTATTGAAACCACTGGTGGTGTCATGACCCCG
Organism: Lachancea thermotolerans CBS 6340; assembly: GCF_000142805.1. Taxonomy (NCBI): domain Eukaryota; kingdom Fungi; phylum Ascomycota; class Saccharomycetes; order Saccharomycetales; family Saccharomycetaceae; genus Lachancea; species Lachancea thermotolerans. The sequence goes on along the minus strand of NC_013083.1, from coordinate 630,271 downwards.
CTGATCAAGAGAAACACTGCCATTCCTACCAAGAAGTCTCAAATTTTCTCTACTGCTGTGGACAACCAGCCTACTGTCATGATTCAAGTTTACGAAGGTGAGAGGGCTATGGCTAAGGACAACAACAGATTGGGCCAATTTGAGCTCACAGGCATCCCATCTGCTCCAAGAGGTGTTCCTCAAATTGAGGTGACATTTGCCTTGGATGCTAACGGTATCCTGAAGGTTTCCGCCACCGACAAGGGCACAGGCAAGTCTAACTCTATCACCATTACAAATGACAAGGGTAGATTGAGCCAGGAGCAGATCGAAAAGATGGTCGAGGATGCTGAAAAGTTCGCCTCCGAGGATGCTGAAGTTAGGGCCAAGATCGAGGCTCGCAACCAGCTAGAAAACTACGCCCACTCCTTGAAGAACCAAGTAAACGGTGAGCTGGCTGATAAGTTCGAAGAGGACGACAAAGAGACTCTGCTTGATGCCGTGAACGACGTTCTGGAGTGGATGGAGGACAACTCGGACTCAGCTGCCGCTGAAGACTTCAAAGAAAAGTTTGAATCGTTATCGCAGGTTGCTTACCCAATTACCTCTAAGCTGTACGGTAGCGCTGGTGCGACCGGTCAAGAGGATATGGATGACGAAGACGATGATGACTACTTTGACCACGACGAATTGTAGTTTAGATTCGAATGTTAGCAAAAGGTGAGTAGAGAGAGGCGAGTTAATAGTTAAATAACCACGCATGATTGATTTTTGTGTATTTTCGTTTTGGTATTGTCTACATAAGTATTAATGCTTTGCAGCTTTATAATAGTACGACTGCCAGGAAACTGACCTGTTCCATGCGAAAAAGAGATATTTCGGCATTTGCTCGCGGCTGGACTAACCTTATGCCGCAACGAATATTAGAAAGTAGCAAGTGTCGGATTCATCAGCGGAAAATTTGAGGACATCTTCGTTTTTGAGCTCCACATAGCGTGCACGGGGGAGAGCAACATCGTTCAAAAGGGTTCCGTTGGATGAGTCTAGATCTATAACATATGCCTTAAGTATGCCCTCCCGCTCTCTAAATTGGATGACGCAGTGCTGTTTTGAACAAGTCTCCTCCCTTATTGGAATGTCAGCAAGTACTGTCTCTTTGTTTTCTTGTTCATCTTCGCTTTCAGGATCTTCCCTGACACGCCTTCCTACCAGATAATTACTGCGCTCGAGAAGATCAAACTTTTCATGATAGGCTTCGTCCTTTTCACTGTATAACAGCGCTTGAAAGTGTGTTTGCTTCCTAATGGGTATTTTGTATTTCTCGAAATATGCATTCGGAGAAATTGAGTCATGAGGTTCAACATGCTGAAGCTGAATGCCCTTCTTGCTATGCGATTCTAATTCCAGAAGCCCTGAAGGCCCGAATATTGGGAGGATCGCTTTCCTTGGCAAATCACTCGCTCTCTGCGAGCGGAACCTCTTTGGTTGGAGGGCTCCCGCAGTCTCTAAATCAAGTCCCCTTTTTCCCAATTCCTGTTGCCGCATCAAGAAATAGGTTCATGGGCTAAAACAATTAGGATCAACTTCAACCCAGAGTGCTTATGCCGTTCGATTAAAATATCAAAAAGCTCAGCTCATCAGTTCTTAAAGACCTCTAAACTCACATTAGCTAACGTGCAATTGCTGTCAAGCACGTGATACAAATCAAAAACCACGAAAATTTCGATGCTCTTCTCTAAAAGAAATAGAAGTTTAGAAAAGTTTCAATGCTCATCGCCTCTATCACGTAAACTTAAGATTTCAGCGGATAACCAACAAGCACGCCAACTAGCTTCGGACTGCAAGCCGTATTTTCTCAAATTGAAAAGGCCTACTAATTAGTTAAAGAAGAACTGTTCGAAGCCATGGCTAAGAAGGGTAAGACATCAACGGCCGCTCGTAAGCAGCTCAGACAAAAAGAAGATGCGTATATCAAAGAGCTGGAAACAAAAATCGAGGAATTCGATCCTAAGACATCAAGAGGCGAGCTCTTCAAAGACTTACCATTAAGCCACCAAACTTTGAAGGGGTTGCGTGACAGCGCTTTCATCAAGATGACAGAAATCCAGAAGATGTCGATACCGGTCTCGCTCAAGGGCCACGATCTACTTGCAGCAGCCAAGACAGGCTCCGGAAAGACTCTGGCTTTTCTTATTCCGGTGATCGAAAAACTTTATAGAGAGAAATGGACTGAGTTCGACGGTTTGGGGGCGCTGATTATTTCTCCGACCCGTGAACTGGCCATGCAAACCTATGAGGTCCTAACAAAAATTGGAAGATACACATCGTTCTCTGCTGGCCTCGTCATTGGCGGCAAAGAGGTAAAATTCGAGCTTGATAGAATTTCCAAAATTAATATTCTCGTTGGCACCCCGGGGAGGATTTTGCAACACATGGATCAAGCCGTTGGTCTCAACACATCTAATTTGCAGGTTTTGGTACTCGACGAGGCTGACAGGTGCCTGGATATGGGGTTCAAGAAAACTTTGGATGCTATAGTCATGAATCTTCCACCCGTGAGACAGACACTACTTTTTTCTGCCACCCAATCACAATCGCTAGCGGACCTCGCCCGACTTTCCTTGACCGACTACAAGTCAGTAGGTACCGCAGAAGTTAAAGATGATAGCAATAGCTCGGCCACTCCCGACACGCTGCAGCAGTCTTATATCAGCGTTGAATTACCAGATAAGCTCGACATTTTATTCAGTTTCATCAAGACTCATCTCAAGTGTAAAATGATTGTCTTCTTGTCGAGTTCCAAGCAAGTGCACTTTGTCTACGAAACTTTCAGAAAGCTCCAGCCTGGTATATCTCTGATGCATCTGCATGGAAGGCAGAAGCAGACCGCGAGAACTGAAACCCTGGACAAATTCAGCAGGGCTCAGCATACATGCTTGTTCGCTACAGATGTCGTTGCGAGGGGAATTGACTTCCCTGCGGTGGATTGGGTCGTTCAGGCAGACTGCCCAGAGAACGTGGACACCTACATCCACAGAGTGGGGAGATCTGCTCGTTACGGAAAACAGGGAAAATCCCTTGTGATGCTCACGCCACAAGAGGAGGAAGGCTTTTTGAAAAGATTAAAGCAGAGACATATCGAGCCCAATAAGCTCACCATCAAGCAATCAAGGAAGAAGTCGATAAAGCCTCAATTGCAATCGCTCCTGTTCCAGGATCCTGAGCTTAAGTACCTGGGCCAAAAAGCTTTTATTTCTTATGTGAGATCCATTTTCATTCAAAAAGACAAGGAAGTTTTCAAGTTTGAAGAGCTTCCTACCGAGGAATTCGCTAACTCTTTGGGTTTACCAGGTGCCCCTAAAATCAAAATGAAAGGTATGAAGTCAGTAGAGAAAGCCAAGGAATTGAAAAACACTTCAAGACAATTGCTCTCACTATCCAAAGCCAACGACGATGGTGAAATTATCAACCAGAACAAAGAAGTGAGGACCAAACATGACAAGATGTTCAATCGTAAGAACCAAACTGTGTTAAGTGAACATTATCTAAACATTACCAAGGCTCAAGCGGACGAAGATGAGGAAGATGGCTTCATGACTATGAAACGCCAGGATCACGAAATCAAGGAAGAGGAACTACCTCAGCTGATTGCCCCAACATCAAAAAGAGCCATGAGAAAAGCTACATCCAAGAAAGCTTCTATGGCGGGCAAAGGAAATCCATCTAAGCTTGTTTTTGATGAGGATGGCCATGCACGCCCCATCTACGAGCTTGAAGGAGAGGAGGACTTCCACAAAAAGGGCGACGCAGAGGAGCAAAAGAACGCCTTTTTGCTGAAGGAGACCGAGACGATGACTCATGTTGACGTGGAAGACAAGAAACTGGCTAAGGCTAAGAGACAAGAGAAGAAGAGAAAGAGACTAGAAGCAATGAGGCGTGAAGCAGAAGCCGGAATGGATCAAGAGTCAAGTGACGATCAAGAAGGCGGCTACCAAGTCGCTGTTGGCACAGGTAACTTGAGTGATGACATGGTTTCAGATGATGACGAAGATCGTCGTCCCGACAAAAGACGGAGATTCCCCGAAAGAATCGAGGAGAGCGAAGACAGAAGAGCAGGCAGTGGTCACATTGTTGAGATTGAACAGCCTGAGACTTTGGAAGACCTGGAGTCTCTGACGTCCAGACTCATTCAAAGTTAATGCATGGTGCTAGTCTAAATTGGCGCCCTCAACTATCCCCTCACTCGCAAATATTGATCTTTGAAAGCATAAAATCGGTAGTACTACATAATATCAAGACAGTAACTTAACATTATCAGGGTTGTTCCCACCGCTCCCTACCTCTAAAGTACCAGTTCAATCGAAATGAAATTTGAAGATCCACTGAAACGGATAGTTTTCGTATTTTATGATTGAAAAATTTAAGCTCTACTAGTGAGCTTCTTGTCTAGTCAAGCGATGAGTTGAAAATGACATCTTAAGGCTTCATATCGGTGACCAAGTCAATTTAGTAGATAGTGGAGGCCTTTCTGATTAAGAATATTCCTGCAACATGTCAGGGACATTCCAGACACAGATTATGCTCTCGAGGCCCTACCTGACGCGAGAGCAAATCAAAAGGGCGCAACAAAACACAATATCAGACCGAAGGGTGTATAACCAAAAAAGGATATCAGTGTTCAAATACCTATGTGATATGTGTGTCCAGTTTAAGTTTCCAAGAAGAACACTGGAAACAGCAATGTACTTCTATCAGCGGTTCTACTTATTCAATAAGTTCGAAACGGAGTTGTGTTACGACGTAGCTACCAGCTGTCTCTTCCTCAGCTGCAAACAAGTGGAGACAATGAAGAAGGTCGCGGACCTTGCCACTGTTTCACTCCGGTTACGAAGTATTGTCAAGGTCTCGCCCGAACTACTAGACAATTGCAAAAAGCGGATATTTCAAATGGAGTTGCGTATTCTCGAGACGTGTTGTTTCGACTACAGGGTCAACAATTCGGTACATATCGACGACCTGCTAGTTAAGATTGGAAAAGATTTAAAGCTAAGCCACGAAGTTTGTTACCTTGCATGGCTCATTGCGTTCGACGCTTTGAAGCTTGAAATATTACTAATGGTTCCCCAGCACACTATCGCGATAGCTGTGCTAAAAATTGCATGCGAGCTCACAGAGGGAGTGAGTTGGCCTAATGTGAGGTATTCTCTTTTCGAGAGTGACGAGTTGTCGGTTGGCGAGGCCTACTTTGATATCATAAACTTCTTCATCAACGTTTTCGATCTTTCAGATTTAAGAGCCCACGTCCCCAACAATCTGCGAAATGTGGGAATAGAGACTTTCATTGAACTAAAAAAACAAGCGGGCCTTGAAAAGGGCCTGAAGGAACCCGAAAATGTCTCCTCAGACCCCTATGTCGTGAAGGAGAGGGATTTTACGATACAGGAAAGACGATATGTTTTATATGGTAAGCGAATAAGTGACGAAAACAAGCCCATCAAACAGGAAACAAAAAAGGAGAAAGTTTAGTAAACTATAATAGCTGCGGACAGCATTGCGGCCGCGTGAAGATAGAGAGCTGTAGCAACATGTAAAATAAATGCATTTATTTAGTCGACGTTTTCTTTGCTGCCCTGGGCAAGATGGAGGTACCGGTTTCGACGCATGGGGTCAATTTTTGTCAACTTGTCCAAGATATTGAACCTTTGAGGCTCCACAGTAAGGCCAAGCTGCTTGGTCTGTAGTTCTTCAAGCACGCAGAGAATCTTCAAGCACCACATATTTTCTTTGCCAGAGAACTCAAGCTCGTCTTCGTTTATCAGAGTGACGTTCTCTTTGAGATCTCTAAGCAAGGTCCCATACTCCTCTGGTTCTAAGCTTTTAGTGACGATACTGCTTTTGACAAACCAATTTATATAGAACCAAACCGACTGATCTTCTGCGTCAGTAAACATCGCGTTGATGATGTACTGAAGCTCTTGCTCAACAAAGCTTTTCCCATTTGAAATCTGGCCTTTTTCAAACATTTGAGGTAACAAGTTGGCCCTCTGATGCCAGGCCGAGAAGTTTGAAATGTTCTCATTGATCTTTTCCGTTGTGTAGTCTAACTCTTGCTGACTCAGATTTGTATGAAGCATCTGTTCCAAGCGTCCAACGACTATCCTTCTGTAGTGCCAGCCGTGAAAGTTTCTCGCATCCATGGTGAGCAGCTTACTCACGATTGCCAGCTCCTGTCGCCATTTTTCAACCGGCGACTGAGGGTATTCGTTCAAACACCACAGTCTATGATTCCATATCCAGTAGACTTTCGGGAACAGTTTAAGCTGCTGTGTCGTAAATGCAAGCTCATTGTCCCAAAATACAAGGGAAAGTTCAGACTTTAGTGCTGAGATTAGATCCCTTCTGTAATTCCAAACAGCATTGAACTCTGGATTGAGCTCTAACAGCCTGCGACTAGTGTCAAGTTTCTGATGCGTAAATACACCGCTCTTTTTAGCGCTGAGCACCTCATTTGTCAGTGTCTTATATGCTACAATCTTTTCAACATCGCGCTGTCTCTTCTGTCTAACAAGCTCTTGAGTCCATTCCCTCCTTTTGACCCCATGCTGAAGTAGGAAAGGTTAGTCATTAACTATTATTTGAGTTTTGGTAAACTCAACTTACCATTTCAAGGCCTGTATCCTTGTTGTGTTCCTTGTCTTTTCCGGCAGATCCTGTTAAAATTAATTATGTATGCAAGATTCTATTCTTTGAATTTAGCATGATCTGGTAGCTATTGAACAGAAAAGAAGGATGGCATCCTCACTTTCTCTTAAAGGATCTACGAGGATAGTGACTGAATTCTTTGAGTACAGCATCAATTCGATACTCTATCAGAGAGCCGTCTACCCGCCTGAAGATTTCGTTACAGTTAGGAAGTATGACCTCAACTTATTAAAGACACACGATGATGAACTGAAGAGTTATATCCGCCAAATCTTGTTACAGGTTCACAGGTGGTTGTTAGGCGGCAAGTGCAACAAACTAGTGTTATGCATAGTGGATAAGTCAACCTGTGATATTGTGGAGCGCTGGGAATTTGATGTCCAGCATAATGGCCAGGAAAGTTACACAGAACAAACGAAGGAAGTTGAGAATGCAGAGACCCAAAAGCAAATAAGGGCCTTGATGCGCCAAATCACAGCAAGCGTTACTTTTTTGCCTGAACTTGAAGAGAATGACAATTATACCTTTAATGTCTTAGCTTATACCGACGCCAACGCAAAGGTACCTCTCGAATGGGCAGATTCAGATTCTATGGATATCCCTGATGGCGAAAGAGTTGAGTTCAGAAGTTTTTCCACAAACAACCACAAGATTCGTACACAGGTTAGCTATAAGATGAATATCTGATAATCCTCTAACTCACGCCACCGTTCGAGTATTGCCCCGCTCAGAGCTCCCTACGCGGCAAGACCAGTCCCAATACACCCTTCAATTACCTCTGCCAAAAAATCCAGTATTAGACATGAGATTTTTAATATTTCCATTGAACTTACCAGCGTTTAGCCTTTGAGTTGGGGAGCTGGGGCTTGCAGAGGAAGCTGAAGAAGATTGTACCGAATTAGGTGTATCCATACCTAATTCCTGGTGAATAAATCTACGCCAAGTTGGGTCAGTTGCGGACGACATGTTTTGCTCGAACTGTAGCAAGGCGCGCTGACAGCCCTCAAAAACCGGCAATGGGCTTGCATTAAAATCACCGCTTGCATTTTGAAATGCTGCAAAAAGCTTTTTCCATTCCGCAAGATCCCAAGGGAATCCCTTTAGCGTTAAAATATAGCACCAGGAAAGAATATTTTTGTTGTTACCTGTGATTGCTGCGTAATTTTCTTGGTATGTCTCAGGCGGATCGATTGGGACGACTAGCAGTTTTAAGAATTTGACCAAATTTTCACATTTTTGATCGATGTGTTTTTTGAGACGTTTATATGAAGCATTGCTACCATTGATTAAAGACGCCATGTCGTCAGTCCAGAAATTCAATGTCTGGCGCATGTGCTCTGCATCTAGTTGGAGCTGTTCCCCGACATTAATAACCTGTGCTAGCTGCAACTTACGAGGCTTATTGAGCGTTGCAAATGGCGGAATGGGTTCCAAGAGCCTCAGGATACAATTGAGGAATCCCGAAAACAATAGTTCTATGAGCTTGTCCATAAAGTTCCAACTGTAGACCTCCCTGTTGAAACGTCCCACTATCTTACGGATAGTTGACTGATCATCACGTAAGATATCTTTCATAGTGACCATATACCTGCTATAATCCTCAACTTCGACAGACTTCCAGTCAGTGTTGTCGAATTCCCTCCAAATGAAATTAAGGTCCGGAGCAACAATAGAATTCAGTATTATCTCCATCCCGCTAGAGATGAGAGCACCATAGTGAGATAGAACTTTATCAAAGAGCTGAGAAATATCATTTTCCACTGTTAGATACTCTGAAAGCTTCTCAACAAGCTGCCGAGTAGTAGTAGAGCAGTAGTCGGCAGTATTAAGGACAAGTAAAGTGTATATTGTGGCCTCCTCTTTGTTTTCGATCTTGGATCCAGGCGGGAGGAGCAGTGGCTGAAGAACTTTGCCGTAGTACGTTTTTAACCAAGTATTGAAGAATTTTGCGAGCTCAAAAAGTATTGTATCTCTTCCACTCCCAGAATCTACCAACTCTAGAGTTTGTGTTAATAGGAATCGGTACGTCCTAAATAGATCAGCACTTGAAGGCAAAACTAATGATTCAGAGGACTGCGAAAGCTTGTCTTCTGCCATATAGCCAAGAATCTTAGAGTTCATAAGTGCTTCTTGATGAGAAATCCACAGGGTGAGGTAAGGCTCGAAGCAGCGCGATATTTTCTCAGTGCCTTTTTCGTTATGAAGGCGATTGGAGAACTTCACGTCGATATATTTCTCAAATTCTAAGGTCGTTTGCAAGGAACTCATGAACAAATCAATTGATGGATGGTCGCGAAGTTCTCTTTCAAGGAGGACTTTGAGGTCCGAGGCAGTTGTATCGTAAAAGCCCTTTGTCAACTCCAAGGATAAGTTCCACGATTTGGGGAAGAACCGAGAGAATTCAGCATTGAAATTGTTCAGAACTTTCTTGAAATATGCATAGCGCCGCGGCAGGTTTTCCAGGGAGCCTGCCTCATCGTCCAATTGAAATATCTCTCTAATATCATATAGCATCTTTCGAACGCACCAGTCAATAAGTTCTGACTTTGCCCCGGGGCTGCTTTCTAGAAGCTCACAAGCCCCTTCTCTTAGCACTGTTTCATCGGAAATGTCTCCCTGAGAAGATTTTTGGTCAAGTAATCCTTCAAAAGCCTTTTTGATTTGAGCGTGAGTCTCTGCTTGAAGTCGCGAAATCCTCGCAACCAGCTTCCCGATCTCGTCGACCGATTTGTACTGGTGGAAAGAGCTCACTAGACCACTCATTACAGCAAATGGCGCCCGCATTGCTTTGAAGTCCCTCAGACTCAAGAAGTGCTGGCACTGGAAATAAGAGTCGCTCAGAAGCTTTAAGTTCTGGAACAAGTTTGTGGACTGTGTCAAGTTGCGCTTGGCATTGTCTAAATACGAAATGTCTTTGGTTAGTTGCGAAATTGTTCTCTCCGTACCTTTCGAAAGAACCGCAACTTCGCTAATCTCTTCAAATAAGCTTCCAAAGCTTTCGCGTTCCTTTGGATCTTCAAGTTCAGGTTGCGAAGTCGTTGACCCCACTGTTATCTCGTCCTCAATCTGAAGCTTGGCAGCTCTCGTTGCAAGGATGAGATCATCAATGGACTGAAGAGACTCCTCAGAGGACAATATAGTTTTCAGAGCAGTTACTGCATCATATGTAGGAAGGTCAATCGCCATTGACTTTTGAGCAGTCTTGACAGCGCCAAAAACAATCGTCAAGGTGAATATTAGTCCACTTCCGAATTATCGAACAAATGAGGCCGGGTTGTACTTAAGATAATTGTGATACAAAAAAATAATGCTCCTGGGGAGGTTCGAACTCTCGACCTTCAGATTATGAGACTGACGCTCTTCCGACTGAGCTACAGAAGCTTCGTATGTGAATGCAATGAATTTAACAGGTATTCATCATGATAATTGAAAGGCATGCAAGGGTCAATATCATGGACTTGGCTCGTCGTAATACGATTGTGTCTCTCGGATTTAGAACTCTGGCACCTTTAACTGAATGGTTCTCTATTAGGAGGCCACTGCTTTGGATTTTGAACATGTCATGTGCGACGAATTCTTTTGATGTCTAAGCTTCAACTTTGGAAAACTTTTTAAGAATTGAAGGATGGTGGCAAACAACGCCAGCTAGAATAGATTCCTTGGGAGCGTTTGTTGGTGCTAAAGGACTTTTTTAGCATTTCTGTGACACACAATGTCTTTGAAGCTTCCTCAAAACCCGAATGCGGGCTTGTTTAAACAAGGATACAACAGTTACCTCAACGCGGATGGCCAGATCAACAAATCTATTTCGGCAATCCGTGAAATTCACCAGATGTGTCTAACGTCAATGGGGCCTTGTGGCCGTAATAAGATAATCGTAAACCATCTTGGCAAGATTATCATCACCAATGATGCTGCTACTATGCTGCGGGAACTGGATATCGTGCATCCAGCCGTCAAGGTATTGGTTATGGCAACAGAGCAACAAAAGATTGACATGGGCGACGGTACTAATTTGGTGTTGATTTTGGCCGGCGAACTTTTGAACGTGAGTGAAAAGCTGATCGGTTTAGGACTGTCTCCTGTTGAAATTATCCAAGGCTACAACATGGCAAAGAACTTCACATTGAAAGAGCTTGACAACTTGTGTGTGCAGGAGGTGACGGATAAGCACAGTAAACAAGAGCTTGTGAAGATCATGAAGCCTGTAATTTCATCAAAACAGTACGGGTCGGAGGACATCTTGAGTGACCTAGTTGCTGAGGCCGTTTCTCATGTCCTTCCATCCAAATCAAACAGCTTCAATGTTGATTCCATCAGAGTTGTGAAGATTATGGGTGGATCGCTGGCTAATTCAGAGGTTGTCAAGGGTATGGTCTTCAACAGAGAGCCTGAAGGCCACGTTAAGTCTCTTCCACCAGGGCAGAAGCACAAAGTGGCCGTTTTTACATGCCCTATTGACATCTCCACTACAGAAACAAAAGGAACTGTGCTTCTCCATAACGCACAGGAGATGTTGGACTTTACCAAAGGTGAAGAAAAGCAATTGAACGAAATGATCAAGGAGATTGCAGACGCCGGCGTTAACTGTGTTGTTGCTGGGAATGGAGTAAATGACTTAGCTCTTCATTACTTGAACAGATACAATATCCTGGTCCTCAAGGTACCAAGTAAATTTGAACTGAGAAGAATATGCCGTGTATGCGGCGCCACTCCTATGCCTAGGTTAGGCGCTCCAACTCCAGAGGAGATGGGTGTTGTAGAAACTGTAAAGACTATCGAGATCGGCGGAGACAGAGTGACCGTCTTCAAGCAAGAAGACGATGAAGTGACAAGAACTGCAACAATTATTCTGAGAGGTGCTACTCAAAACAACCTTGAGGACATTGAAAGAGCAATCGACGACGGAGTGTCCGCTATAAAAGGGTTAATGAAGCCAGATGGTGGCAAATTACTACCTGGCGCAGGTGCTACAGAAATAGAACTTGTATCAAAAATAACCCAGTTTGGCGAACGCACTCCAGGTCTGCTGCAATTGGCAATTAAGCAGTTCGCCGTTGCATTCGAGGTAGTTCCCAGAACTCTGGCCGAAACGGCTGGCTTGAACGTGAATGAAGTTCTTCCAAACCTTTACGCCGCTCACACTAGCGCTGCAGCAGACGGCGAAAGTGCTGGTGACAATGTTTATTACGGCGTTGACATAGATGGCGACAATCAAGAAGGTGTCAAGGATGTTAGAGAGGAAAACATTTTCGACTTGCTGGCTGTGAAAAAATTTGCAGTTAATGTTGCTACTGAAGCTGCAACAACAATCTTGTCAATTGATCAAATTATCATGGCAAAGAGAGCTGGTGGTCCACAAGTGCCCAAAGGGCCAAAACCTGGTAACTGGGACCAAGATGATTGAGAATAGCATGTTAAGTAATTGTACATAAAGAAATCACTTTGCCTTACGCAGTCGTTTCTATATAATACACGTGATAGAGCCATGTTCCTTCGCGGTATAAAGAAAATTTTGTCTTAAGCGATGAGATGAGATGAGATGAGCTGTTGAACTTCTAAAGGACTTCGACTAGTACGAACAATAGTGTTGGGTTCTGGCAGAAACTTAGTTCCAGTCGTCTAGCATGGGTAAACCGAGAGGAAGAAAGCTTTTGAAAAAGCATCACACCGAGGGAGAGGAAGCAAGTCATGTGGAACCTCAACCCTATGACACTAACGATACTATCCCGGAGAAGATTTCTTCAGGAAGCAATGGAGAACCTAATACATTCTTCGGTGTACTAGATACTCAAGAACTCGAATACTTCAAGCAAGCGGAATCAACCTTGGCAGTTGACACTTTCGAAAACGCAGAAGAAAAAGAACAATTTATTAGCAGCGTTATTGAAGAGACTAAGAATAAAGAACTCAAGTTGGCCACTTCCCAAATCTGCTCAAAGCTTATGGAAAGAATCATTTTAGCAGGAAGTAACCAACAATTAAAGGCTATTTTTCGGAGCTTCAACGGGTTCTTCTATGGCTTGGCCTGTCAAAAATATTCATCTCATGTCCTTGAGACTTTGTTTGTTAGAGGAGCTGCAATGGTCGAGAAAGAACTTTTGACTCCATCGTTTGACGAACCAGGGGCAACCGAAGACGGCGACGATGTTTACTCTCCGATGGAAGATTTATTTCTTTACATGCTTAATGAAATAACGCCGAGCGTTAGAGGCATGATTTCTCACAAGTATGCCTCCCATGTTTTTCGTCTGCTAATTCTAATTCTCTCTTCGAAGACTCTCCCAAGCACAACAATGAGCAATTCAGCACTGCGCTCCAAAAGATCCAAAATTGCACGTAAAATGATTGATCTCAAGGACAACGAAGATTTCGACAAAACATACAAGACTCCGGATTCCTTCAAAGTCAAGTTGCGTGAAATATTATCTTCGTTGTATAAAGAGCTAACTGGCGGCGTCGACTTGGGATCTTCTAACTTCAAAAACATCAGCGTCACTTCTATGATGAAAGTCAGAGAGCTCTGCATCGACCCAGTGGCGTCACCAGTTTTGCAACTCATCATCCAAGTCGAAGGTATCTTTGACAGAGATAGGTCGTTCTGGCATTTGATCTTCTCTTCAAGTGAAGAAAAGAACGCTAAAGAGGAAGCGTTTGTGGAATACTTGCTATCTGACCCCGTTGGCTCTCACTTTTTGGAGAATGTCATTTCTTTCACAAGAGCGAAATATACTGAACGGCTCTACAAAATGTATATGAGAGATCGTATTTTGAAGCTCAGCAAAAGAGATCTCACCGGTGCATTTGTGGTTCAAGCACTCCTTAAGCATTTGCGCCAAAATGATGTCAAATCAATTTTAAACGACATAGTGCCTGAGCTAAGCCTAATTGTTAATTCCAACATGGAGTTCTGTATTAGTATCTTGGATGCTAGTATACAACATGGTGACTACCTTAAAGAGGAAATTGTACTACAACTTATCAAAAAATTCTATCCGGAAGGCTTAGAGGATAGGAATATTTTAGAAAGCTGTTTGTCGTTGAACTCTTCGACATTAGGTAACACGAGAGATGACTGGCCTACTGCAGAAGAAAGAAGAAGGTCTCTGTTTTTGGAGAAGCTAATAGATTACGATGACAGATTCCTGAACATAACAATCGAAAGTCTGCTCGCCTTGCCAGAGGAAAGGCTACTTCAAATGTGCTACCACGGTGTGTTTTCTCACGTTGTTGAGCATGTTTTACAAGTGAAAAGAGTTGACAAAATCAAACGCAAGCGTTTGTTAAACGTGTTTTGCACGGACATTGTTAACTTGTCTTGTAATGCATACGGCTCACACCTCGTCGATAAGCTTTGGGACTTCACTGCCCAACTTCCAATGTACAAGGAGAGGATTGCAACAAGTATGGCTGGTGATTCTGAAAAGGTGAAAAACAGCGTCTACGGAAGGCAGGCCTGGAAAAACTGGTCAATGGACAAGTTCTTAAGAAAACAATTCGACTGGAAAAGACTCATAAGAGAGCAACAGCAAGAATTGTTCCCAGATGCTACACCCTTGCAGCCCGGGGGTGACGCTGGGACAAAGCGCAAAGGCGACAAGCCATCATACAATAGACCTGAAAAGAAGTTTAGAAGATGACTTGGATGCGAGCCAGTGTGATCATCTGGAAGGGAACAAAGTTACTGGCCTTTTTTTATATTTTATTAATGAAAAAAGCCATAAATTTTATATATTAGCGTCAAATTTGCATTCCGAGGCTTCGGCTCCAAACTATTTTTACCAGATGTCGGTTCCTCTTCTTGACTTCACACCGAGGTATCTAGCGACATCGTTGAATGCTTCAACCAACTGGTCTTCAGAGAAGTTCTTGAGCTCCTTCTCGACATCTTCGTCGGTCATGTCGTTAATATGAAAATTGTCTAGCTTGCCTTCCAAGTAGTCCTCGAACTTTTCTTGCTCTTTCAAGCTAGGAGGCAAAAGCTCGTAGTACTTGGCCAGCTTGAAGAGTTTGACGTTAGTGATGTTCTCAAAGTCCTCGAGAGATTCTGGGAATATGCTGTCGGTGGCGCTAGGGATCTCGCCATCAGCATTTGGCAAAGGTGCCAAGTAATCCCTTTTCTCGGACTTGGTTGAGTTAACCAGTCTTCTGATCGATCTCTCTTCGATCGAGTCAAGTTGACCTTGAAGCTCACCAACCAGTTGAACCAGATCTTCGTTAGTCGCGTAGTCAGTGTTGTCTCCGTGAGAGGCGGCATGCTTGCCGCTCTTGGCACCAGCAAACTTGGAGTCGAACTCCTCAACGTCGGTTTTCTGCTTTGCCAATTGCAATTCTAGGACAGACTGTCCCGTTTTGCTGATCAACAAATTTTGCTTCTTGACCAGCTGTTGCAGCTCTTCGACCTGAGACTTTAGCTTGGCGACCTCGTCAGACATTATTTGTGGGTTTAGTGCTTATTGATGTTAGCAGTATGTACTGGCCAACAAACAAAATGATCTAAGTTTGAAAACTTTGTGTTTACTACCCTAAAGGAATAATAGTAGATTGCGCCCTGAATTTCCCTGGTTTTTTATGGCGTAAGTTGATGACGAAGCCTCTTCGGCAGAAGAACGTAGATAGTGATTATTAGTTTTGGATGATCATGTGATTGAAGACGCTCTGGCTTTGAGATGTGCCTAGCTAGAACTTGAGGCTGCTCAGACTCCCTGTAATACCATCAACACCACCCTTGGAGCGTTCCTTCAATCTCCTTTGTGAAAGTTTTCCTTTACTGACCTCGTCGGCTGCGTTTTTCAAGCGATCGATCTCCTTGCTCTTCTTCACAAGCTTTCTGCCACCGCTCTCAAGCTCGTAGTTGTCTAAGAAATCATCGAGCATGGACTCGAAGTCTGCACGTTCATTCGCCATGTCAAAGGGCTGGTAACTCTGCTCCTCTTCTTCTTCTTGCTCCTGCTCATAGTTCTCATAGCCCGAAATAATCCTGTCATACTTGTCGTCCAGTACTGTGAGGACCTCAGTACGTGCAATGGCACTTGAACTCATGGAGAACCCTGAAACGTCAGACATGGCTCCTTTCTTGCGGCGATCTTTGCGCTTTTTTTGTTTAGCGTTCTTGTTTTTTGACGCGCTGAGATCTGGAAGGTCTCCCAGCTGGTCTTGCTCTTCCTCTTCAATAGAAGCTGCTGAAAGGCTCGCCCCGTCATCTTCGAACTCGTCGACGGAGTCCCAACCGTCTTCAGGCCCGGCTCTGGACTTGTGTTGCTTGAACCTTGCGACGTCAGCCTGGTAATCGATGTTCTGCAAGTCCTCAAGGTTTTCGATGTTCTGAAACTGCTGTAACTCGTTGTTATAATGCTCGTCTTCGTAGTCCTCAAGATTTTCCATGTCCCATTCGTCGAACTCTTGCTCGAATTCATCAGCGTCGCCGGCCTGCCCACTCATAAGCAGCTCGGCAAATATGTCCTCATCGCCAGTTTCTTCCGCGCCAAAAATACTTTCAGTTTCTTCAGCAGCTGTCTTCTTCTTTTTAGGTTTCTCCACAACAATGTCCTTGTTTACAACATAGGCCTCGTCCTCCAGTGCTTCCAAAACTTCCCTTAGAGCGGGATTCAAGTCTGGTTTAAAGCCACGAAGATCTTCTTCTATATCTTGCTGCTGAATCAGATACTCGCGCTTCGCCACACCGCGCTGAAACATCGATTCATTCTTTTTGGATGACTCCTTGTATTCGGGTTCGACAAATAGATCCTCAACATTGAGTTTTTTAGCAGTTTGCGGTTTTTCAGCTGGTTTAGAGGCGTTGATTAAAAAAGAGTTCTCGGGGTCCGTCCCGATGGGCTTCAAGTGCTTTGTGTAGTCATAGTTTGAATCATCAAACCCAATTCCATAAAGAGCTGCTTCTCCAACGTGATCATTTGTGGGTTTTCTGCTTTGCCTTGCGGACTGCCCAACCACATTTCTAGTGAGTGGAGATTTGGCCTTTACTTGTGCTCGATTCGCTTTTGGGTCATTGACGGGCACTAACACATGTCCTCCTACTTCTGGATCGTGGAAATGCGGGTCGTCGTGTGGCCTGTGCACGACAGCAAACTTCTGAGCATTATTCCTATTAAATGCTCCTTTCGATGACATCTTAGTAAAACTGGATACTAGAAGACTAGGTCACCTTTTGTGTTGTGTTTGATCGTTTTCTGCACAGCTCATCGCGCACTTGATGGTATCAAATTTTAATTTTTCGCTGTATTAATTCATGGGAGAGGGCCTATTAGCTAAGCCAAAAATACTGGAGGAATCCTTCCAATCGTACGTTTCTCCTTACACAAATGGTGAAATAACTTTTAGGTTATAGCTGTAATCAAAACCCTACGGAAATTGACTATTGAAAGACCTTCTGCCCGCAGAGAATCCCGAGACTGGCTCGTTGCTTACTTAATCACAGGTACTGAGAGCTCATCTCAAAATTTTCACTTTTCTCAGCAACTAGAAAACTCACCCGAACGGGTCAGGCAAGGACCGGCGAATATAGGGCACTCGGCCAGCCAGGTTGATGTTTATCTTGTCCAAAATTTCTGATCTGGTGCGGGTTCCACCAGACCAGTTTCATAGACACACTAAAGCGGCGATTTTTCACCAGCTTAACAACAAATATGCAAACAAAGTGATCCCTCACCTAGGTTTATGCATAACAATTTATGATCTTTTGGAAGTTCGAGAGGGTCAGTTGAAGCCAGGCGATGGTGCCGCATACATAAATACCACCTTCCGCGCCCTGGTGTTCAAGCCCTTCGTGGGAGAAATCATCACAGGCTGGATTTCTCAGTGCACTGCGGAGGGAATAAAAGTGTCACTGCTTGGTGTTTTCGATGACATATTCATCCCGCAAAAGATGCTTTTCGAAGGATGTTACTTTTCTCCAGATGACAATGCATGGGTATGGCCCATGGATGAGGAAACAAAGCTTTACTTCGACGTTAACGAGAAGATAAGATTTCGCGTAGAGCAAGAAGTGTTCGTTGACGTGAAGCCAAAGTCGCCGAAGGAGCGAGAAGCAGAAGAGCAGATGGAGCAAAATGAGGATTCGGAGGAGAAGCCTAAGATCGAAAAGCCACCAGCGTATGCACTCCTTGGCAGTTGTCAAACCGACGGCATGGGTCTGGTTGGATGGTGGGAATGAGAAGACGCGCTTAAACCTATAGACATGCATTTAGTGTAATATACAATCTTTAATTCGAAACGAAGAAAGGCCAGAACTTCTCATACGCGCTGGAGAGTGGCGCTAGGAAATACGGATAATGCCTTATTATGAATCTACTGTGGTGCTAAATACGCGTTCAATTATATTGCATATAACGGGAAGTGGAGCTGAACTTCTTGTATCCGTTAATGACCTTTTCGACTGCTTGCAGAAAGTCCTTTTCAGTAGCAACTTTCCTCCTGGCACGAATGGCGAACATACCAGCCTCTGTGCACACAGATCTCAGCTCTGCACCTGTGGAATTAGGGCAAAGTCTTGAAATAAGCTCCCACCGTATTCCGCGCTCAACACTCATAGACTTGGAGTGAATTCTGAAAATATTAGCACGGCCCTCTAAGTCAGGTAGAGAAAACTCGACCTTACGGTCAATTCTACCGGGTCTCAGTAATGCAGGGTCCAGGGTGTTGGGCCTATTCGTAGCGAACATAACCTTGATGTTACCACGGGGGTCGAAACCGTCAAGCTGTGTGATAAGTTCCAGCATAGTTCTTTGTACCTCGTTATCGCCCCCCGCTCCATCGTCAAAGCGTGCGCCTCCTACAGCGTCAATTTCATCGAAGAAAATAATGCAAGCTTTCCGTGTTCTGGCCATTTCAAAAAGTTCCCTTACCATACGAGCACCCTCTCCGACATACTTCTGCACAAGCTCTGAGCCTATAACCCTGATAAAAGTTGCATCTGTTCTGTTGGCCACTGCACGGGCACAAAGTGTTTTACCAGTCCCTGGGGGGCCATATAATAGAATTCCTTTGGGAGGGTCAATACCAAGCGCGGCGAATCTCTCGGGTGATAGTAGCGGTAGCTCCACAACCTCACGGAGTTTGTCAATCTGCTCTTTACAACCTCCAACGTCACTATATGTCACATCAGGTTTCTCTTCCACTGTCATCATTGTAACAGAGGGATCAATTCTAGGAGGTAGAGGCAGCTCAATGTGGTATTTGGATCTGTCCACACCAACACGCATTCCTTCTTCTATATCAGTTGGCGAGACACGTTCTCCGAGCCCTACTACAAATTTGGCAATTTGTTTTAGGTTAATGATGTATTTGGAGTCTTCTTCGTCTTCATCGGCGGGGCTTTCGTCGCTGGCCTCAGGCTTAATAATTTTGGTACATCTCGCTACCTGCAGCGGATGTTCTTCACTAAGTCTTTGTCTGTCACCCATAATATCCCATAAGTGAGAAGGCGCCAAACCTGTGTCACTCTCTTTGACACCTGCCTTCTCCTTGATTCTGGCCTCGATGTCTTTGAGGTCTTTCTCGGTCTCTTTTAACTTGTCGGCATACGGAGCAGCTCCCTGTGTGAAGCAAGTTAGTACGGTGTCCTTTCAAAGTGGATCTGTGGCTGCGTCTGCTTTGTGAGCCAAGTTCTCGATGAAAGTTTCTTCGGGGATCCCGACCTTCATTTCCCCTTTAAAACACACGAAACAATTGAGTGATCTATGAAGCACTCAAGCCCTCAATAGCGACGCGGCGCATAACTGTGGTCCACATTACCCAAAAAAAGGCGCTATTTCAACAAAGAAACATACGTATGTCTTCAAAACCTGGATATCTCCCTCGGTGAGCGGCACATTGGGCTTCTCCTCCTGTTTCTCCTCCTCTGCGGGTGCCTTGAACTTCTCCCAGTCCTCTTTAGGTGGCATAGCTGACTTGGTTCTCGGTTGTTCGTGGGTGGCAAACAGATTGTCCTTAAAGGTTGTATTTTCTAAGATTTCATACTTGGGTTAATAAAATAAATATTACCCGGATATTTGTCAGTTGGGTAAACTCCAGACACAATGCTCAAGCTATGCAAGTAGCTTGAAGATCGCCAGCTGGGGTCGGCTGAATAGTTGAGATTATTGAACTTTTCTTGCGTGTCTCTATACCGGCTATACCTCGCAAATCTTAAATAATTTTTAAATAAACCAGAGACGTACTGCCTGGTAGGTGGTGTAAGTCATCACGGCAACACCAAAGGAGGCAATAGCCACGTCACATCCCAACGAGAGCTTGGAACCTCCTCCATTAGAAAAAGCTTTGTAGTGCAGCATTGGTGGGTAGATATAGATGAGGGGGATGCAGGCGAAGCTCCCAACAATTGAAACAAACTTGTCGAGGTCATTTGCACCGAGCCAAGCGATCAGCGTATTGGCCAGAACAATGCCGATTCTGAAATAGTTCTTCATCCATTTTACCCGTGGATTGTACTTCCCGGATGCGTTTTTTGGAAAGATGCTCGTCTCTAGGATCCTGATGATAGGAAATAATTGTAGGGGCGTGGACAGCATAATTGCCAATGCATATAGAAGCTGAACGGAAGCGGTCATAGCAGACTTGCGAGGGAAGTTCAGCAGGATCACGGTTTCGACAGAGCTGCCAAAAGCGGAATAGCACAACAGCCCGCAAAGAATAAACGCTATAGATACTGAAACCATAACGCCCAGAAGGCATTTGTTGAACTTCTCAGGGTGCTTCATGGATTCCTGGATTGGAATGAGGAGCCCAATTCCCTCGTAGGTAAAAATAGCAGTGCCAATGAAAAGAGTCCAGTCGTTCTTGTTGAAAACAAGCATGGAGTCAGAGGCGACTCCGTTGTGAGCCACGTATCTGCTGCAGTAATAGTAGACGTAAAGCAGCCCAAACATGATGAAAAGGTCGGCCAGCAGAGCTGTGCCGCTCAGCTTGGCGATGTTCCGTGTCAGCGACAAAGGCAGGTAAAGCAGAAGCTGGACGGCAAGCCAGAAGACCATGGAGGCCTCCCAGTGGAACACGCTGGAGAAGAAGACCTGCAAGTTGGTAGCGGTGAACACGGCGTAGGCTGCCACGAAGCCAATCTGCGAGAGGACGATGGAACCCAGAATGGCGAGCTCCATGTTGCGGCCATACACAGCGGCGCCGAGGTCACCATAACCGTTGACGTTTTTCTTGAGCTTGGTGTTGATGAGCAGCACGAAACAGTAGTAGGATATGACACCGCAGGCCAACAGGCAAGTGGTGGAAAACGCCCAGCCACCGTTGTGGAACGCGCGGGGCAGGAACAGCACGCCGGTGCCCACAAAGGACTTGAGCAGCAGGAGCACGGCCTTGAAGGTCGAGGACTTATGCGGCTGGCGGTGGGAGATGCGGTGCCTGGCGCGGCGGCCGACCAGCGCCGTTTCCTCGTCCTCGATGGCGCCGTCCTGGTCTTCGCCCTCGTCTTCGTCCTCGCTCAGGTCCTGGCCGGCGAAGTGGCCATACAGCGTGAGAAACTCGAAGAAGTTGCGCGCCATGAAGTTAGGCACGCCGTTGTTCTCCTGAAGACTCTTGTTGACGAGAAAGCTGCGGCGGAAGCCCTGCGGCGCGCGAATCTGCTCCGCGGACATCTCGGGCTGCTGGAGCGACCCATGCGACGTGATGCTGCCGGAAAAACTGATGGAGCGTCTGTGTCGGGGCGCCTCCAGCCTGCCGGCTGGGAACTCGGACCCAGGCTCCTGGTTGTGGTCCTGCCACCGGTACAGCTCGCGCGTGATGTCGCCGCCTTGCAGCTGCAGCGGGTTGAACGACGCGGCCGCAGGGTTGTCGGGCGGGTTGACCAGGTTGCGGGAGACGATATCTAGCGTGTGCTGGTCGGAGGAGCTCGATACGCTCATCTTGGGCGCCACGGCGGACGGGCGGCGGCTGCTCTGCGAGCGCGCGAGGTCCGGGGCGCTGTTCTGCGGCGAGTTTCTGAGATTGACAGGCATGGGTGCTCGCGGGCGATGCGTGATGGGCGGCGAGCGGACAGTGCGAGTGCGATTGATCAGCCTGGGCAACTTTGCAGAGGGACTCTCCGGGCACGTGCTGTGCTTACGTGATACTATGAGCCATCTGGGCCCGCGGCGCGGAGCGCGTGGGGCCGACGGCACGTGACACCGGTCTCGTCTTTTTCGACATCACCACCTACGGGGTCACCTGCCACGCGGTCAGTTCCTACGACATCCCTCTCGACGAGCCGCTCACTCTCCACGCGCCACTCACTCTGTACGTGCAGTCGCTCCGCACTCACGTCACTCTCTACGCACACCCACTCCGCCCGCCCTTGCGCTATCTCGCCTGTTCTCGTATAGACGTGCTCCTCTCGAGCAGAAACGCACTTCTGCATCCCTGGGCGGTGTCCGGTGGCGAAAGCACGCCCCACGAGCGCCCCTGCCATCTCCCCGATAGCCCTGGCAACGCTTGCGGGAGCCCGAAACACACCACTCCGCTATCTGGTCACGTGCGGGTTCTTGGCATCGGTATCTCGATATCTCGCGCGCTCGGAAACCGCGATCCGCCGGGCCAGGGCCTCCAACGGCAGCGACGCCGCGCTCGACAGCTGGACCCGCACTGCGGGCGGCGGGCGCCGCCCGCGGGCGCCCGCGGCGTGAGAGGGCTACACACGTGCTAGGCACGTGAGCCACTGCTTAGTCAGCAGAGCGCCCCATTGTGACGCTACAGCCGCGGGCCGGGGGCCGGGCGCGCGCTGGCGCCAGCGCGCTGGCGGGCCCGGCACAACACGCCCGCCCGAATCCCGGCCGTGTATTTCTGACTCCGCTGCCGCTCTTCTAACACTGCCGAGGCCGCTGGCCTTTTAGCCCCCCCGTGGTTACCGCGGGTCCCCTCCTCCGCTGCCACGCCCGTCTTTTCGATTCGCTTCCCTCTCCTCTGTCATCCGATGTCGCCGCCGATAACTAATCTCTTTCTTACCCGGCAGCCCCGCGTCTCGGAGCATTTCGGGTAATGGTCAGGATTTTTGAAAAAGTCAATGACATATCGCATGTATATATATACGGGTTTAGGAGCGCGGGAGCCGGTATCGCGGAGCACCGTAGTGAAACGCAAGTCCGTAACACTTCAGAGACAGTATCAGCTAGAGTATCCGCTAGCGTGTCCGCCAGAGCATCTACGACAATTGAGCGCAGCAGTTTCGTGGGATTTCGAAGTTGAATCGAGCCACGTTCAACCACCACAAGGGATACACCAGATCGCGAGGTTTGAGCGCTTTTGAAGAGACGCAGCAGGTTTGATCCACAGCCGCACACGCACCCGCACACACACGCGCACCGAGAGGGCCCAGGTTCCACAGACAGCCGCACGCACCCCGCAGTTCACGCGCTAACACAACCCCGGAATTTTCCAGGAAAAAACACCACAAGCGGCATTCTAAACAGCACATCACCCGCACCATGCTTTCCGTCAGACAGATGAAGCTCTCCACGAGCAGGAGGCTGTTCAGCCGCACGTCGAGGGCGCTGCGCGCGTTCGCGGCCAACGGCGACGTCGACGGCCAGAACAGCGCGCCCTTCGGCGGCCAGTATCAGGTCGTCGACCACGAGTACGACTGCCTGGTGGTCGGCGCCGGCGGCGCCGGCCTCCGGGCCGCGTTCGGGCTGGCCGAGGCCGGCTACAAGACCGCGTGCATCTCCAAACTGTTCCCCACGCGGTCGCACACCGTCGCCGCGCAGGGCGGCATCAACGCCGCCCTGGGCAACATGCACAAGGACAACTGGAAGTGGCACATGTACGACACCGTCAAGGGCTCGGACTGGCTGGGCGACCAGGACTCAATCCACTACATGACGCGTGAGGCCGCGGACTCGATCATCGAGCTCGAGCACTTCGGCGTGCCCTTCTCCAGAACCGAGGAGGGCCGCATCTACCAGCGTGCTTTCGGCGGCCAGACCAAGGAAAACGGTAAGGGCGGCCAGGCCTACAGAACCTGCGCCGTCGCGGACAGAACCGGCCACGCCCTTCTGCACACCCTGTACGGGCAGGCGCTGAGACACAACACGCATTTCTTCATCGAGTACTTCGCCTTGGACCTCCTGGTCCACAACGGCGAGGTGGTCGGTGTCATTGCCTACAACCAAGAGGACGGCACCATCCACAGGTTCAGAGCCCACAAGACCGTCATAGCCACGGGTGGCTACGGGCGGGCCTACTTCTCCTGCACCTCCGCGCACACCTGTACCGGTGACGGTAACGCGATGGTGTCCAGAGCCGGCTTCCCGCTCCAGGACTTGGAGTTTGTGCAGTTCCATCCATCCGGTATCTACGGCTCCGGGTGTCTGATCACCGAGGGTGCCCGTGGTGAAGGTGGCTTCTTGGTCAACTCTGAGGGTGAGAGATTCATGGAGCGTTACGCCCCCACCGCCAAGGACTTGGCCTGCAGAGACGTCGTGTCCCGTGCCATCACAATGGAAATCCGCGAGGGCAGAGGTGTTGGCCCAGAGAAGGACCACATGTACTTGCAACTAAACCACTTGCCCGCCAGCGTCCTGAAGGAGAGACTGCCGGGTATTTCTGAGACCGCTGCTATTTTCGCCGGCGTCGATGTTACTAAGGAGCCTATTCCAATTCTACCCACTGTCCACTACAACATGGGTGGTATCCCCACCAAGTGGACAGGTGAGGCTTTGACCGTTGACGAAGAAGGCAACGACCAAGTTATCCCTGGCCTGATGGCGTGTGGTGAGGCTGCCTGTGTTTCCGTTCACGGTGCCAACAGACTGGGTGCCAACTCTCTACTGGACCTTGTTGTCTTTGGACGTGCAGTCGCTCATACTGTTGCCGACACCCTGCAGCCAGGTCTACCACACAAGCCATTGCCATCTGATCTCGGTAAGGAATCCATTGCCAATCTTGACAAGCTAAGAAACGCCACTGGCTCCAAGCCAACTTCTCAGATAAGGCTGGCCATGCAGAAGGCTATGCAAGCGGACGTTTCGGTGTTCAGAACCCAGGAGTCCCTGGACGAAGGTGTAAGAAACGTCGGCGCCATTGACGAGAGCTTCGAAGACGTCGGCACCACCGACAGATCCATGATCTGGAACTCAGACATGGTTGAAACTTTGGAGCTACAGAACCTGTTGTCGAATGCAAGACAGACTGCCGTTTCTGCTGCTAACAGAAAGGAATCTCGTGGTGCTCATGCCAGAGAGGACTACCCTGAGAGAGACGACAAAGAGTGGATGAAGCACACTCTGTCTTGGCAAAAGCATCCCCAAGGCAACGTTGAGCTGGGTTACAGAAGTGTGATCGCCACTACGCTGGACGAGTCTGAGTGTCCTCCAGTTTTGCCAACTGTGAGAGCTTACTGAGGTCGCATCCCATTTCGGTTGCCAGCGAAACATTTAAAATACAACCGTAAACCTATATTATTTATTTGAACTACATTACTTATTTATTTCGATGTAAATGCTAATCTCTATGTGAACCACGAAGTTTTTACTGATGAACGTCGCCATCGGTGTATTATCAAAAAAAAAAGAATGTAACTACAGAGCAGTAATGACACACCTTAGGATCGCTGTTCAGGGCTGTGCTCACGGGGAACTTGTGAATATCTACAATCATGTTGCCCGTCAATATGCCTCCGAAATGCCGGACATTCTGATAGTGCTGGGAGACTTCCAATCGTTGAGAGATGAGGACGACATGGATTCGATAGCAGTGCCAGACAAGTACAAAAAGCTGGGAGACTTTCCAAAGTACTTTACTGGAGAGCTGGAAGCTCCTCTACTGACTATATTTATTGGCGGAAACCACGAGAACATGCGTGGCCTTGCAGAACTACCACGGGGAGGGTTTGTCGCCAAGAACATTTATTACATGGGTTACAGTGGGTCAATTGTAGTCCAGGGCGTACGAATCAGCGGGCTGAGTGGTATATATAAGAGTCACGATTTTGAAAGACCGCGCGCCTCGCTCTCGCAAATAAAAGCTGAAGGATGGGGACGACATGTCAGAAACATGTACCACGTAAGGAAGACTGATGTTTTGCCCCTCTTCATGCTAACGCAGACTGACATAATGCTGTCTCACGACTGGCCTAATGGAATTGCTCATCACGGAGATCTCAAAAAGCTGCTCAAACAAAAGCCGTTTTTTAAAAGAGACATCTTCAACAATGACCTCGGAAGCCCTGTTAATTGGCAACTTCTGAGGAAACTAACTCCTTGTTGGTGGCTGAGTGCGCACCTGCACGTTAAATTCGAGGCTCAGGTAGCACTAAACAAGCGTGCTCGCAACGAAAGCACCGAGAACACAGACTCAAATGAGATAGATCTGGGCCTGGACGACGACGAAGACGACGGCGACGACGACGCCAATATAGAGACTTCTGAAAAGACCAATTTCCTGGCATTAGACAAGTGCGGGCGCAACAGAAAGCATATGGAAATCATAACGGTCGAGGCCGACACCTCCCACCCCACATTCCATCCTGAAGCCGTACAAATATACGTGGACCCCGAATTTGTTGCAAACCAGCAATTCCTCGAGAAAAACCCTCCGAAGTCGAGACTCGAGCACATAAGCTTCGAGAGCCTGCGTGAACGTCGCGGCGAGCTAGGGGAGATCGACTGGGAGAGCTATAGACTGAATTATGCTTGAATATTTAATGTAGTGTGTAAGTGTTTTCTATTACAAATCATATCGCGAGAGCGAGGCCTGAACTGCTGGCGCATTCAGAACTTGAAAACGCTTTCTTTGGTGAAGCCCAGGTCCTTCAGGATACCAGTCAGCTCGCCCTGGTCTTTTGGAGAAGCCTTGGGGCCAGAGTAGGCCTTCATGAATGGAGGAGGACCGCAAACGAAGACCTGGTTCTTCTCGGACGCCTTTGGCACGTTCTTCTCCAAGTATTCCTTGGTGATGAATCCCGTGTGGCCGTCGAAGGAGCCCTCGGCCTTGTCGACGAAGTAGTGGATCTTGACTTGGTCAGGGTACTTGGCCTGAATGGCGTCGAGCTCCCTCTTCAGCAGGATGTCGTTAGGGGTCTTGTTACCGTACAGCAGGTGGACCTTGGTCTTGTCCTTAGGGTCCTGCGAGATGTGGTGCACCAGCTGGTACAGCGGCGTGATACCGGACCCGGCGCCCAGCAGGGTGATGGAGTCGAAGGAGTTTGGCTTCCACTCCCACTTAGGAATTGGGCCCTTGAACGCCACGGTGTCGGAGGGCTTCTTGTCGAACAGCATCTCGGTCATTTTGCCACCGTTGTAGTGCTTGATGACGAACTCGATGTGGCCCTTGGTGGACACGTCGCTGACGGGCGTGTAGGGTCTAATCACGTTGGAGCCCTTAGGCGTCTGCAACTTGGCCAGCAAAGCTGATGCTACAACCAGGCCCGAAACCTGCTCTTCCTGGGGTAGGCTGAAGATGAAGCGGCGCGTGTCGTGCGACACCTCCTCGATCTTAGCAATAGGCAGCTCCACCCAGCTGTCGTCGCCGGTGAACGTCTTGAGAGGCTCGTTTCTAATCAAGGTGGAGTGGTAGAACGCAGCAGCGATCGTGACCGATCCCACGGCTAGTGGGATAGCGCTTCTGGATCTTAGGACTCTAGAGAACATTGTAGGTTCGAGGTTTACAAGGGGTCTTCCTACTAACGTCGTCGTGGTTGAGTTGATGAAGGGCGTGTAGTCGTATGTTCCAGGAAGTTGTGGTGGCTCATTCTTATATCGACGGTCCCTGTGCGCATGTGATGTCACTCGGAGCAACACAGGGCCAACTTACCGAAAGCTGCAGGTTCGACGTAGCCTTTGCTCTCATTGGTCAAGATCAAGAACGTGATCTTGCTGGGTCGCGAGCTTCCAATATTCACTTTTGATTACAAGGATGTGCATGGTAAGCATATGGTGAGCAGCTGAGCAAAGGTGGAAGCAATAGCTAAAGGCCACCATGAAGTAGCGTGAATGTATATATATAAGACGAAGTTATGCGTGCTTCGACTAGCTTAAAGTTGAAAGACGTAGTGAACAAAGGATTTTCTCGGTCTCTTTTGCATTTGAACTTAAATCCCTATTTCTAAACTTGTTCGTAGCTAAAGGCATCGCTACAACTAAGAAGCTTAGTTTGCGCAAAGATACAAGTTGAAGCCTTCCTTGTACGAGAGTTTGTCTACAAGGTCGCAGCAGCGTGATTAAAGCATTCGTTATCGACTAGTTGTTGTTGTTCAAGCAGCTGGTTTCAGAGAAAGCGCAGAGTTTTGCAACACAGGACTAAAATCCAGGTAATTGCGACAAAATGCTCTCCAGGATGTCGCACAAGGAGATTCTCCAGCTGGCAAAGACGGCGGTGATCCCGCCGCTGAAACCGGAGTTTCACAAGGGCCAATGCGGCCGCGTATGCGTGATCGGTGGGTGCGAGGATTACACAGGAGCGCCATACTTCAGCGCGCACTCCGCGGCGCTGTTCGGCGCAGACCTCACGCACGTTATGTGCGAGCTGAACGCGGCGCCCGTGATCAAGAGCTACTCGCCCAACCTCATGGTGCATCCGTACCTGCGGGAGACCGGGGTCGGCGAGACGCCGTTTGACAAGATCCAGGGCCTGTTGGACCGCATGCATGTCTGCGTCGTGGGCCCGGGCCTGGGACGCGACCAGCAGATGCTGGAGTCCGTGGTCAAGATTTTGGAGTACCTCGCCACGAAGCACAAGGGCGAGACGCCCGTCGTGTTGGACGCCGACGGGCTGTTCCTGGTCTCGGACGAGACCTACTCGCGCAAGGTGTGCGACCTGCTGCGGAGCTTCAAGCCCGGGCGCGTGGTGCTGACGCCCAACGTCGTGGAGTTCAAGCGCATAATCGAGCGGCTCGGAGTTAAATCCGGCGAGGACGTGGCGCGCGAGCTACAGTGCGTAGTGGTGCAGAAGGGCGGCGACGACCAGATCTGGTACGATGAAGGGGTGGTTAAGTGCTCGAGCCCTGGCAGCAACAAGCGCGTGGGTGGCCAGGGCGACACGCTCACGGGTGTGATAGCGACTATGCTGGCATTCAGCCGCGCCACGCACGATTTCAAGATATGGGAGCCTTCCAAGAAAATCGAGTGGATGCAGATGGTCGTCGCGAGTTGCTACGTAGGCAGCGCGATAACGCGCGAGTGCTCGCACATGGCGTTCGAGAGACACGGCCGCGCGATGCAGACTACCGACGTCAACGACCGCGTGGGCGACGCCTACGACGCCTTGCTGGGCGTCAAATGAGCGATACAAGTACAAATATTTATGGTTGTGTGTATGCAATGATGAATTATGACGGAAAACCGAAGCGTGTGAGTGCAGAGGCGCAAGGGGACCTCAATTGCTGACTTGACGCGTGGCATCGAAGGTCACCGTGGCAAACGCCGCCCCGGCTGGGGTGCTGAGGGTGCGGAGCGCCTGGTCACAGCGCCTTAGTAGTGGTGTGCCGATGTATTGATTACATAATATTGGGTCGACACTCGGACATTCTCCCGTGTACGAGAACCACCCCGGAAAGAGCGTGCTCGCAGAGCAGACACTGGAGTGGGTCAGAGAATATGGTACGCGAACCTGTAAAAGCACAGTTGAATCGCAGCGTCTGGGCGCGCGTAGGCCATCTCACGTGCTCTCACGTGGTTAATCATAAGCGTCACATGCTGATGCGGAGTGAGTTCTATGCATCGGCATGTGACGTGGAGAATTTTGTATCCCACTCATACACCATAGACTCGTCCCAGAGATACTAATAACAGCCCTGTCACGTGATCCAGGCTGCGCGCCCACGTGCCGCGTATCCCCTCGTTCACGCGCACCCACACACCGCACCTTGCCTACAGAAGGTAATCGAGAATCAGGCGTATTACTTAATCAACACCTTCTCGCACTCCAGCTTCCTGTGGCTTCTAGTGTCCAGCTTCCACCAGCTTCCCTCGTGCGATGGCGTCTATAATCACCACACTGGTTCGCAAACGCGCCGTTGACGTGTAAGAGCCCTCATCTGGTGACGGGGAGTGGTGAGACCCACGTTGGAGCGCAGTAGCCTCGACTCAAGACCGCCTATAAGAGAACCGTGGATTCGCAGGTTGTTCAAGATCAGGTCTCTCTTTCAAAACCCCAGCTACTTTTGTAACTAATAACACACAATGCCAAAGCTAGTCCTAGTTAGACACGGTCAATCCGAATGGAACGAGAAGAACCTTTTCACCGGCTGGGTGGACGTTAGATTGTCCGCCATCGGTGAGAAGGAGGCCGCCCGTGCTGGTGAGCTTTTGAAGGAGAAGAACGTCAAGCCAGACATTCTGTTCACCTCTAAGCTGTCCAGAGCCATCCAGACCGCCAACATCGCCTTGAGCGCTGCCGACAGATTGTGGATCCCAACCGTTAGATCCTGGAGGTTGAACGAGAGACACTACGGTGCTCTGCAGGGTAAGGACAAGGCCGCCACCTTGGCCGAGTACGGTGAGGAGCAATTCACCACCTGGAGAAGATCCTTCGATGTCCCACCTCCAACCATCGCCGACAGCTCCGAGTACTCTCAGACCAACGACGAGAGATACAAGGACGTCGACCCAAGCGCCGTCCCAAAGACCGAGTCCTTGGCTTTGGTCATCGACAGATTGTTGCCATACTGGCAAGACACCATCTCCAAGGAGTTGTTGGAGGGCAAGACCGTTATGATCGCTGCTCACGGTAACTCTTTGAGAGCTTTGGTTAAGCACTTGGAGGGCATCTCCGACACCGACATCGCCAAGTTGAACATCCCAACTGGTATCCCATTGGTCTTCGAGTTGGACGAGAAATTGAAGCCAACCAAGCCATCTTACTACTTGGACCCAGAGGCCGCTGCCGCCGGTGCCGCCGCTGTTGCCAACCAAGGTAAGAAATAAGTATGCTAACGCCGCACTGCGGAATATTCTACTTACATAACGTTAACGAGATAAACCCTAGTTTGTTTTAGATTTTGTTTGCTCTATTTACGCAGGCGCTGCTCCACGCGCCTTTTCAGCCTTTCCTCGAGCCGCAAGCGGTTGTGGTCAGCCACCTGCGTCTGCTTCTCGTACCAGCTGCGATTGTAGACCTTGCACAGATTCTCGCCTAGCCCGCGCATGTCCGAGTACTGGCGCGTCACGTACAACTCGTAGAGACTGGCGCTGTGTTTCATGAGATCCACGCAGTTTATCAGTTTATCCTGGGGGTAGTGCAGAAGAATGCTAATCACCTCACCCTGATCTTCACAGGCGTACAGATCTTGTGTCACAGCTATCAGCAGAACTACCGTACAGCAGGCAACGAGGTCCTGGACTGGAACTGTGAATGTCAACAGATGGTCCCAAATTCGCAACACGTACGCGGTGTCGAACTCTCTCAAAAAGAGCAGTCTTGTCCACCGTATTAGCCACACGGCATGATCTAGACCATGGTGCGCGGTGAGAAGATGGCGAAGCATGGGAGCTGTGAGCTTGAAGACGGCGTCAAACTTTTGCTTTGAAAACTGCAACAAAGCTGTTTCTTCGTAGAAAACCGGGCGCACTTGTGCCATAAGCTTGTTGAATATGTTAAGAGTGTTGAGCTTTCGAGTTTCTCCTTCCTCTTCCAGCATTTGAAGGTAAACGGCTCCGCAAAGTTCATGGTAGCCCTGCTTGTAGCTCGTATGGTTGTGTGCCACGTAATTGTATAAAATCTGCACCATTTCAGCCTTGCATTCAGGATCACTGAAGACCGGGTCGAGCAGAAGCCTCGATATGTCCAATCTCACAATGTCCAAAGTTTCCTCAACTGATATGCTTTCTTTGAGACGGTCGTCCTCCTCCATTAATGGGTGATCCTGGACCAGCTCTGTCGTCAGTTTTCGCACGCCAAGTCTCCCAGCTTCTGCATAATTGCACCCAGTATCTTCAAAGTTCGTGGGCACTGGTACCAGCTCAGTTACCAGCAGTTCATCCTCTCTGTCGAGTAAAAGAGTCTTCCAACACCATCCGCGGTCCAAAAAAGTTGCTTCCTCCGCTCGATAAAGTTCGCCACGCCACACCCCTCGCTTGATCAGCTCTTCTCGTGTTCCGTAGCGCTGAACAAGGTGTTCGATTTTGCCTGACCGCTCCATTTTGTTTGTTTCCGGATTGCTCAATATTTTCGTTTGGACTAGTATATTAACTTGTGTAAAAACATCTTGTAGAACAAAGAATCACACAATCAAGAACGCCAACCACGGCTTTGAGGCCCATTCGAGGCCGTTATAAATCTACCTCGTTTACGTCGACCTCAAAACCGCCCAGTAGCGAATATTATAAAAACTTGTCGTAAACAAGCGATGGCATAAAGACTAAGCTCAGACCGAGAAAGCGGAAGGACTGGACGGCCTTGGCGCCAAGCACGATCTTGAGAGCCCACGCGAAGCCATAAGTTTGCGACGTTTGGTTCGGGCTAAAACTTTCCCCGTACGGAGTGCTTCCATATTCTGCTGCTTGGTAACTACGAAACTGACATAAGGGTACATACACATCAGAAACACGGCAAGGTCAAAGAAGGTTCAAATCTGATAAAAGAATATTCTACAATGTCGGGGACTCTCGACAGCCCAGACACGCTTGATATAGAGAAACCGGTCAAAAAGCGCTTTTCAGACTCTCTTCACGTGGATTGGCTCTCGAGGAATAGCTACGTGAACGGGACCCCGGAAGCACAAGTCGAAGAGTTCAAGAAGACCGGGGATATGGGCAAACAAGCACCAAAGGCAAAGGACCCAGTGCCTGAGGGTAATAGCAACAGCAGAAGGCGGTCGGATGCAGACGACACTTTAGAATCGAGGGTACTAGGCCCCAATCGAATCCTTCGCGAGCGCAGACGCTCTGTTTCTAGTCAGAACGAGTTTGGAGTAGCCCCCAGCTATTCAGCATTGAACCCATACGATACAGGGACTACAATTCGCCGAACTAAATCGCTTTCGATGAACAGCAATGGCCATATCGAGGAGCCTAAACGCGAAAAGGGCGGCTTCTTTCGATCCTTGTTTGGTAGACGAAAGAAGGATGACTCAAAGTCTACGAATACCAACACTAAGCCAGCTCTCAGAAGAAGCAGCTTCTCTGCGCCAATAAAGGAAGTTGAGCCCCCAAATCCTCCAAGGTCGGCGCCTGCAAACATCGGTGAGGACTCGGTAAGCGTAACCAGGGATGGCGCGAATATGCCTCCTGTGAGGAGATCGAAGACCGCACCCATTAGTACAGAAAACGTTGAAGTCAGGCTGGACGAATTCTTGCAACATTGCAGAGAACATCCATTAGACTCGGACACCAAGAAGAGCTCATCAAGTCGGGCCACCAGGACTTCTAAGCCAGAAATTCCAAGACACAAAGCGACATTTTCCATCGATGACAACCTTAGTCCAACGGAGCCCTCCAGTGAAACTCAAACGCATTTCGACGCAAAGGGCAGGCCTATTCCTCCGCACCCCAGCAAGTCAGACCTCTTGCCTGCCCTGAAGCGAAGTGAACGCACTCAGCATCATAAAGGAAAACTTAAGCGAACCAACACAAATACTTCGTCCACCACAAACAAGTTCGGCGCCTTCCTTAAAAGAGTCACTTCACATACTGAAGAACATTCACATTCTTCAAAACAGTCCCTCACGGATTCTGAATCAGACTCCAGCGACGAAGATTTGCCTCAGATTTCAGAAGATCAGCGCCCGGCCTTTATACCAGGTCTAGAAGACATAAAGCCTCTCAAAAAAGTCTCATTTGCCACTAACACCTACTTCAACGACCCTCCTCAGCAAATATGCAGCAAGAACCCACGTAAAGGTGAGGTTGAGGTGAAATCCGATGGTTCAGTAATTATTCATAGGCTCACTCCAGAGGAAAAGCGAGAGATTCTGCAGAAAACAAGTTCGGGCATTGTGGTAGGGGGCTCTGGTCACCTTAAACTTCTGAGTGACCCGAGTGTCAGCGAAGAAGAAGCGAAGAGAAACGAGGAGAAGAAACCTTCAGTTCCTAAAGAAGACGGTTCGCAAGTTTTGAATAATGAGGAGGATGTTGGCCGAGGTGGCCAAGGTGGAGATTCGGTAGCGCATGAAAATAATCAGGACACTGAAGAAGACGTCAAGGTTAGTAAATCAGCTTCGGAGGTGACTATTGATAAGCCAATGGTTAGTAGACGATCAATGAGCTCGCTGGGTTCTTCAATAACGGTCAATGAGGTTGAACAAGAAACACCATTTCCACCCACAAATATGAAGATCCCGCACGACATTGTATATACGCGCTGTTGTCATCTTCGCGAGATTCTGCCTATTCCAGCTACACTTAAACAGCTGAAAAAGGGATCAACTGATCCAATTCCGCTCCTGCAAATGAGGAATCCGAAACCTTCTCTCATTGAAGTTCTCTCATTCAGTGATTTTTTGAGCATTTCACCCGTTCTCTGTCTATCCCTTGATGGTGTCAACCTTAGTATCAAAATGCTCAAGACAATACTTTGTTCGCTGATGCACAAAAAAGAATTTGAGAAGCTGACCTTGAGAAACACACCTTTGGACCACGAAGGATGGAGGATATTGTGCTATTTTGTTTCCCAATGTGAAAGTCTGAATTCCTTGGATTTGACAATGGTGCCAGGCATAGCCATTAATGTCCAAAAGCCCTCAAAGTCTTCTTTGAAATCTCGTGATATCAGGATGACTTGCGATATGAACGACAGGAAGAACATGAACTGGAATCTCCTTGCAGCGTCTCTGGTTAGTGGAAACGGTCTGGAAGAAATAATCGCGTCTGGCGCGAAAATGCCTTTAAAAGAGTTCAAAAATTTCATTGAGTTGGGTTGTGCACACACACAAAGACTAGGCTTGGCGTATAATGAACTTTCGCTTGATCAATGTTGCGTTTTGGCAGAATGGCTTGCTCAATCAAAAGTCACGGGCATTGATATTGGCTTCAATGATTTGAGGGGGAAGCTTGGCCCTTTTTCTGCTACTGTTATCAACAAAATGAGACAGACAAAGAACATCTTCAAGTACATTTCTCTCAATTGCACTAACCTTGAAGTGTCTGAGAATTCCTCATCCGAAAATAGTGACGTCTTGAAACTGATCAGCGTTCTGGCCTACTGTGAAGACTTGAAACTACTGGACATATCCAACAATCCGAAGCTGTTCCCGCATGTCACCAATCATCTTACAAACTACTTGCCAGTTTTTGTTAACTTGATTCGCCTTCATATGGATAACAATTCTATTCCATCAACTTCAATTGTGGAAATAGCCGAAGTTCTGCCTACATGCCAGAAACTAACTCATGTCTCGATACGAGGAAGCAAGCTGGATTACGCCTCGGGTTGCGCGTTAGTTGCCGCCATGAGGAAGAGTTCTTCTCTTTTGACGCTAGACCTGGATTGCGACAACCTACCAAACAAGATCAGAGACAAGATTTCACTCTACAGTATGAAAAACATGGAAGCAGCATTAAACAAAGTTGACAAGTCGACTTCGCCTGAGATGTCTGACACATTGGCTTGTCTACAAAAGGAGCTTTCGGACCTGCTGACTGAAAAACCTGTTAAACAAGAAGAAATTCAAGTTGCGGCTCAAAGCTTTCTTCACAGGCTTTCGAGGGCCCGATCTTTCATTAATAAGGTGACCGAAGATCTTTTCAAACTGAGAGTTGAGGGCAACTTGAGTACTGAAGGAAAAGACACTCTAATTAGATTTTGCTTCATCGATGCTACCTTCGAGAGAGGTCTGAAATTGCTGGCTCAAAGATATAGTAATTTGAGCTTCAGTTCGGGGTCTTTGTGTGCTAATTCCAAGACCGGTACCGACGCTGGACCAGAAATGCGCGCTAGTGGACTGCCCCTAAAGAAAGAGACATCTTCTGCGACACTGTCATCAAAGCACTTCTCAGACAGCGGACACGCAGCCCTTCTACCCTTCCACTATCCGCCCATTGAATCCTCAGATCCCGCAGACGATGAAGTTGAAATAAAGTGGGACAGCCCAGACACAGAAGATCAGCACGCGCGTGATCAGCTAAGGGAAGAGGGGCGCATTTTGCGCGGGACTCGCGGGATAATGGGACGTGTACAAAGTGCCAGCAACCAGGGAACTTCTGATGATAGAGAATGTCATATCACACTTGACCAAAAAGCTTTGCGGAAGGCCGCATCGGAATTGGACAGCGAGCAAATCAAGGAATTTATTCTTTCAAACGACATATCCTCCGTCGCAGGCGTATTGGAGGATCTTAAAAGCCGGGGTATAAGTTTGAATGATATTTTTAAGAAACGCCACGACCGTAGCGATTCTAACAATCAAGCCTCGGTTGATTGTGAGAAGAGTTCGAACAGCGACAACGCAGTGGTTGGGGTCCAAGCCAATCTGGAAGAAGAAAAACAGCGGTTAGCAAACTCTGGTCCAGCCCTAGATTCTGAGTCGAGTTCAGAGGACGAGCGTGAGGGCGAAGCCATTGATCGGGTATACGACGAGGTTCTTGATAATATTCAGCGCGTCAGGACTAATACTGAAAGTTAAGTCAGTTATACTCAATACTTAATATTGAATTCGCGAGCTGCCTGCTAACATATCGCCGCGACGGCTATTCAAAAAATGATAGTCTGGCGGATGTTATGCGCCAGTTACCAAGGCACTTGTTGTAACATAGTTGTACCTTACCCGGATATTTCATAATGTTACTACCTACGGGTTTTGTAATTCAAGATCAATTTTTATAATTCTAGAGACCATCGCACAAACAAAGAAGAGACTGAAGCCTTTTCACCCAATCAACAGGGTTCTGAGGGTATAGATCACCCAAAGTATGTGCACCAGTTCATTTGTGATAACGCAAAGCTTTTGGAAAAGTCTCCATACTAACCATCATTCTGCGCAGTGAGTTTCCAATTTAACCTCAACAGCAACTCTAGCGCTAACTTCGGAGGAAACTCTCCATTTGGCAGTGCGAGCGCGCCGACAAAAGATCAAAACTCCCAAAGCTCAGGCTTCTCAGGCTTTTCCTCTAATCCTAGTACTAATGCGCAACAAACGAGCGGAAACACCCCTGGGTTTGGTGCATCTCAAGGGCAACAAGGCAGTCTTTTTGGGAAACCATTGGGTGGTACTACTCCCGCATTCGGTTCCTCGAGCGCGCCAAAACCTTTTGGGTCTCTTGGCGGCTCTTCCCCGTTTGGGGCTCAACCTGCCACTACCACCCCGGCAAATGAGAATGATAAAAAAGAGTCCCAGTCCACAGGATTCAACCTCGGAGGCAACACAGCCAGTGCTAATAACGCTAAGCCAACTGCTCCTTTCTCTTTCGGAACTACACCTGCTGCGACTGGTAAAGACGATAAACCTTTATTTGGTGGTGCTAGTAGCGCATCGCCCTTCCAATTTGGAGCGGCATCCAATCAAGGAACCTCAGCACCAGCTCAGAGTTCCACCAATAAACCAACGCTAAATTTTGGAAGCTCAAGTAATTCAAAGCCCGCGTTTAGTTTCGGCGCAGCTAGCGCTAGCGACGCCAAGAGCGGATTAGGGGACACAACTAAAACTTTAGAAAGCGCAGCACAAACATCATCTGCTGGTTCAAAATCTCCTTTCACGTTTGGCGCTAGTACAGCAAAAAGTACAGAAACAAATGCTTCTTCGGGACCGGGTACGTCCACGGTTGAGAAAAAGGATGACGCTAAGCCGGCATTTAGCTTCGGCGGTACTTCAGGTACCAATACTGCGGCTCCTAAGTCCTCTCCCTCCCTAAACTTTGGCGGCTCTGCTGCAAACAAGAAAGAAGAATCAAAACCAGCATTCAGTTTTGGCACTGCCGCGTCTGAAAAGAAAGAAGAACCAATGCCGGCTTTTAGCTTCGGTGGGACTTCGAGCACTACTAAAGAGGATTCCAAGCCTGCATTTTCTTTCGGAGGAGCGCCCAGCGACAAAAAAGAGGATTCGAAACCAGCTTTTAGCTTTGGCGAGGCTGCAAACAACAAAAAAGAAGATCCAAAACCTGCTTTCAGCTTCGGAGCTACCGCCTCCGACAAGAAAGAAAACCCAAAACCGGCACTTAGCTTCGGGGGGGCCACAGCAGACAAGACCGAAGCGTCGAAACCAGAATTAAGTTTGGGGGGGACCACAACCAACAAGAATGAAGTTTCCAAACCAGCCTTCAGCTTGGGGACTGCTTCTTCCGATATAAAGGAGGACCCAAAACCGGCTTTCAGTTTCGGTACAGCTAATAATGACAAAAAAGAAGAAGCCAAACCAGCGTTCAAGCTCGGCGGTCTCGGGGAAAAAAAGGACGAACCAAAATCGACATTCGCATTTGGCGCCCCTGGCGAGAAGAGCGCCGATAAACCAGTATCGTCCAAGCCTGAGACTAACGACGGAAATGCGAGCTCAAAGCCATCGCTCGGTTTTCTTGCCGGATCGGAGAATAAGAGCGGTGGAAAGCCTGCCTTCAGTTTTGGAAAATCGGCTGAAAGCACGAATGCTTCTGACAAAAGGGTTGGTTTTGGAAATAGCTCAGAACAAGGAAACAAGTTGGGCGCAGGGACTTCTGAAGCTAGCAAGGGCTCCTTTAACTTTGGCGGTTTAGGCGCGCAGCAGCAAAAAAGTGATGCAAACAAGGGAGGATCTTTGTCCTTCGGAGCCAAAGATCCTAAGCAAGACAAAGAAAACAAATCTTTTGGCTTCTCCAATAGTTCGGGCACAGGTTCTGACTCCAAACCTAGTGCGACTGGCTTCTCGTTTGGTCAAAACAAAGAGTCTGCAACATCATCAAAGCCTAGCGGTTTTTCATTTGGTGCAAAAGACAAAGACAAAGAAGAAAAGGACGCACCCAAGACGACACTAAGCTTTAGGAAAGACACTGACGGATCCTCCACGTCAAAACCATCCAATTTTGGCTTTGGGTCTAAAAAGGAGGCCGAAAAAAAGGATGGCACTCAACGTGAGGCTGCGCCCTCAAGCACGGGCACAGAAGCTCAAAAGCCAATCGAGATTCAACCCGTGTCTTTGGATAACAAAACTCTTGACGATCTTGTCACAAAATGGACATCTCAGCTAGGAGGATCTGTGGACCACTTTGCCACATATGCGGATAAAGTTAAAGAGTGGGATCAAGTGTTGATGCTTGGCGGCGAACAAATTGGTCAACTTTACTCGGACGCTCTTGTGGCGGAACAGACACAGAACAGGGTTGACCAGTCGCTACAGTACATCGAAAGACAACAAAGTGAATTGGAAACGTTTTTGGATAACTATGAAAAGAAAGCAGAGGGCCTGCTATCAGGTGTACTGTCGAACTCTAACGGATCGACTGGCAACATTAATGACCAGAAAAGGCAACAAGCTTACCAAACAGCAGAAATACTGGACGACAATTTAAACTCATTGTCCATGAACCTTTCAGCACTGATTTCAGAGATTAACCAGGTGAGCGATACTTTCAATAAGGCTACAAACATGAGCGTTACCAATGAAGACGAAAACACACAACTCATTAAATTATTGAACTCTCATCTTGACGCATTGAAATCCCTTGACAATAGTTCTGACTTGTTAGAACAAAAACTTACAAAGCTTTAAGTATTGGTGATTAATCTGTAAAAAATTTGTGTGCATTACTTAATTAACTACTTGTTTCCATATGACTGAGGCAACGTGTATATTTTGGGATCCAAGCCGTTCTTTTGTGACCCTCCATTATAGCCAGTCAAGGTACAAAGCAGGACAACAAGCTTTACAAGTTTTTGTAAGCCCTCACTATTAGAACGGTCCAAATGTTTTTCGTCGCTACCTTCAATAAGAGCATCTCTCTTTAGAACACCCTGCACAAGCTTCCTGAAGTGAATTAAAAGATTCCTTGTTTTCTTGAGAACAGGCTTATTTGCACTACCCATGCTTATGAGGATAGACGTCATTAGTTGGAACACTGGGACGATAATCTCGAACAGCGATAAACCGCAAGCATCTTTGCTGAGGTTTAAAGATTTGTCCAAGCTAAAGGTCACGCGGACTGCCTGCGACTCTTGAGTCCTGACTTCAGTGAAAATTAGTTCAAGTCCTAAATCTGGATCGGCCTCTAAGAATTCACAAGACTCTATGACACGGAAAATCTCATTTTCCACCAAAGCCTGTGCTCCGCTTCGTGATTCAGCTATGCGGATAAGGAAATGAATGGTTGACTTGAAGGCAGTCAGCTCATATAGTAGGTTGTCCAGAGTAATACCTTCTAGCCCTGAGCTCAGGAGGTCATCAGTAGTCTTGATTGAGTGACTGATGAGGAGGAGCATGTTACTTTTGACAAGGCTTTCTAAGACGAAATTCACCTTATTGAGACCAGCAATTTGAACCAGTGAATCCAGGAATAAAATACCAGTAATTCTAGAGGATCCCTCGCCTGAGATTGCATCATTGCAGACCACTTCAACGAGCCGTTCACTGGTCAGTTTCAGTGTTTTGAGAACTTGTTTTGCCGTGTTAACTTCTTTCATGATGCTAACTAGGAAACGGTTAGCAAGGATGTAAAAATCAGACCTAAGAGCCAAAGTGGAAAGCGGAGATCGTATGCCATTAATACAAGCCAAAAACAAAGCTATTAGGCGCCCATCGGCTGTGTGCTCGCCATTATTCAGCTTTTGGTCTTTCTGGTAAAGATCGTAAAGGAACACG
Organism: Lachancea thermotolerans CBS 6340; assembly: GCF_000142805.1. NCBI lineage: Eukaryota > Fungi > Ascomycota > Saccharomycetes > Saccharomycetales > Saccharomycetaceae > Lachancea > Lachancea thermotolerans. The sequence continues at coordinate 589,962 of NC_013083.1, read as the reverse complement.
CATAAGGAAACAAGCTCTTCCGAATAGCACACATCAAGCTCGACGTAATCATTGATCTTTGGAACAATGGCTTCAAAGAGTCGTAAAATAAAGTCTGAAATTGACACTTGTGGGAGGGCTCCATCTAGCACAACCACTTGAACAAGTTGAACCCAAGAGTGTAGTAGAGAAAGTTGTAAGGATTTGAACTGCTCAAAGCTCATATAATCTGTCAGGTGCTTTTCAATAGTCGCGGCCTCTGCACCTGAAATTCTATCGAGCGTCTCCTTGTTTGTGATTGTTTCCTCATGAAAGTTCAAGGGTAGATGCTTCCCTAAAAATTGCGTCCTTAAGCGAATGAGTGATTCAAGTTCACTGCAATCGTAAATCAATTCTGTACAAGGTGTGACTTTTTGTAAGGAAGGCAGGTTAAAATTTATCCCTGAGAGGACTTTCAAGCCTTTTAAAGTCTCGTGAGGCGAAGGCCTGGCGTCGAAGTTTAGGGCATCAAGAAACGAAAATAGACGAGGTGGTTGTAGGTAATTCGAAATTAGGAGATCAATTCTTGATTTTATTCTGCTTTTGAGTGACTCGCCACTCAATCCGTGAATGTCAAGACTCAAATACTGTAACGCAAAACTCCTGTAGCTTAGAAAAGACAAAAATGCACCAGTTGAAGTCTGTTTGATGAATCCAAGAGAGTCGCCAGCCGAATTTCCGGCGAAAACCTCACCGGACCATCTTGTGTTAACGTCGACCTTTGGGTCACGAGCGAGTATTGTTTCGAAGAAATCAGACTCACTCATATGTCTCAAGACTATTTTTGAAGTTGCAGAATTCTTGCATAACTTCAAAAGAATTTCCATTGATGAAGATGCTAACTTAGCTGGGAGAAATTCGATTTCTTCTGAACTCAGAACCATCAGGGAAGATTGAAGCAGGTATATGATTGACGTCAAAACAGAACAACCGGAAGTAACGAATGTGCTCAAATCGGGGCCTAACGATATTGTATTGCCTATTTGTAAACCTAATAGGAAGTGTGCGACTGTTGGCTGCTTGTCTGTGTATGACAAGTTCTTTGAGATAAAATCAAGGATTCTCATTTTAATAGAGAAACTTTCATAATTGGTAATTGAAGTTTGTAATTGATTGATGAAGGCTTGTTTTATCCGCGCAGATTCATCAACTGAATCGAAAACGCTGAGGAGTTTGTCTTTGACAATGGCTTGGCTATCTCTACCTTTCATTTCTGTAGATATCTTGTCTAAGATATCAAGCGAGTTGGATGCAATCTTATAGTTAGTGTGACCAACATAGAGACCGATACCGACAATCAAAGGAAGATCAAAAGAAATAGCGTCGTAGAATGAGCGCAGACCATGTAAACCAAAGTCTTTTGGAATAAAGTAATTCTTACTTGCACTTTTCTTTACAATTGGACAGAGCTCTTCCACATACGTTTCCTGAATAGTTAGAACTTGGTTGATGGTGCTTAAGGCGAGGCATGGTAATGCTAGTGATTGACAGTCTTCCTCTGTTATACTTCCCATTTTTTCAACCCCAAATGAGGCGTTTTGAAGCAGGTTTTTGAAAACATTTTCCTCAAAAAGATAATTGAGAACAGCTGTGGTGGAAGATTCCATGGCGTAAGTGAGAAAGTTGTCAGTTACAACAAGTTCGTCAAGGTTGGACCCTGATGGAATTGAGTTCAGAATCACGCTATAGTCGAACGAGCTCAAAGCGCTGCTTAATATCTCCAAAATTGGCTTGTGGATAGCGGCACGCTCGGCCGGATTTGGTAATTTGTTGGATTGAGCTAGGATCCCATGGAAGACATAATCAAAATACGGCCAAATACCCAGCTTTCTGTAACCATGACCTAGTTTTGGGGGAAATTGCAAAAGACCAAATTCGAGGTAGCCGTTTGTGCTTTTCGTGCGCACTTTTAAAAGGCTATTCAAGAGCTGCAGGAACCCAGTGATATCTTGAAAGTGGGTCAAGATACTTTCAAAAGCCTCTCGGTAAGAGTCATCCGAGATGGTGAGCCTAAAGCCTTTGAATATCCATGAGTCTAGATTGAACCAAAACTTACTCCTCTCAAGTTCATCATAAGGGACAAGATTACTCAAGACCTTTAATGCAGCACCCACAAGAGGTGTATCGACCTTCACGAATTCAAAGAGAATGTCGGTAAATAGAGATGAGAGTTGCGCCTTTGCTCCCTCGTTCAAGTCATGGGCCACGCATCCAATCAAAGTGTACAGTGATGAGAGAAGGATGATGACCTCTTCATTAAGTCCGGTTTTGAGGGCTATGGTAGTGGGATCCTGTTCTTCCCGATCTCTCTGCTGGCCATCGAGAAGTTTCCTTTCCAACTCGGAAATTTTCACGATGTAGTCGCTAATAAGTTGCGAAACTGTATTCCAGGAGAGATTGGCATTGAGATTCACATAGTGGTAGACATTCGCCGAATTTTCTGGGCCAAATGAAAGGCTCGACAGCATCATGAACACACAAGATCTCATAAGTGTGTCTGTGCACTTCATTGCCCACTCAATGAACCCGTATGCATTAGATTCTTTATCTTGCCAAAATACTGCAGAGTAGTCAGGTCTGAATGCATAAAAGTAATGTACAGTAATGAAGAATCGTTCGAGATCAGCCTTCGCGGATATTTCGTCCAAAAACAGATCTTCTCCAGAAAGAAGAGAATCCTCTTCAGCATCTTTCATCTTTGTTAGAAGAAAAGCGCAATCAGTTATCACAACTTGTAATAAATGATGGAAGGCCGAAAGAAAAAAAGACAAGCTTTGTTGTGACATTGAAGCATTTGTGAGCAATCGCTGGTTGTTGATGGCATCGGGAGATGGCTGGTCCCCATCAACAAGTTGTTTGAGATAAAGTCTCGGAATATGTCTCTCTAACAAAGATCTGATATCGTAAAAGAGCTCTATGCTTTCGTCTTTGTCTAGCTCAGAGGTGTCCGCAGCAAATGCCATTAGCTGCTCAATCGCGCCCAATTCTACCGCTTTTGTCATTGGTTCATCGACGTCTGTGGCGAAGTTAAAAGATTTGGCTCTTTGAGAGGGTGCTGCTTTGCACCATCCTATAAAGAATGCCAGAAATGCAAAAATTAGAGAGGCTTTAACAGGCTGTACGCTTATCGTATCACTTTCAAGCTCGAGAAGAAGAGTTTGGTGCATTTCTCGAACGTGACCGTCGGGGAGAAGGTGAAGCTGGGAGATAGCCAAAAACAATGCAGGTAGAAAGTAAATGATGAAAAAGTCGCCTGAGTCCATCATTGAGGCACAATTGATCAGCTCAAGCAGCATATCCTTTTTCATGAGAGTGCCGTTCTTGACTAAGCCATATAGAATTTGACTTAGGGTATCGTATTCCTTGAGGAGAAAGTCCCTTCTAAAGCGAACATTTTGTTGAGCAAACGTATCGTAGCTTTCCAGTATCGCGGATTTGTTCACTAGAACTTTAATTTCCCCGAGCTGACTCTCTATTTGTTTGAAAGCGGGAATTATATTCTTTGCTAAAGTTCCGTCAGATACTAGGTCGATGTAAACCTTATCTTCAGAACTGCAACAGTTTGTGATAAAGGATACAATTTGAAGGATATACTGCCTTCTAACATAAAAGGCCACTTTCGCGTCATTGACCAAACTGATCACAGAATTCTCGCTTACTGAATCCAGATCACAGTTTTGCAACATTATCTCTGCGGTCAACAGCTCATCGAGATTGAGCTCGTCTGACAATGTTATTGCGGCGATTGCAAACTCTTGGTTAATTTGGTAGGTATCCCCCGAGGGGACCTTTATTTGGCCCTTTTCTAATTGAGCTCTGCTGGCGCTATTCTTTGCTTTACCATCTAGTACATTGAGTGTCTTTAAATCGGGCAAGACTTCTTCATATTTGGATGTATCGAAGGTGTCGGTCTCGATAGACGTATAGACAACCTCGAATGGTGCCGTGGCCCACTCCATCATCGTATTTTGACAGCCTGAAAGAAGCCTTCAGTGATTCGAGCTTCTATTTACTTGATATTTTTTAAGTTGAAAATTTTAGTGTAAATGCTTAATAGCAGAACCAATTCAAGGCGGACCCCTACAAATCCAACAGTAGAGTAAAAGGTCAGCGAATGCGGCGTTTATTTCATAGTTTGGGGGACGAGGAGTACGCGAGGTTGCAGCAGGTTGATTAACTTGAGTCGACTGGCAAAAATAAAAACACTCACGGTGGGGGTCGAACCCACAATCTTCTGATTAGAAGTCAGACGCGTTGCCATTACGCCACGCGAGCTAGTAATTGTTGAAGAGCACAAAGAAAATATCTTTCATATTCGTAGTTTCAACAACGTGAGACATAAAAATGGTGTTTTGTTCAACCACGTCAACCGTGGTGAATTAGGATTAGCAGATGAGTTTCAACGCCATCAGTAGATCTAAACACATCAGCTGCCGTCATTCGCATACTACCAATTTTGTTCGTGTGCACTAGAAGTTCTGTGAAACTCTAATTCTGAGTTGGTGATGAATCGTTTTGCTATATTGGTGGTACTTTTCACTTATTACTTAGTATGGCTTTTACTTCCCATCTTCGAGCTTGAAAACAAAGTGTGGTTGTTCCCGTTGTCATCAAAGTATGCGGTCATCTTGCCCATAATACTGGTAAATGTGGGCGTATTTCTGGTCGTTTCGTTTCTAGGGCTGCTTCTAGCACACCGGCATGAGGTAAAGGAATAGTAACACCCTAAAACTACCTGCTCAATTGACGGCCCTCTCATCAATCCAGCACTCCCACTTCTCGATTTGGCCCTTCAGGACGCTGCCATCCATAGCGTCGACGTTGCCATCGAGAGCATCGAATCTGAACTCGTGGTTACTTTGAAACTCAACTGATTGAGGGGGAGCACCATCCTCATCTTCTACGCCAGAAGTTGTGTCTGCCTTCTTAACGGAGGCCAAAGACTTAACCCTCCTTTCGATGATTTTTCCGATCTCCTTCTCAAGAGCGTCTCTGATTTTCAGAGGGGGCCTTGAGCTGAAAGATTCGGATTTGTTACAAGCTATTAAAATGTCAACACCGTCAGGAAATCTCTCAGTTAGTCCAAGTATTTCATACAAGAACTCTGCGGTTTCAGTGAGCTTTTGAGGGTCGACAGTTGAGTCCACAACAAAAATCAAGCCTTTCAGTGATGTTGAATCTTTGAGTGTGTCGTAAAGGCGATACCGCAACTTGAAATGGCCTGGGAATTCCATAAGCTTAAACCTGAAGCTTTTGGCGGTTGATGGCAGCATGTAATCCTCGGCCACGTTGGGCTCTTGGGACATCACGGTCGGTTTATGCCCGTCTGTGGTCAACTGAGAAAAGAAAGGTTAGCAAGACTGAATATACACCAACGTGTCAGCATAAAACTTCGAAACATACTAAATTGAACAAGCCCGTTTTCCCACTGTAAGTTGGGCCAGCGATGATGAAAGTCGGGTCCCTGTTTGAAACTTTGTAGCCCGGGATAACATTAGCAGAGTTTTTTTGTACAATGAGCAGAACGGCACTGCTTATCAGCGCAACCAGCAATGCCACCAAGACAGAGTTACTCAATTCTAACATCGTTGTTCTCAATCACTCAATCCGTTGTATCAACTGACTTGGATCTTCTTTTAGCAGAACGTTGATGTTGATTTTGGCCACTTGTCGCGCCTGACGATCATTTCGGAAAATCTTGAAGAACTGAGTTGGGCGCGATGAGCTTAAGACTGGCACTTGTCCAAAGCTGCAGGGCACATATCAGCTATTCTAGTATGGTTAGGTTCCGTTTGGCTTTCCCTACGTCTTACACAAGAATTTTGAAGCGTTTCAAAGGTACTGGGGCTTCTTTCTCCCGGCAGGACCTGGACGTATTCACGATGGACAAACAAGGCGGTGGCACAAGGGGCGCCGCTGGCTTTGTTGTGGAAGATAACCAGCTTGGGAATGAGGAAGTCGTCGACAGAGACGAGCTGTTGCGAAATGAGTATGTGAGTTCCTTCCGTAAAGGGCAAGGCACCCTCCCTCCTGGGACCAATTCTAGGGAAGCGAGACTGTTGCCTGAGACTATAACAGGGCGGGCGCCTAGGGATCAGATTGAACTCAACCCTACAGTGTCACAAGCAATTCGTAACAATATCCTCAGTTTACATATGCCTGGCAATTTGAGAAGATCTGCAGGCAGCGGCTTTGTGGAACTCAAACAAAGCAAAGTTCACCGTGCTGCTAGAACGAACATGGAAGTTGATTCACATATCGCGTCTCTATTTTTACAGAATTATGGATCCATTTTCCAGAGTTTAAGTGAACTCAAAAAACGGTTAGGCGATAAATTTAAGCCTGATAGGATTTTGGACGTGGGCTACGGCCCTGCCACTGGGATTATTGCGCTGAACGATTTGATGGGGCCAGATTTCCGTCCTTACTCAAAGGAAGCGGTTATCCTAGGCCATATAGAGATGCAGAAGCGGGCAAAGATACTTTTGAGCAGACAAGCCAATGAAGCCCCCAATGATCCTAATATTTATAGTGACGCTGAAGCGGCCGAAACCGACCAGATAGAAGTGGACAATGATTTGGTGGGTGAAGTGATGACGAAAAAGATCAAGACTGTAACAAAGCTGAGAGACAGTGTTCCAAGCTCCAAATCCTATGACCTCATCATCCTCACTCACCAGTTACTGAAAGCAGAAGAAAAATTCCCAATCGAAGTGGATATGAACATTGAGTGGTATTTAAAAATGCTGGCCCCTGGCGGCCACATCATCTTGATTGAACGTGGTAACCCGATGGGGTTTGAAATCATTGCGAGAGCAAGACAAGTAATGCTTAGACCAGAGAACTTCGCCGAAGAGCATGGGAAGATACCGCGCCCGTGGACAAAAGGAATTTCGACAGAAGTCTTCAACAAAAGAGAAGTTGGGAGCTCGCACGAAACCCCCCAGAAAGACTTGAGTACGGACTTTTTCGAAAGAGCTCCGGAGGATGAAGAAGTTTCTGGGGCAAAAAAGGTTCAAGAGTCATCTCAACCTGGGGAGCCTTCGGGAGAAAGCTACTTTTTGAAAGTTGTTGCACCATGCCCACATCACAAAAAGTGCCCTTTGCAGATAGGCAAGCCCCAGTACTATGATTATGGAGAAGGCAGAGATTTGAAGTTTTGCAACTTCCAAAAATCCGTGCTAAGGCCCAAATACGCCATAGAGCTAAAAAAGGGACGGGTTTTGGCAACGCCATGGCAGAACAATGCAGAAGCAGTAGGTATCAAAGGAATGGCCAAGCCAGGGACAGGAAGACCTCATGGAAGAAATTTCGAGATCCTGAGCTACTCATACTTAATAATGGAACGTTCACCAGCAGACGACGAAACGGTACAGCGCATCAATATGGAACGCTCTCAGCAGCAAGATAAATATGGCGTCGGTTCTCTAGGTGACAACACTCCATCAACATGGCCCCGCATAATTAGGCAGCCTTTGAAAAGGAAGGGGCACGTCGTTATGGACATGTGCGGGGCATCAGGGCAACTGGAAAAATGGACTGTACCAAGGTCGTTTTCCAAAGAAATCTACCATGATGCTAGGAAAGCCATGAAAGGAGACCTTTGGGGGCTTGAAGCAAAGACAAAGACCAGAGGAATGGGGGATTTGAATGTTGGAAGACTTGAGAAGGTTGAAGGAGAAAAGATACGAGAAGCCAAAAGGCAAATGAAGCGGAAAGATCGTGAGATGAAGCAAGCGGTCGATAACGTCGATTATGGAGACCCGCTTTCTTACGAGGAAACCGTGGACACTATGGCCGCTATGTACGGTAGCGAATTTGAAAAAAGCCACAAGAAACCTTGATACAGCATAGTATTGTGTCATATAAGTAGTATTTATGAGGACATCGTGTATATAGACGTAACGGTGCGTGTACATATGGATAGAAGAGTTTCAAAACGGAAGGGACCATCTGAAGCTAGAGCGACAGTTAGGGAGGCCCGCTTGGACAAGTTCCGTAGGCGGGTCTCTAACACTTAGCTGCTGGTGTACTAGTCGCACCGAGCGGCATCCGGCACTTATAACTCAACAGTATAGTTTTATAAGACTAACATGTACAGCATCGAAAATTACCTAAATAGTGACGTGACCTATAGTTTACTTTCTTCTGAAAGAAGTACCCTCGGACAACTTAGCCTTACCACCGGTAGGGGTGCACAGAACGGTGGCACAAGACTCACAGGTGACAGCGGTCTGGGCGTGAGAGAACACGGTGGTGATGTTCAAACAACCTGGGCACTTGACGTCCAAGAAGTACGATCTTGGGCCCTGAACAAGAGCCTTTAGCTTGTGCTTTCTGGCCTCAGTAGCAGGAGAAGGGTGCAACAAATCTTGAACTAAAACCTGTGATGGGGGTTAGTAAAACTGTTAAAAGATGATCAGAAACCACGGTGAGACGGGCGCCACGCTGCGCAGGACAAGCCGATAGTCCGGTGTACTCCAAGCTGGCCCTAGAATTTTCAAAGTGGCCCGGCGATGCAGCTCGATTTGCCACCGGGCTTCCAGCGAGCTAGGATTTCTGTTTTCGAGCGGCCGCCGCGCCGCCTGCACCTCACAGTGCCTCAAACGACGGAGCTGCTCTATTCCCGCAGCAGCACATCGATGCCACGAAGCTTCGGTGTTCACGCTATTCTTTCCAGTGCTGCTGTTCTTTCTTCTCTGGTCGGGTCGACGGTCTTGATCTTCAGATGTTCGTACTATCCTTGCGAAGCCATGTCTCTTGTTCTGCTTTTCCCCTGGTGTTCTTGCGTGCGCGTGTGTATTTGCTTCCTCGTCTCTGGTTCTCTATCCACCATTTTAATCGTCACATACCATAATTCGTTCTATATGTGTATTTTACTTCAAAGTTCGAATCTGTCGAGTTTTCCAACCTTCTTTCCTATATACTGAATGTTAATCATCGCTTTTCCCGTTTCCCTCTCCATCAGCGCCGTGGCGCCCTTGCCCCGCTGCGTCTGAAAAAGTGAAAAATTATATGTTCCAGAACACTTCAGAAAAAGCGACGCAAAGGAAATTATGTTGCGATGTCTGGGCTTTACATTTAGTGTATGGGTTTTAAAAGAAGCAGTCAAATGTCAATAATATCACGTGATTTGGTTGCGGAGGACTTGCGGAAGTAGAAACGACTCAGACGTCATCTCCAATGCTTCTGTGCGTGGAACGTTCTTCGGCGAATTCCAAGTTCGGGTGGCACGCAGCGTTGACTTGCAGGGCCATACCGTCTCGCTACGGGTGAAATACATATCACGTGGCTGGACCATGTGTTTCCCAGTTGTTTCCAAGCTGTTTCTTGGCGGGGGTTTCTCGGAAACCAACAAGCGCTGACGCAGATCAAATTTGGAAGACGAACGGCGTACAGTAGGTGCGTGCAGTACTGTGAACTGTTGTCGAGCCTAGAAGACGTCTAAAAATAGGGTAACAGATGCACACCCAAAAGGTGCTGAGCTGCAGCGAGCAGCAGAATGCCAGCTAGAAATCGGCAAAACGTCTGCAAGGTGGCCTTGGTTGCGACGCCGGAAATGTGCGTGTGTGTGCGTGTGTGTGAGGCAATATTAGCGGCGCAATCGGAACTCCGTACGCGAATGCGCCGCGCTACAAAAGCCCTTTGTAATCACGTGACATGCGCTGTTAGTATGCCAAGGACAATGCAACGGACACATGCGGCTCTTGCTTTTGCAGAGCACCTCAGACCATTATCTGCTTTGCCTCCACTCATGCAAGTTACTGTTGTAGGAGTATGTGTATGCAGAGTCGCGGTTCTGCCGATGTGCGGCGCTCCGGATGGAGCCACGGATGAGGGTTCCGATCGCAATTGCTCGATAACTATCTTGCCAAAACTTTCCTACCTTGGCCTCGGTTCTTGTCTCGACTCTTGCCTCGGCTCTTGCCTCGGCTCTTGTCTTAGTTTCGTTTTTTATGTTTCGCTTAGATTACAAGTCATTGGAAATATTCCTAATTTCTTACAATGTCAAAATCAAGAAGAATGACAACAGCTCCGAATCGCAGCGCAGTAGCCAGCAAGCAGGCCCGCCCACCCAGAACAACGAGATTTCTTAGCATCCGTAAGTTAATGTGTATGGGTATTATAAACGTAAGTACACTCTATCAAATTTGGAGGGCAGAGCCCTGTTTATCAAGTAGTTAGCCATATGGTAACTGCAAGACATATGCAGAATACGTTCCAAGAGGGTCAGCATATCACGCAGCAGGCGTGTTTTGTCTTAGGGGCGGCGCTGCCGCCGCGAATAGGCGGGGCACGGGTCGTATTTCGTGGGCGTGAGCTTCGCGTGCTGCACTTGGTGCTCAAGGCTGGCGCGGGCGTCGCGCACGGGGCATTTGAGGCCGGGGAGGCATCAGGGGAGCCGGACAGGACCGGCGCACTAACAGCGGCTTTCGACGCGGCAGGGGGCGCGGTACAAGCTGGCAGAGTGGGGATCGTCTCGTCGTCTAGCTCTGCAGCGGATGTTTCGCCTACAGCGCTGTGGTCCAGAGCCAAGGTGGTTGCCGTCATTGTGCCTGATTCTTCGGAGACCATGTCCTTCGATGCTAGCCGCGTCCGCCGCAGCGTATCCTTGCGTAACTCGATTTCGCGGAGCAGCCGGTAGAAGACCTCATTGATGTTGAAGTCCTCGAAGGCAGAGACCTCGAAGAATGAGATGTCGATGTCGATCCCCAGCTCGTCGCAAAGCTCCGCGACCTGCTCGGGGTCCACGGCGCGCTCCTCCTGAGCCACATCGGCCTTGAGTGCGCACAGAACCATGGGCACATCGTCGCCGCGCAACTTCCAGACCTGCTGGTACATGAGTTGCACCGTCTCGAACGATTTGGCGTTAGTCACGTCGAAGCACAGCATGAAGCCGTCGGTCTGGAACGTCTGCAATGCTGCTAGCTCGGAGTAGTCAATCTGCTCAAAGTCAGCGCCCTCGAGCACCTGCACGTCCAGCGTGTCTTTATGGCGCAGCCGCAGCTCGTTGGAGGTGGCGCTGTTGCCAGCCCCGAAGCCATAGTCTAACTGCGACATGGCCGCGCTGTCGAAGCTCGCGCTGCGTCCCGCGTCCGACCCGTCCCCGGAGAAGTTGCTGCGGAGCCGCATCTGGAGCTCGAAATACTCGGCCCAGGTGCGTGACTGGCGCAGCGCGGGCCGGAGAAAGCGCCGGTGGCAGATGTCTTCCGACGTGAGGTGCTCGCGCGCCCCCGTCGAGTGCAGGCTGCCGTAGCACCACCGGAGTGCCAGCGACGTCTTACCGCAGCCGCGGTCTCCCACCAGCGCTATGCGCGAGGACGACAGGTCAAACTCCCGCGGTACGGCGTTTTCGGGCGGGCCCAGGTCATAGAGAAGCATGGACATTGTACTTCGATGCGCTGTGGTGCGGCGCTAAGCTGTGAGGTACTGAGTGGCTTGAGGTTCTAGCGGGTGTGCACTATTAGGTGAGACGAACGCCGAGCGTACACTCTTCGTGCTTGCCTAATATATCAATTCTTTGCTTGCCTGGTGAAAAGCTCAGCGCTTCTTTGCAGTGTTATCAAAGCTTCAGATTGCTTCGATTGTTCTTGAGTTACGTCGAAAAATGTTGTGTTCTATGCAAGCTGCTTTTCTAATGCTTCCATGGAAGGCCCTGCCCGTTCCTTTTTTTTTTTATTTATTTCCAATTTTTCATGTGCTGAATCTGCTTTCCCAGTCACCAGCCAGGCCTCTCGGCGGGCTTTCGCAACGAAATTTGACATATTGCTACCACTTCGAGCCTCAAGCGCGGGGAATCTACCAGCCCTGGGTGTCGGAGGAACTCGGCTACGTGACACTTATCCTGTTTGCTTACGTGGCGGCGCAGTTAGAGAAAAGAAACGTGAACAGCCGCAACATACGAGCAGCACGCGAGATACCACATTGTGCATTGATAATGCTTCGACGCATGCACATGCTTCTGTACAGGACGGACTTTCGCCGGGAACGCCTGCAGTGCCTATGCGACAAATGTGCCACGGCCATCGCCGCTGTGCCTGCCGCCGGCTTCTAGAAGTCACCAGCCGACATTTGCACGCGAGTGCGAGCGTCGAACCAGGCGTCGGAGTCTGTGGTGCGCGGCGTGACCGTGCCGTCGCGGCGGCATTCGAATAAGCACTTGTCGACACGCACCAAGCGTAAGGACGAGTTTGCTCGGGCCAGGGCGATGGCAACGTGGATTACCCGGTACCAGCGGTCCAGAACGCCGTCGTGAACGACCATCAAACCCATGTGCTGCGGCGCTGTCTTGCCAACGAGGTCTAAGTCTTGCAAGTGGCGCAGCTGCGCAATTAACGGTAGAAGCGAGCCTGGGCTGCCGGCAAGCTGCATGAACTCACCGTGGACGCGCAAGCTGCGCAGGGAGCTGCAGGCCGCTAACTGAGGTAGCAGGTCAGCTGGGATTCGCTTAGGCTGCTCGTAGAATTTGGAATCCTGATAGGCGACCAGCGACAGTTTCCGGAGCGATGCGCCATACGCGGCGATCGCTGCCACGTAGCGCCGTGCCAGTGCGTGCCAGCTGGGCCACATCGCCAGCTTGGTTTCGTCCCAATGGATGGAAACGTCAAGCTCCTCCAGCGCCGTGTGGGCGTCGGACTTCAGCAGACGCAGGAATTCTGGGCCGGAGTCCATGATGGGCTCGCGGTAGTCCAGCTTCAACTTCCGCAGGCACCGGAGTCGCGGCGCGACCCCGAGCAGGAAACTGGGCCGCAAATGCTCCAGCGCCAGGCTGGTGAAGTCGCGCACCTCGTAGTCCACTGCGGGCAGCACCTGGAACTCGCGTACGTTTGTGAGCGAGAGGAACTCCAGCTTGTCCAACGCCAGGCCGCGGGCCACGCGGCCGCAGTCTTCAGGAACCACGTTAACGTCATCGACCTCTAGACTGGTGAGGCTGGATAGGCGGGTGCCCTGCGCCGTGATGCGGTCCAGAAACTTCCAGAAGTCCAAGTCCAGTTGACTCAGCAGCGCCAAGCCCTGAGCCTGACCCTCGGAGGCATCGGGTCGTGCGGCACCGTTATCAAGCATGTATCCCGTTACCACCAGGGACTGAGTTGCGTTTTTTTTGAGCAGCGACGCTGTCTCACGGGCCATGCGGAGCGTCGAGAGGTTTTCGACAACTCCAGGCACCAGGATCTGCGAAAGAAAAGACGCCAGCTTGCGCGAGTCACAGAAGGGAGACACGGAGAGCTTGCGGATCTGCTCGAACCGCCCGAAGTCTTCGCACATGTGCCGCAAGTCCACGTTTACAGCCAGCGACTGCAACTCGTGCTTGTTGGGCATCAGCTTCAGGATCTGCGGGGGTAGCGCTAGCGCATCGATGTCGCAATAGAACTTGCTCAACCCCGTCATAGCGGGAAGCCCACCGCAAACTAGTGCACGGGCCTCAGCATGGCTCATGCCGTCAGGGAGGTTAACGATTTCGAAGGAGCGCACCAAGGGGCCCACGCCCGCACCCGGCTCGCACCCCGTCGCCGCTAGCTGTAGAAATTTTTTAAGGTTGTAGCGCGTTTTAATGTAAGTCGCGCGCTCACAGTCGTCTTTCAGATATGAGTAGTGTGCGTCCACCACCACTTTTTCGTGCAGGGACGCCGTCGCGGCCTCGCGAAACGCCGGCCACGCCCTGGCGACATTCACAAGATCGTACTGAGACAGCTTGCTTGTGATCTGTGTCTTCAGCTCTGTCGGCAGCCGCGACATTACGCCCGATGCCTCGTTATCGCAACACCTCCCCGGGTCTGCGCGGCACCAGTCTTGAGTGCTGCTGCTGATGCTGCTTCTACAGTTACCATACTCTGCGTCTTGGAAGTAGTCGTGGGGCAGTGGGGCTCCTGCGTGGCCCACAGGCGTAAATACACTGACATGTTCCGTCATTGCGTCCGTTTCGCTCATCTCCTCGCAAACTTCCCCGCAACGGGGTTCCATGCGAGCACACATTTAAATCGCGTATATTGAGAAGTATTTCGGCATTCACCGCGGCAAAAAGGTTCCGAATCGCACCAAGAAACCGTCTCGAACACCCTCTCTGTTGCTCTGTTTTACGGGTGTGCATTTCATTAAGCACCCTGTCATTGCTGGCACCCATTACTGATCATTACAGTGACAGTCACGTGAAATTATACCCTCATGGGAAACACCTGAATCGTGAGATCCCGGAGCCCAGTCACCAAGTTGCTACGTGCTGAACGTCGGGAACTCGTGCCGCAGCTTACAGGAACGGCTTTCTTTTGTTAAGTCCGGAAGGCCTAAGGCTGTTATGCGAGTCTCTAACACTGCCTGGTTCTTGTTAACTGTTTCGTAGGAGCGCAGCTTGTGCAGGCGGGCCACGTAGATCAGCAGCATATTTCCGGCCCAGATCCGTGTCAACTACATAAGGTTTAGCTCTTTTTCGATAGCGACGTTAGTCTTGCGAGATCATGTATCATCATTACATTGTACCGTTTAAATAGATCGCGAAAAAGACATGAAGCAATGCCTAGAGCGCCCATTCCCTAGGCCCAGATCAGTGCGATACGAAAACAGCGGCCAACGGATTGAAGCTGGAGCACAAGGAGTTGATTACCGCTGCATCGCTTCGCTATTACGCCTTTGGTTAGTGACGTTACCCGGTCATGATCTGATGTCAACTAATCTGGAGTTCTTGTATACAAAACATATCAAATACTCGAGGTAGCAGAAGCACCAGATCAGTTACGGTAGGTTGTTCTGAAGTACCGAACCAAGACCTGAACGGCTTGCGGTGGAAACTGCGCGGAAATGCAAAGTGTGTGGATCCCGGATGCCGAGCAGGTGTTTGTTCAAGCAGAATTTGTGGGCGAGAAAACAGTGAGAAACAAACAAAACAAAGATGAGAAGTGGGCAGTTGTGCGGCGAGATGGGCGTGAACAGGAAATTCCAGCTGGCCAAGTTTTCGCCGTTAACCCGGGCACGTTCGATCGCATCGATGACATGTCCGAGCTGACGCACCTCAACGAGCCCTCGGTCTTGCATAACCTTGAGAATAGGTACGCAGACGATAACATCTACACGTACTCAGGTCTCTTCCTTGTTGCAATTAATCCCTATAGCAATATTCGCATTTACACACAGGACTACATCAGCCTCTACCACGGATCGCCCAAAGAAGACAACAAACCACACATTTTCGCGGTCGCCGAGGAAGCCTATCAGAATTTACTCAGCCAGCGCAGGGATCAGTCAATCCTGGTTACTGGTGAGTCTGGAGCAGGGAAAACTGAGAACACCAAAAAAATACTGCAGTATCTCGCCTCAATTACCTCGGAGGACAAGCTATCTCCAGACACATCGCACGAGAGTTTTGAGCGTAAAATCCTACAGAGCAACCCCATTTTAGAGTCATTTGGTAACGCACAAACTGTACGAAACAACAATTCCTCAAGATTTGGAAAGTTCATCAAAATTGAGTTCGATGAGCTGGGCAAAATCAACGGTGCGCACGTCGATTGGTACCTTTTGGAAAAATCGAGGATTATTCAACAAAGTCCAAGAGAGCGTAATTACCATATCTTTTATCAAATGCTTTCTGGTATGTCTGCTCAAGATTTGCGCAAATACGGCTTGGAATCAAACTCAATCAAAGACTACGGCTTCCTGCGCAACTCGAACTCAAGTATTCCGGGAGTCGACGATACACAAGACTTTCACACCCTTCTAACATCTTTCAATGTTGTTGGTTTTACTGGTATTGAGGTTCAGGCCGTGATGACATGCATAGCAATTATTCTGCATATTGGAAATATTGAGTTCGTATCTGAGCGAGCTGAGCAAGCATCAATAAGTGGCAGCGTCGAGGTTCTTTGTAAGTTGTTGGGCGTCACGGAGGTTGACTTCAAAGTTGCAGTATTAAGGCCGAAGGCAAAGGCGGGCAAAGATTGGGTGTCGCAGTCAAAGAACGCGCTTCAAGCGCGCTTTATTCTAAATTCCCTTTCCAGATCACTGTATGAGAACTTGTTCGCACATATCGTCCAGAAGATCAACAGCAATTTGGACCACGGCTCTATGACGGAGAACTACATTGGTCTCCTTGACATTGCTGGCTTTGAAATTTTCAAACACAATTCTTTTGAGCAGCTCTGTATAAACTATACCAACGAGAAGCTGCAACAGTTTTTCAACCACCACATGTTTGTCCTGGAACAAAACGAATATCTGAAAGAGAACGTCCAATGGAATTTTGTCGATTATGGTAAAGATTTGCAGTCTACCATAGATCTTATCGAGAAGAAGGACCAAAACCCAGGCGTTTTGCCCTTGCTTGACGAGGAGTCGATTCTGCCAAAGTCCACGGACGAGTCATTCTATTCGAAGTTGGATACATTTTGCAACGATAAATCCTCAAAATTTAAGCGGTCAAAGAAAGACAAGTGTTTTATTTTGAAGCATTATGCAGGAGATGTTGAATATAACGTGGAAGGATGGCTGTCAAAAAACAAAGATCCACTTCACGAGAATCTCCTGCAGGTCTTATCAAGCTCAGAGAATGATCTAATAAAACAATTCTATCACGACAAAGACTCCCGAGGCGGTTCTTTTAAAACGACATCAATTAGGCACAGAAGTCAACTAAATTCGCTTTTGGACCGTCTGTCCTCAACAGAACCTCATTTTGTTCGTTGTATCATACCAAATGATAAAAAGAAAGCCCATGACTTTAATAGAAGCTTGATCTTGGATCAACTGCGATGCAACGGTGTGCTAGAAGGTATCAGAATTGCTCGTGAAGGGTACCCCAACCGTATTTTCTTCAAAGAATTTTTTCAGCGCTACAAGGTTCTCACAGATGAATATCGGTTCTCTAACAACTCCAAGAAGAACTGCGAAATAGTCTTGTCATCTCTTCACTTAGACCCTAGTGTTTTCAAAGTTGGAAACAGTAAGCTGTTTTTTAAAGCGGGCGTTCTAGCTTCCTTGGAAGCGAAGAAGGAGAGCCGAATCTCTGATATGATGTCTAGGCTTAACGCGATGATTAATGGCTCCAATGTTAGACGTAGCACATCCCACAAGCTCAAGAAGCTACAAGCTGCACAGGTTTTAAGTTCGGCATTCAAGACTTACGACAATCTCATGGGCGACCACTGGTTTAATCTCTACGTTAAAATAAAACCTCTTCTTGAGTCTACTCAGGAGATATCCAAAACACGCAAGATTGCTGAGCAAGTGAAGAGCCTCGAATCCAAGCTCAAGATAGTTGAATCAAAGAACGAAAAACTGCAGCAGGAAAAGGAGAATATATCTGCAGAACTGAAAGCGGTGAGAGAGAAGCTCGCTGCAGAAACCGAAAACTTGGAAAAGCGTCAAAATGATCTACGTCTGGTAGCTTCAAAAGAAGCTGAGCTCAACCTCAAACTTGAAGAGTCCCAAAAAATACGAGACCAATTTGCAGCGGAGAAGGAGGCTCTTGAAAAGGCACATGCAAGCCTACAGGGCGAGCTGACTCGCTCTAATGAGGAAGCTTCTAAGTCACATTCATCTTTCCAAAGTCTGCAAAATGAGAAGGTTCAACTTGAACAAAAAATATCAGAGCTTCGGAAACAAGTCGACAAAAGTGAGCGCTCTCAAAAGAACATGGACTCCGACAAAAATGGTCTCCTTGATCAAATTAAGCTACTAAAGAGCAGCATTTCAGAGAAAGATAGAATTACCGGCGAACTTAAGGAAAAGCTATCAGCCTCAGATAAAGAATTAGAAAGGAGCCTGCAAGGTTTAGAGAAAAAATTCACAAGCACAAGCAAAAGACTTACTTCATTGGTTGAAGAAAACAAAAGTTTGCGAGAGACCGTCGACCGAGCGAAAAAGGAGCAAAATGAGCTTCATAATGGTCTGCAGGCCAAGGAAAAGGAGTTGCGAAGGCTAAATGAACGCTCAGATCAAAATCAGACACTAATTGCATCACTAAATAAAGAGAGGGCTGATCTTGCAGCAGAGCATGAAAAGATATTGAATGAAGCCAAAGAGTTAAGGAAGGAAGCTTCGGGCTACAAAAAGAGGTATCAAGAGCTTGAAGAGACTTGTAGCAGCCTGAAAGACGATCTAAAGCGTTCCTTGCAAGAACCAAAATCTAATAGTGGCGAAGATGGGGATTCTAGCGTTGACTTGAAGAAGTTCCAGTCGCTCGAAGAACAACTTGTGAGGGAAAAGTCGCTTACAAAATTTTTAAACGAGCGGTTAGTGGATAGCTCTTCAAGTCGCCCTCAATCCAGATCTCTTCTTGAGCTGCAAACCGCTCACTCTGTGTCCGGAGAAGATATCTACAAAGCCTGTGATGAGCTCAAGCAAGAGTTGAGAGAGACGTCATATCGACTCGAGAAAGAAATCAATAATAAAAAAGATCTGATTTCTAAACTTCGGTTTACTGAAACACGTCTAGCTTCTGCCTCTTTTGAAATACAAACGATGTCGTCTCAGCTGAAGAAACTCAAAAGCATTATCAATGATGCTAATTTGAATGTGAACTTGGAAGAAGTTTTGGGCCAAATCGAGCCTGTAGAAATTAACCACGAAAAACTAATTCTCGAAGTCGAGTATTTGAAGGGACAACTTGAAGCGCAAAAAATCGCAAGGCTCGATGCTGAAAACGCAGCCTCTGCTTTGCACACGAAATTTAGACAAATTCAGAGGTCTGACTCATCCTCTGACATCTTCCGGCTTAAGTACGAGGCTAGTGAGCAACGTGTCAAATCACTGGAATCTAAAATGACTGCGTACCCGTTGAGAGACAGAACAAATACAGCAAGTCGGGAGATTTTTACTCACAGAGAAAGCATATCAAAATACGAAGAGGACCTGAGGTTTTATAGGCTGGAAAACTACAAGCTCCAGGACCTTCTTGTTGAGTCCGAAAAACAAATCAATGCCTTGAATAAGTGTGTCAAGAAGAACCAAGCTGACCGAGTCGTCTTGGGCGAACAACTAACTAGGGCAATGAAAGATCTTGAAGTCACAGAGCGACAGAATGCGCTACTAGCAACAAGCAGTAAAAACCACAAGGTTCAGTATGAAAGCTGTATTGATGACCTACATGCTACTGAGGAACAGCTTAAAGATGTAATCCACGCCCTCAGGCAGTCAGAGGATGACATTAAGACAATGACAGCTATAATCGAGCGATTGAAATCTCAAAACAGGCAGAAGGATAAACAATTATGGGAACTGGAGACACGAAACAATACTTTGGAGTCAGAGACCGAAGAAAAGGCAATTGACAACGACAAGCTGTGTTCCAGAATCCAAGTTTTGACCGATGACCTGTCACACTTTAAAGATCGCTTGAGGCTTGCCGAAGATAAAACTCAGTTTCTCGAAGAAATCGAAAAATTAAAAGCGGATCTTGATTTGTCACTGAGAGGCGAAACTGAGTTGAAGAAGGAGGTCTCATCTTTGAATTATAGCTTAGAAAGCCTGAAGATTGATTCTGACGCCAAAATCAATGATTTGCTAAGCCAGACGAATCATTATGAGCAAGTCGTTGGCTCTTTAATAGAAGAAAGGGATGCAGCTAGTGCCATTCAGAAAGAGTTAGAAGAAAACCTGAAACATTTGCAGGGCAAAGTTGAGGTTCTCAATGACTCTATTAAAAGTCTCTTAGACGAAAAGCGTCAATTAGAGCATCAAAATGACGATCTGAAAACTCGGCTTGAACAATCTAAAGCTACTTTTGGCGCCACCGAAAAAGAACGGGAAAATGCTTTTGGTAAAGTGTCTGCCCTCGAGAAGTCCATGGAGCTCCAGAGAAAACAAAACGATAGAAACGAAGCGCTCGTTGAACAACTTCAAGCTTCTGTCTCTGAGGCTAAATCTCAACTTGCCATTGAAAAAGATAAAAATATTGTATTGCATGAAGAGAACCAGTCATTTGGTAAGTCGAACAATCAGTTACGCGAGAGGTTAACAGCCTTAGAAGCCAAACTTGAGGACACTTCTGAAAAGGAAGCATGGCTTTCGAAGGTTCAAGAGTTGGAGGTTCTGGTGGCCAAAGAGTCCGATTCAAAGTTCGAGGAGATGAAACGAGCAAAGTCTTTAGAGCGGACAGTTGCAGAGCTCAAGGCTGTGAATGAAAAGCAAGCAGAAACCATTAACATGGCGAACGACGACAGGCTAGAATTCTCAAATGAGCTGTCCGAAAAGATTGAACGCTTGGCAGCTCTTGAAAAGCATATCGCGAAACAGGAGATTGACATGAAGAGGATAGAGCGTGACAAAACATATCAAGATGAGCGCATACTGCACTTACAAAGCGAAGTTGAGCTTTGGAAAGAGAAGTACAGCGATCTTTCGACAAGGCGAGAAAAAATAAGCGTTCACGCGTCTGAAGAAGTTTTCATATAGCACAAGAATTTGAACTGATGTTTTAAGTTAATACAGGCTATGTACATGTTTACTTTGTTTTCTTGATTTCTGACTTCAGAACCATCCCTTCTTCTTAGATGTCTTCAAAGCTGATGTGTTGAACTTCTCATAGTTCCCAAGACCATAGTGTTTGAGTATTCCTTCGACATCTCCGAATGCTTCTCTTTCGCCCTGCATAACAACAGTGGCCCTGCCCGTGCCCTCCCCTTTGTTGTTGACTTTTCCGGTAAAGACGGCTTCTGCAGTTCGCCTAATGTCTTCGACTGTCAACTTTTCGATGCTAGATATCATTTCTTCAATTGGTATTTTGCGACCATGCAATTGGACCTGCCTTCCCAGATCCTCAAGTTCCACGAGCTTGGACTCGAGATTCATAAGAAGCGAGGATTTAAGCTGGTTTTTGGCGCGCGAAATCTCCTCTTCTGTCAGCTTTAGCTTGTCTGTGGCGAAGGTATTCGCAAATTGCTGTGCAATAATCTCAGCCATGTATGGAGCAGCCTGCGGCACACACGATGCTGATATGCCAAAAATCCCTGAATCTGAGTAGGAGTGGTTGAACGCCATGCAGTTCTCAACAAAGAAATGCTGATTCAAAACATGTGTGTACAGGCGCGAATACATGCCCTTTCCGGGACCGCCAGCACTGAAGGAGCCTCCTCCTCCCAAAAGGGTTTGCAGAGTGGCCAGTGCATAAATGTCAGAGTGTCCAATAGGGAGGCCTTCAAAGCCGATTTGGATGTGGAAAAGCTCGGGCAAATTGCCGAACACAGGGCCAGGCGGAATGCATGTTTCGCCACCGGTGTAATGTGCTGGTTTTATCGTGGGCCTCCCGTTTCCCGGAGCCATGTCCTCGAAATATTTCTCTGCATAACTCACGGCTTCTTCGTGAGGAATCCCAACGAATGCAGCCACCATGTTCTCGGGAGTGTAGAATTTGCGCCTATAGTCATTGAGATAATACTTCGAGATCGAAGGGATCAGCTCGCGGGGACATAGGAGAGGCGATCCCAGGGTTTCACCAGAATACGCGGTGACATGCAGCAGCTCGGGTAGTATTAAGTCATGCTTGTTCCAAACCTCGTCTATTTCGTACTGCGCGGTTAACTTTTGTTCTTCAAGCTCCTCCTCGCTAATCTTGGGGAAACGCACAGTCTCGGCCATCAACGAGAACATCTTTTCAACATCTCTATTAAACACAGAAGCATGGTACATCATAGTCTCCCTCGAGGACGAACATTGATAGTTTCCGCCTAATAACTCCAGCGTTTCTGCCATTTGACGCCCAGATGTATGCTCTGTGGATTTGAAAGCCAATCGGTCCATGATGTGCGTACAGCCGCGTAGATTCTTCGTTTCATACCGTGAACCTGCTCCTACGTATAATCCTAGCGCTGAGAAGTGGCCCGGAACATTACTGGTGGCGACACTAACGCCATTCTTAAGTTTCGACATCTCAAAGTTTTCGGCGCCGCCTTTTGAACAAAAGCGGCGGCGGAAGGCTTTTTGAAGCGGCGCTCTAGCTCTGAACATGGCAACGCTACGGAGTTTGAATAGTGTTCGTCACTCGATCGTATCTTAAAGCCCGTTCCAAAGGTTCCTAGTGACTAATTTATGATGGTAGATTTTGTCAAAAATTTTATAAATTTAGCTAATAGTCAGGTCATCTGAAGTGTTAATACCAATTTGCGAGGTCAAGAAGATCATTTTCTATCCATTTAATATGCCTCGTAGCTTCAAGATTAGTGTACCAGCCTCCTCGGCTAACATTGGGCCCGGTTACGATGTTCTGGGCATTGGGCTGGCGCTGTTTTTGACCCTCGAGGTCGAAATAGACCCAAAAGCTGCGAATGACACCAACTCCGACCCCAACAACTGCAAACTGAGTTACACAGAGGACAGTGAAGGTTTTGACAGTGTGCCACTCAGGTCCGATGAGAACTTGATCACCAGAACCGCGTTGTACGTGCTCCGTTGCAACAACATCCGCAGCTTTCCCTCGGGCACGAAAGTGCACATCCACAACCCTATCCCTCTAGGACGTGGGCTGGGCTCTTCTGGTGCCGCGGTAGTCGCTGGTGTGATGCTAGGTAACGAGGTTGGTCAGCTAGGGTACTCCAAACAGCGCATGCTCGACTACTGCCTGATGATTGAGCGTCATCCTGACAACATCACCGCCGCCATGATGGGTGGGTTTGTGGGATCCTTCCTGCGTGACCTCACACCTGCAGAAATGGAGAGACGTGAGATTCCTCTCAGCGAGGTGCTGGGCTCGCCAAGTGGCGGCGAAGACACAGGCCTCGTCCCACCAAGTCCTCCCACCGACATCGGTCGCCACGTGCGCTACAACTGGAACAAAGACATTAAGTGCATTGCCATCATTCCAAACTTTGAGGTTTCCACTGCGGACTCGCGTGGCGTCCTTCCACAGGCCTACACCGCCAAGGACCTCGTCTTCAACCTGCAGAGGCTCGCTGTGCTAACCACCGCGCTAACTCAGTCTCCTCCCAACCCCGACCTCATCTACCCGGCCATGCAAGACCGCGTGCACCAGCCCTACAGAAAAACCTTAATCCCAGGGCTGACCGAAATCTTGTCCAGCGTCACCCCATCCACCTACCCTGGTCTTTTAGGAATCTGCTTGTCCGGTGCGGGCCCTACAATCTTGGCTCTGGCTGTTGGCAACTTTGATGACATTGCTCAGGAGATAATGAACCGCTTCTCCAAGAACAACGTTGCCTGCAACTGGAAGCTGCTTGACCTAGCTTACAACGGTGCTGAGGTGACTCAGGCGTAATGGACTACCGCGTCAAGAATGGTCCCAAAAACGAAAAAATAGTGCTTGATAGATAATCTTAACCCAAGGACGGGCCAAGAAGCGCTCTTTGGCGCACTGCTCGACATGCTCATCAGATCGCTCTTCGTCGCTTCGGCTCGACCCGTCCGTTCACATGAATAATATACGTACATACGAAACACCTGGTGATTTTCTAATACCCAAATTTGTAGACCTTAACTTTCGTTATAAGGATGAACAGACCAAATTGAACTCCAGTAAGCGTTAAGCAAGGCTTTCACGGGCAATTTAGTTATTCAGATGTCTTCAAAGTCAGAGTCTTCTATGGGAATTTCGCTCCCCTCCTTCCGCCAGTGGCTGCGGCTCCTGGTGATCACCGTGGCCGTGTGGTACGCAGGTAAAAAGCTATTCACCGGACATGGTGAAGACATCAACTTTGGCAGATTTTTGAGCAAGACGTCGCCTTACATGTGGGCCAACCTCGGTATATGCATGTGCATCGGCCTCAGTGTGGTCGGTGCGGCGTGGGGTATTTTCATCACAGGCTCTTCCATCATCGGTGCCGGAGTTCGCGCCCCCAGAATCACCACGAAGAACTTGATCTCAATTATTTTCTGCGAAGTCGTGGCTATCTACGGGCTGATCATGGCTATTGTATTCTCCTCGAAGCTCACAGTAGCTTCCAAGGAGACGCTATTCTCGAAGTCCAACCTTTACACCGGCTACTCCCTTTTCTGGGCTGGGCTGACTGTCGGACTTTCGAACTTGATCTGCGGTGTCGCTGTGGGTATTACTGGTGCGACTGCTGCTGTGTCTGATGCTGCTGACTCTTCGTTGTTTGTGAAAATTTTGGTGATTGAGATTTTCGGCTCTGTTCTGGGCTTGCTAGGTCTGATCGTGGGTCTTTTGATGGCCGGTAAGGCGGTTGAGTTCCAATGAGCAGAACGACTGCAGTGCAAGTTCTGGAACCCGCCGTGCGCACGCGCCGCGCTCTCACGAGACGCGCACCTTAAGTAGTTCACTAAACAGAACTTTGAAAATATAACACGTTGATAAATGTAGTATTTTGCATCTATACATCGGAGACGGGAGATTCGCTATTTACTCCTCCTCGCGGTAATCTGGGTTTTTCCTCAGAATCACCACGCCCTCTAGACGGCTTGCGTAGCTTATGTATTCGCTGGTTTCCAACTCGGCTCTTTCTCCGTGGCCTAGAAGCACTGGAGTTGAGTGGGTAATCCAGCCCGTTATTGTCTTGGGCTTTCCTGCTTGGCCGACAGTGTCAACCGCCTGTCCCACCCTCACGTTAACTTTGATAGGCTCGCCGTCTTCGTTTAGTGTAAGGATGTACTTTGGTCTTACGCCGCTGTTCAGATAATAGAATAGGTAGTGATGGTCAAGCATGAACGAAGGTGTGACTAGGCCAACCAGCACGGTCAACAAGGAAGCCAAGGCAACCTTGTTGAGAACGCCGGCGTCATTGAACACATCAAATGTCATAGTACCTTTGCCCATGTGAATCAGACC
The DNA here is from genome assembly GCF_000142805.1 of Lachancea thermotolerans CBS 6340. Classification (NCBI taxonomy): domain Eukaryota; kingdom Fungi; phylum Ascomycota; class Saccharomycetes; order Saccharomycetales; family Saccharomycetaceae; genus Lachancea; species Lachancea thermotolerans. The sequence goes on along the minus strand of NC_013083.1, from coordinate 565,220 downwards.
TTGCGACAGTCTTGTTATAAACAATGCATTCTGCTCGCGAGAGTAGTAACTGGCTAGTTGCCTTAGCAATTGTGCAAGTCTGGCGTTGTTAGTACCGGAGCCTACAAGGCCCATGGCGAAGATAGAGTTCATTGAGACGTCCAAATCGGGGTCGTGCGAGAATCTCGATAGTGTGTCGAATATTTTCATCTGAGGGTCGGAGGCTGAGAGAAGCCCGATCGCCAGCGGCACGGTTTTGCGGATGTGCTCATTGCCGTAATGCATCAGATGGCTAAAGTGGCGGAGAGACATTTCCTTGCCGATCTCCTCGCCCATTGCGATCATTGCGATACCAAGTACCGAGTATGTCAACTCGTCGATGAGGGCAAACTCCTTTTCGTCTTCCTCTTCTTTCTTCTCTTCCTCCTCTTTCTTCTTTGTATCTTCTTCTTTGTCATTCTTGCTTTGATCTTTGTTGCTCTCGTCAACGTCCATCTTGTCTTCGGCATCGGCAGTTGCTGGAGGTTCATCGCTCTTGCCTATGTTGAGAGCATCAGTTAACTCGTCATTTATACTTTCAGCGAACTCGACATCTTCTTCGTCATCCTCTCTCTCTTCTTCCGCTTCCTTGTTCTTGGGAGTTAGGCGATGCAGAAGGTCCTGGATCAATAAAACATCACCAGTACCAGTGTAAGCACAGACGTTGATCAGCACCTCAATTGCTGAAGTGATAGGATGGTCGACAGCTGAAATCGTTTCCAAAACATCTTCGACTTGGTCACCCTGTCCCATGTATAGAATACCCAAAGCCAAAGTGATGAATCTTGTCCACTCAGTCTTGAGTTCAGAAGCTGTACGCTCCAAGAGGTTGTCGACAATAGCTGCAGTAATGTCGCCATTGCATGTGCCAACAAATGCGTGGGCCAGAGCTAGAGACGCCATAGCAGAAGTCTCAATAGGTAGGCTTGTGTCCGCGGCGATTGGAAGAAGCAAGCCCAACAGCTCATCATTTCTGCTGCCAGCAAAGGCTATGCCTAAACCTAGAATAGAGGCTGTGGAGATCTTTTTGTCAGAGTTTGTGACATAGTCTTGCAAAAGTAGCAATGCTGGCTCAACATCGCCATCATGAATACCGCAAGCTGATAAACCTATTCCTAACAAAGCACCCGCTTTCACCTCCGTTTCCTCGACGTACAGGTACTTGTCAAGCTGCTGTAGCCCATCTAGATTCCATTGGTAAATTGATCCTATGCTAGCGACAGTAGATGTCATGCCGTCGCCCTTTGTTTTGTAAACCCAATTATCGTCCCCGAGGATTAGCTTATCGCTACAGTAGCCGAGGTTTAAAAAGCCATTCACGAATGATGCTGCGAGATTTTGTTGGGCAGAATCAAGGCCTGTTCCTGCAAATACGCCCTTGGATGAGTTGTCCAGGTGGCTTTTGTATATGTCTTCTGGAACCTTTGGAACAGTTAGGTTCAATTCTTTGGCCAGGAAAAGGAAGTGCTCCGACAAGTGTGTATTGCCAATGATATCCTGAACATTTTCATATTCGAAAGAAGACTTCTGAGCAGACAATATGTAAGCCAATTGCTTGTGTACTACAGCGTTCGTTGTAGCATCAAAGACAGCTCTAATCAAGGATTCGTCATCAAGCCTTATCGCCAGCGCTAGTGCTTCCGTCAGCTGCGATTCACTCAAGTAGATGGAATATGCAGTTTGTAGAAAGAACACATCATCAGGTGGTGGTAGGAGCGGGACGCAGGCAACCATGTATTGGCACACTCTCTGAAAAGTGTTCTCGTCAACGAACTGAGGTAGTTTATCGATGGATTCGATCTCTAGAAGCAGGTCAACGGCGTCGGCTTCGCCGTTGTGCTTGAGGAAGTAGGGAACAATTTCCAAAGATAGCTGAATCAAAGACTCTTTCGATACATCGAAGTCGATGCTACTCTTGGAAGGCTCGGGGGAAGCTTCCGAAGAGTCTCCGGCTTCCTTCTCCACTTGCTCGTTATAAACGCCGCCGATTTCCAAAGCCAGGTGACGCACATACTCGTGGCCCCAGCTTTCGATATTCTTCTCGTCAGAGAGCAATCTGAACTTTAGTGAATCCCTCTTGCCCTCATCGGAATATGTCATTCCCAATACCGACAGAGCGTCGGCCATTAGCGACTTCAATTTCTTGTCCGTCCATTTGTCGTAAACGCCGCATAATTGTGGATAAGAAGGACGAAGAAACTTCAAAGGTTTAGGAACCGCCGTCATAGAACTCGTGGAATCCCTGATTAGCTCCTTCAATTGGATAAGGGATGGCTCGTAAAGGCTAGCATCGTCCTCCGAAAGCCTTTCAACGAGAGTCTCAAGGTTGTTTTTGAGTTTGAGGTCTTCTTCAGAGAGCTCTTCCACCTCCTCCTTCTTATTGTTCTGCGTCTTTGCAACTTTCTCGTCTTTCAGCGCTTGTTGCGATCCATTCGAGGGCTGTGCCTGTTTATCCTCTCGCTGAGAACTTTCTTCTACCATATTTAGCCCTTTATCGCAATTCAACGGTAACTAATGTCAATACGTAAGTAGGCCAAATGTCTCAATAGTTAACGGCCTCTTATTTTAGGTTCAAGTTCGCCACCGAATTCATCTTTTGAGATCTAGTAAAGTCAAGTCATACTATACGTTATATTCGTTACCCGGTTACGTACCTGCCATAATACTGTGGAGTGAACCAAGTAGTAGATGTTGACCCCCCTGGTCAACGAGCGGGACTCTAAGATGTTGAATTTGATTTCATTCATGTCACAAATTCTGATGCATTTTTCTTGTTACAAAATGTATGGATTTTCGGCTTGGCAAAGTTGTATATTAGTTAGTTTTCCAGCCTTTTTTAAAAGCATAGCGCTCGTTGGTAACACGACCTGCTTCTTTCAGTAGAAGCCAGTGACAAAGTCACCATTGAACGCCTGGCGGGCCCAACTTAAAAGCTTATCATAAACTATTGTGTTTGCATTATGGTAGCGGATGCTGTGATCAGAGTCAGGGAAAACATGCATGTCATAATTCTCGACATTCGCAAGGTCTAGCAAGTCCAAAAACCTTAGTGAGTTCTGAAAGTGTACGTTGTCATCCCCGGAGCCATGCATTAGAAGGAACCGCCTACTCCGTCCGAGCGCGGTTGCGTTATGCACCTTGGACCTGTTGTACCCAGACATGTTGTCCTGGGGTGTGTGCATGTACCTCTCGGTGTAAACTGAATCGTAAAGCCGCCAATCCGTCACGGGAGCAACGGACATGCCGTACTTGAATGTCTGCCCTGCGTCTTTTTCGAGCGTTTTTAGAGTTAGATAGCCGCCGTACGACCACCCAAAGAGTGAAATCTTTTCTGAATCGACAAAAGATTTCTCACTGTACAGTTTCGCAGCTGCTATCTGGTCTCTTGCTTCGAAATCGCCAAGGTTATCGCGCACTAACGATCTAAATTGTTTTCCTTTGAAGCCTGTTCCACGGCCATCCACCACAACAACGATTGCGTCAAGTTGAGAGGCGACAACTTGATTAAATCCTACGGAAAACGCTTTTATTACCTGCTGAGAATTGGGGCCTCCATACGCGTAAAAAAAAACAGGATAATGGTTTCTTAAAGTAGGGTCAAAGTCATTGGGTAATATTTCATATGAGTTGACTAGGATGTCTTGACCGTTTTCATCCTCGCCAAGATTTAATTCCCTAAAAGTCTTCTCTGGGACAGCATACTGGTGTAGTCTGTTTCTTAAAACCTCGTTTTCCTCTAAGTAGTAGAGCGTTTTGCCGACGACGTTACCTCTCGCATGTGTGTCAGAGGAAGTTGATTTCAAATCAAGTATCTTTTGGTAAGGGGTATCGGGGCCCAGATATGATAGCAGAGCAAATCTCATTCCTGAAGAGAAGGAAACTGAAAAAAGGCCCTCCTTGGAAGTGTCCGTAATTTCTGTGAGTTCATATGGTTTATGCAAATTCACACGGTACAAGTGTCTTTCTGTTGACGATTTCTTGGTTGCAACAAAATAAACGTCATTAGTGTCCTGATCAAATCCTGCAGGCCCATCCACTACCTCCCAACTGCCGCGCGTTAAAAAAGAAGGTTTCGACCGGTTAGTGGGGGAAAAGTACGCTAAATGGTTATAGCCATCATGTGGCACCAAGTCTATATACCCATCTTGCTCTCTTCCCCTGGACTCGTCTTTAGGAATATGCATGGTGTCGTGAGTTATCTCCCACCAACTATCTTCTGAAGACTCGATTCTTGAGACTTCATGTTTCCCTTCAACTCTTGCGTCCGCCAGAACTACTGAAAGAATGTCTGAGCAGCGGTCTGTAGCCTTGCAAAGAATTTTCGAGCTCCCCACCCAAAGAACTTCGGTAATTAAAGAGGATTCGTTCCCAGCGGCAACAGCTGTTGTTTTATCGTTTTCCAAAGAGTAGATCATCAGTTTAACAGAGGGATTGGGGCTTCCGCTTTTAGGATACTTAATGAGGCGAACCTCTGGGTACAAGTCGTCTTCGTGTTGCGAGAAATAAGGGATAGGAAACTCTTGGACTTCTGTTTCATTTATCCTAAAGAAGGCCAAATACTCGCCTTCCGGGGACCACCACATTGCGGAGTCACCCTCAAGGACCTCTTCCTCGTAAACCCAGTCAGGCTTCCCATTAAATACCTGGGCACTGCCGTCGTCCGTTACTCTGCTAACGGTGGCGTGCTTTTTCGATGAATACACGTACAAATCGTTTTCTTTCACGTAGGCAATATCCACAGAATTTGGAGACCATTCGGCCTTCGCAATGTTGTCACCAATGAAATTGAAACTCGACGTTTCGGTGTCAAACAAAAAGTAGGAGCCAAATGTAGAGTGCCTCCAGTGCTTCACGGTGTTTGACCTAATTAGCATCTGGTTCAAGTTCGGTGAAGCTTGAAGGTGATCAACTGTGAAGTTTTGATTTTTGTAAGAAAATTCCTTACCTTTGAGTAGCAAGCGCGAATACTCTTGGTCATACACTGACTTTATCACGTAGGAACCGTTTTCAACACTCAAGAACAATCCCATGTCCTCGCTTGGGGAGTTGAGGCCGCCGATCCACTGTACGGTCTGAAGTGTGGGATTGAACGTGAAGTTGCGGACATTCTCAAAAGATACTTTTAAAAGACCATCCTCAGTTACTTGCGGACAGTCTGTAGGCAGCCTTCGAAAGCCCGGCTCACCATGAATGGTGGAATTTAAGGTTTTGAGAAACACTACCGAGCCCCACACTAGGAGAGTGAGGAGTCCTAATTGAGGAAGACGCGAGTTAAACCTCTTTTTTCTAATAGAGCTTGCGCACTCGGAGCTCTCTAAGTCTGAGACTTCACTGAACATGATCTTCTCTAGGAATTGTTCGGGTGTCCACCTGTGTCGTTTATCGAAAGGGCGCTGTTACTAGTCGAGTGGTGGTGATTAGAAGATGTTCACCCCCTTCTAGTTCAACAACAAAAGCTTCAAAATAATTAGGGTTTTCATGCCAATTCTACAGACGGCAAAAACCTCGAGCAAGAACAATAAAAACAACGAGAGCACACAGGGCGTAAGTCCCGAACCCAGGTATATCCGTCCTGGTGCTGTTCTTTACCAAAGCTTTCACCACTGTTCCTTTGCGGACCACAAGCGTGCAAGTTAACAACTACATATATGCAACATATTAGTAAGTTTCACATTTGATGAGCTTTTGTACCGTAGCGTTCAAGCTAAAAACTCGCACCGTGATAGGGCCTTCGCCGATTCGAAGATTGCTTCTATATCAAAAGTTTACTATATTCAAGTTTTAGTCTAAATAATTGTCTTTCAGTTAAAGAGAGGAAAGGAAGATGCGTAACTAGCCCCGTCAAATCGTCCAAATTTCCAAAACGTAAAAACCGCCAGCTAGGTTTCGATGGTGTCTAAATTGTATTTACGGGCTTATTCCTTGGCTTATAAGCTTGTGCTTTAACTTAGCTTCCGCTTTTCAAACGGATATCTCACCATTTACAATGGTGATAGCCTCACCGCCTATAAAGTACTCCACCTCACCCCCAAGGTGCTCGATCTTAGCGGAGACTTTCCCATCTCTATACAATCTTCTGCCCTGATAAATCTCAAACTCATAGTTAGATTCGTAGTTGTTCAGTTGTTGTAAATACGCGGCTAGCGCTAGAGAACCGCTGCCGCACACGGGGTCTTCCAGTACACCATCTCCTGGCGCGAATGCCCTCATTTCATACTTATCCTCGCCAGGGTACTTACCCGCGACAACTAGACCGATAGCTCCATACTTAATGGTAGAAGCCTTCATCTTCGAGAAATCGGGCTCCAATTCATAGCACGACTGCGGGTCTCGCATTAGACCTACAATCCACTTGGGACCAACATCTAGTAACATAGGTTTCTGGAAGAACTCTGCGGACAAAGAGCCCTCGTAATCGCTAGTTTCCGCAGAGGGTACTTCCATCACTTTGGGTGGTGGACCCTTCAAAGATATTTTTTTGTCCTCAACGGTTAGTTCCACAACTCCCACGCCGCATTGTTGGTATATATTGCCCACGGCATCTCTACCGGAAAACTCTAAATATGCTTGGCAAGATCCGACAGTAGGGTGCCCAGCGAATGGCAGCTCGCACATGGGTGTAAATATTCTTAATTTATAGTCACTCTTAGGGTCAGTAGCCTTGAATAAAAATGTTGTCTCAGACAGGTTTGTCCATCTAGCAATACTTTGTAACGTATCTTGCGTAATGCTACTTTCCTCAACGTCGAGGAAGTTCACCACCGCAACAGGATTCCCCTTAAAAAGTTTTGATGTAAAGACGTCAACTTGTTTAAATGGGACTGTAATAGTCATTTCTATGCAATTGGTGGGTTGAGAAAATATCCAGTTTCTAGTCTCTCATTTAGGATTTTAAACGCAGGTTTTGAAGTCTATGCTCGAAAGACCAGTTTATTAATTGGGTCAATATGCACAGCTGAATTAGTCATTGATATCTTGCCCACGCCAAATCTGGATACGATAACGGAGATCTTGATTGATATTCCGACAAGTCCCCGGTTCGAAACCTACATGCGCTATAACCATAAACTATTAGATCTAAGGGAATTTGCGATCTAGACCAAACTCTAGCTCTTTCTCTAAATCCAAAAAGTCATCTAGAGATCCTGCTGGCTCCAAAGAGTTAGTGTCTCCAGCACCTTCTAAGCCCATAGGTGACATGAGGAGATTTTCCTGTGGCCGCGGCGGAAAATCTGTATCATGGCCGGGAAGATTATCGGAATGAATACCAATGAATTGATCGTGCAGTTCTGCCGAAACCGAGGGAGGTTGTGAGAAAAGCACATGCTGTTTAAAATCGCCATCTGCATAGGGATCTGTTATAGTGGGCTCGTTCGCCATAAATCGCTGGCTTTGCCGCTCTTGTTCGAGCTGCTGCTGATGTAATTGTTGCTGCTCCTGTTGGTTTTGCTGCTCCTGTTGGTTTTGCTCTTCTTCTATTAACGGTTGTCTGACGAATCGGCGGAAGTCTCGAACTTCGTCAAGAATCATTTGTTTCAAGTCCTCCATCTCATTCACGGACTCAAAATTGAAATCAAACTTTTCGGCACACACTGGCTCGTCGGCAGGGTCATGCCATATGCTGAGGTATGGATGCTCCAGAGCTTCCTCCACTGTGATCCGCTTTTGAGGATCAAACGTAAGCATCCTTTCAAGCAAGTCCAACGCTTGGGCGTTGGCGCGTGGATATAGCGTCACAAACGGAACCTTGGGGATGTAACCCAGTTGATGGATGTAATCTTGCACATTTTTGGAGCCGATTCTCTCTAACGTCTCCTCAGGGGGGGTGCCGAGAACCTGAAGTATCCGGTTGAGTTGATCAACGTAGTCTTTTCCTTTGAAGATGGGTTTCCCACCTAATAGCTCAGCCAAAATGCAGCCGCATGACCAAACATCTATAGCCTTTGTATAGCCTTGATAGCTCAGCATAATTTCGGGCGCTCTATACCACCTTGTAGCCACGTATTCCGTCAAAAATTGGTTATTTTCGACAGGATTCTCGGAATATCCTCTGGCTAAGCCAAAATCACAAACCTTCAACTGGCAGTCTGCGTTCACCAGAAGGTTACCTGGTTTTAAGTCACGATGCAAGACGTCAGCGGAGTGTATGTATTTCAGAGCGCAGAGTATCTGGTAAATAAAACTTTGATAGTGCGCGTCCGTCAGAGGCTGCCCAGATTTAATAATTTGATGTATGTCGCATTCCATCAGCTCCTCATACAAGTACAGACCATTGAAGGAATTGTCTGGTGAGAACACTATGTCCATGTCGTACAGACAAGTAATGTTTTTGTGACCCCTAAAGTGCCGCAGTAGTTTAAGTTCTCGCAAGGACCTTTTGCACAGCAGTGTTTTGGCGAAGACATTCGTAACTTTCTTGATAGCAACGTTTGTCTCTTCCGCTGCCTCTACGAATCTAGCGGAACATACGATTCCGTACGCACCATGTCCGATCTCTTTGATGAGCTGAAAGCGCTTATCCACGGTGAAGTCCTGATTGAAGACTTTAAAAGTGTGTCTTTCTAAGCTCTCCACCATCTTCGGATATTCAGGCTGCTGCTCTCGAAACTATTTGTGTACAGTGGATCAGGCCCTTATGTTTCCTATTCTTTTAAATAACTTCTACTGCATGTAAAGGGACATGCAGCATACAATAAAATTTTTTTTCCGGTCAAAGTGATGAAGATTGAAGGTTTACCAACCGATGCTCAAAAAGACATCGAATTCCCAGGAATAAAAGACTTACCAGCAATTTCTTCTATGAAAGAGGCGCTCGGTAACTCAATTAGTTGAAAAGACCGTTCAAGGTTTCCCTCTTTTTCTGAGCTTTGGTTGGGCCGATACCTTTTGTGCGCGAGACTCAGTAACCGACTCCAGGAAGGACCGCGGTGTCATAGCTGTGGTCTGAGCGCGCATTTGCCTTTCGAGATGCGTTACGTATAGGAACATTGTTTGGAGGTTGAGCTAAAAATAGGATTATTATTCAGGGAAATTTTTCCAAGAATTCAGATTTTTCCTCCGGGGAAAACTGGAAGACAACACTGACACAGATGTTTGGTGATTTAGACTGTAGCACAACGCAACGTATTTTTTGTTCAAGATCAGAGAACTTCCAACGTTTGGTAAAAGCTCTTAACCTTTTCGTTTGCCTTTATTACTCGAGGGTCGAAGTTAACAATTTGAAGTCTCTCTTTGGAGACAGCCCTAGAAAGGGCCACGTAAACCTGTCCTTCTTCAAAGACTTTTTTGAGGTCAACCTTTAATCTATCTATCGTTTGACCTTGCGCTTTGTGTATGGAAAGAGCCCAGCACAATATAAGGGGCAATTGAGTCCTGCTGACACTTGTCTTTTGTGCTGGAACATCTATCGTAAATTCAGCCGGAAGAATAAGTTCATATCTGAAGCCATTAGACGGCGTAGTAAAACGAATAAAAGGAAATGCCAAGCCCTTGTCTTCGCGCTCTGCAACTTTGAGTAGAAGACTTAGCTGTTCCGTTCTGTGCAAGGGCCTTTGATTTATGGCCGCTTTTATATCTGGTGGGTAATTCTGAGAAGCCACTCCAATGCAGCGGCTTACTAGCCTCATGTCTAAAACAAGATCAGGGTCGCTCAGTTTAGTTGCAGGGAAGAGCTCTAACATCTTTTGGTGGAGAAGCTCGGTCGTGAAAAAAAGAAGTTTTCCCACCGACCCATTCACGAGTGTTTCGTCCATGTTCTTGATCATCATAACCTGCGCGTCTTCTTTTAACGCTATATTTTTCTCTACCATCAGTGAGTCCAGGATTTTCAATAAGTATGGATTGTCGCTCGTTGCTTGATCCTGCGCGTGAAAGACTTTAACATCTCCCGGCAATCGGTCGAGCATTCGCTTGTTTGACATTTCAACCTCACGACGAGTGGGGTACAGTTCAGTGGGCATAATACCATCCGAGTAGTTAACTTCTCTTTCGAAGCTTCTAATTTGTTGTGCAACCTTCGTGTTTATCACACCAAATCTTATGCTGTTCAGCAAATCAACAAGCTCCTGATCTTTTTGTCTGAAAACCTGCGTTAGGCAGATTGTTTTATCAATCGCCTGGCGCCAAACTTTGCTTTCAAAGCAAAACGGTGGTTTAGGTACGCTACGGTCCCTATCAGCTACCGGTGGCAGCTGAAAAAAATCTCCTGTCATCACAAGCTGTATACCACCAAAAGGCTTATCATGAACTCTGCGAACGTCTCTGGCTACGAAGTCCATTTTGTCCAGAAACCTTCCATCAATCATGGAAACCTCATCAATGATGAGAACACTAGTTCGCTTCCACCTTTCGCTATTTGTCTTGTTCCGCTTAACCTGTGCCGCTAGCTTTTGGACGCTGCCTATACCAATGTTGATCCCCGAAAATCTGTTAACGGTCATCCCTCCAATGTTGACTGCCGCCAGACCAGTTGAAGCTGTGACAGCTACTGCGGCATCACCATAGCGTGCTCGGAGTTGCCTCACTAGCTCTCTAAGAACTATTGATTTACCAGTACCCGCGGACCCCGTGTAGAAAACATTCTTCCGCTGAGAAACAATGAGGTCTATAACCTGGCGTTGTTCTTTTGTCAGATCCAGCTGCGGATTGCTACCGCTGGCTTTGGTCAAGGATTGAGAAGTCGAAGGACCAGCTCGGCTCGACTTGATCTTTTTGTTAAGAGAAAACGAAAAGTGTGAAGGAGGCGGCCTCTTCTCAGGAGCTCTTTGTGTGGAAGAAACCATTCCGCCATCGAGTCCTTCCGTAAACGAGCTCGAAAATGGCGAGTATTTTACGAAATGCTGAGAGGAACCAAAACTAGTCAAAGATGCTTGAGTTGCCGTAACCTGACCTGAACTTGTCGATAGAGACGACGGTGATCGCGATAGCGACTTGAAGTTATTGAGAGGTTTCTCGTTAAGCATGTGCTTCAATTCTTCGTCCCTGTTCTCCTCATCAAAAGATCCTTGGGACTCGAAAAGCGGCTTCCTTCCCATTAAAACCGATTTGTGCGGCTCGGCGGCTAAACTCGATGTACCAACCAACCGACGTGTTTTCTTTGCAAAAAAGCTCGTGACTGTCTTCTGGCGCATCGTTGGTGCGTCAGAGCTTGAAATATGACTTTTTGGACCAGTTTTTGAGCTATCATGACTCGATTTCGTCCTTTTACTCCTCTGAGAAAACATATTTCAAAATAAACCCTTAAGTCGCGTAAAAATAAATAGTTTCCAAGCACAGTTGAGCTCGAACAAATAATATCCCAGTCCGCTAGACCGTTCCAGAGTGTCCAATTGGCCAAAACCCGTCTTCAATCTATAGCTCAAATATCTTCCAGGTTTGCCAATAAGTGGCGAAACGCGTCAATTCGAAGCGTTCTTTTTTTTTTTAACGATGCCCTCTTCCGTAATTAGCTATACAGGGTCACATGCATGGAAAAAGGAAAATATCGGAGTGGGTTTATATAATCGGAAAAAAATTCATTAAGATGACTTCTTAAACACCGAAAGGAAAGAAGACTTAACGAAACTTGAGGTGACGGATCAAAGCTAAGGGCTCTTCGACGGTCTTTTGAATTGCTTACCCAACACCGATTTGATTGAGATTGTTCCTGATCAATTTCTGACTGCGGAATGGCCCCTCCTTCGAAACAGTTTACGCACACTACAGGCGAAAGACGATCGTCTGTAATCCACTCTAGCGGCATCATAAAGGGTGGGATCTTTGCGCCTGTAGACTACATTCCACAAGAAGAAAATGCCATTGGAGACGTGGACTCCGACGACGGGGAAAACCGATACGAATCGCTTCTCGACTCCAACAACGCCTACACTTTACAAGGCGAAGGTCTATCCTCTTATGGCGCTACCAGCGACTCAAACAATGGCGCTAGCAAGCGGAGCAGCTCACGAAACTCATACTCGCGTGACTTGCTCGAAGAGGAGCGCGACCTCTTGCTGGACAACAAGCTCATCAGTGACGATGGCCCTCTGAACAGTGTCCCAGAGGAAGAAGAGGAACAGATTCGCCAGACTTGGGAGGATGCTCTCAACTCTGGTAAGATCATTAGCACCACTTACCGCAGAGAGTGCCAAGTGCTGATGAAAAATGCCTTCCCTCTAATCTTCACATTTGTCCTGCAGAATTCTCTATCGCTGGCCTCTGTTTTCACTACTTCACATCTGGGGATCAAAGAGCTTGGCGGAATCACGTTAGGATCTATGACTGCCAACATTACAGGCTTTGCTGCCATTCAAGGGCTGTGCACATGTCTTGACACTCTGTGTTCGCAGGCTTATGGTGCCAAAAACTACCATTTGGTTGGCATTTTATTACAGAGATGCGCTCTCATTACGATTATATTTTTTACACCTATTCTTTGCATTTGGTGGCTTTGGTCAGAAGCTATCCTTGCTGCTCTTATACCCGAACGCGAGCTTTGCAGACTTGCGGCAAACTACTTAAAGGTTGTCGCCCTTGGTGTTCCAGGATTTGTATTCTTTGAGTGCGGTAAAAGATTTTTGCAGTGCCAAGGCATTTTCCATGCCTCCACAATTGTTCTTTTGTTCTGCGCTCCTTTCAATGCTGTTATGAATTACATGCTCGTACTTGACAAAAGGTTCGGTATTGGGTACTTGGGGGCTCCTATCAGCGTGGCAGTCAACTACTGGTTGATGGCGTTGGGGCTGCTGCTCTACACTATGTTTACGAATCATAAAATAAACCCTCGCAAGTGTTGGAGTGGAACCATCAAACCTAATCAGATTTTCAAAAACTGGAGAAAAATGTTCAGCTTGGCCCTACCAGGTATCGTGATGGTTGAGGCAGAATTTTTGGGGTTTGAAATTTTGACTATCTTTGCTTCACACCTGGGTACCCGCGAATTGGGAGCACAGTCCATTGTTTCTACAATTGCTTCTTTGGCTTATCAAGTCCCATTCTCGATCTCAATATCCACAAGTACCCGTGTTGCAAACTTCATTGGAGCATCTCTCTATCAAAATTGTATTGCAACTTGCAAAGTCTCATTACTATTATCTGCCGTTGCCAGCTGTTTCAACATGACAATTATTTATGCATACAGGGTTCCACTAGCTAATGCTTTTTCGAAAGAGCCTGATGTCGTGAACTTGGTTGTGAGTGTTTTGCCTTTGCTTGCGTTCATGCAAATTTTTGATGCTTTCAATGCGTGCACTGCTGGCTGTCTGAGAGGCCAAGGTCAGCAAAAAATTGGCGGTTATATAAACGTTTTGGCCTTCTACTGCGTTGGGATCCCTATGTCATATTTCTTGACTTTCAACTGCGGCTTGGGTATGGCTGGTCTTTGGTACGGTATCACAAGTGCCTTAGTGTTTATGAGCATTTTCCAGAGCTATGCCGTCTTTTCTTGTAACTGGAAAGAAGCCATACAGGCTGCTAAATCAAGAAATTCTGAAGGCAGTAGAGTTTGAGGTCACGGACTTCAATTCGTCGTAGTGAGTCGCATAAAGCCTCTATTAATTAATGCATTTTAAAATCTAAGTCATACCATTTCTTCGACTTCATCTTCTTTGAGCTGGCTGAAGTTTTTTGTTACGTTGATCCTCAATTTTTTGCCAGGGTCTTGAAACTGGCAAGAAGACCGGATTAGTTAGCATATACATCATTAACAATACTTTTGCAAGATGCGATTCAAGTTGTTGTATAGCCATGGAACAGTTTTCTTGTTCTGAGTTCGTATTTCTTCAAAATACTGCACTGCTTCTTCAATGGACTTCCCCTCTCGTCTTGCAAACTTTTCAATTTCATTTATCAAAGCGCGGCGCCGCTGGTATGTCCGAACTTTAGGTAGCCTCGATATCTGGCCCTTGCCGTATCTTTTCTCAAATTCAAGGATTTGTGGTCTAAGTTGATGTTCGTATTCATAATACATGTCCCCGACTGTTTTTGGATTGCCGCTCATTTTTAAAACATATGCACTAATATCCTTTGCGTCTTTGGCATACCTTAAGTGCCTAGAACTGCATGGCGTCTGACCGCTTTTGAGGAGGCTGCTGTTTAGAGGCTTCATTTGAAGCTTCCCATGAGTTTTCTCACGAGGGTTTTTGGACGGTGTTTCAACGCCGATCAATTTTGAAAGTCCCAAGTACTCAGTAGCGTCATTTTCATCATTTATGGTTGGTTTTGGGTTTTGTTGGCGTAGGTGCGAGAAAAGTTGTGGCGACATTGGGCTCCGTGTCTTTTTCCAATAGGAGATCTCATCATTAATTAAGGGCGAGTGTATCTCAGACCACAGAGAGTGTAAATGAACGGGATGCTTTTCTTGAATTTTTGATGACGCAGAACTATAGAGCTGCTGAGTACGAAGCGCACTTTGCGTGTCATGTATCCGGGGCTGCTCAACAGAGCCAAGGTATGTCACTCCAGAGGTAGCAGGTACTGCGTTCTCCGCATAGCGCTCCGAAGATGCTGTTGGAAAATGGAGCGCGCCAGCAGGAGAGTCTAAGACTGTGCTGAATACGTTATTATAGTTGTTATCTTCCAAGTTTAGGAATTTTTTGAGCTGATACAAATCAATCAGTATTACCGAATTCTGCTCCTGTATTAAATCGAATTTAACTTTGAGCTGCTTTAGTTCTTCATCTTGAGAGCCGACGAAGGATGACTTAATTGCGTCCCAGTCTCGAGAAAGCTGATCGACTCTATTTTTGAATGAATTCACAACCTCGTCCAAATTCATCGGAGCTTCCATCTCAGGGCAGTGGATGTCACAAAATACTCCAGGACACCGAAGATGCTTTTAGCTTAAAGGTTAATGCAGACCTTGGAGTTACAGTACTATTCAGTATGAATACTTGGAATCTGATACCAACCACTTCGAGTATACGAAATTTCCAAATTCCTTATTATTTATCGTGCTGTGTCGCACAGTATATCAAGCGTCACTAAAAGTTGGTTATTCAAGTTTGTGTATTTCCTTGAAAAGAAAATTAATAGTATAATATTTTATTATCACAAGGTTGGCCAACGTGAGGTAAATAGCTGTAATACGCCGCGGAAACTTAACGTACTTAACTGCGAGGTGCCAAGAGCCGATGTTAGTGTGTAATCGACTTGATCAGAATATATAAGTCGCACACAAGCGCTGATAGCGGCGCCTCAGATGGCAAGGCAGTGGGGGAGCGGTGCGTAAGCAGTTCAGCTAAGCGTGACCACGGCTTAAATTGGTGCTACGAATTCTTAATTTACATGGTGAAATACATTATACAATTTGGGTAGATGCTTTATGCTTTGGCCTTCTTTGAGTCGGGTGCGCTCTCTTCCTCGGATTCCGCCGCTCTTTTCTTAGCTCTGTTGATGCGACCAGCAAACACCTTATCTAGCTCGTCAGGATTGGCGATTTCCATCAAGGCAGCTTCAAAAGCAGATAGCTCAAGCTCAGTACCATCAATGGTGACTTTGCGGGTGGCGGTATCTTTAGAGTCTTCCTTAGTTTGTTTAGCCAAGTCATCAAGCACAGCTTGGTTGTAGTAAAGAGGAAGCACTGGCGACTTGTTGGACTTGAGGAAAACAGATCTGACCTGGAATTCCTTAACAAGTTGCTCGACAACCGTCAGGATATTCTGCGTTAGCTCGTCAGCGGTGAACCAGTTGAGATTTCCTAGGTGCACGCTCAGTGTTGTGCCGCGAGGCATCTTAGCTGGCAGGGAGTGTTCGAAGACCTTCTTGATACTGTTTGATAGTATGGTGAGAGAGAAAACGCCCTTCTTGTTGGTTCTGATTGGAACGGGGGTCGTAGAAACCTTTTCGTAAGCTTTACCGCCTAATAACTTAGGTAGTGTGGTAACCACAGAGTCGTCAGCCAAGATCAGCGAGAAATCCTGGATAAAGGCTCTTCTCTTTTCGAATGACTTGTACTTAGTCTTCAAATCGGCGCCGGGGATCACGGTGTCGATGGTAATACCGGAGTCACGCAATTGGTCATATATTTCATCCTCGGACACCTTGACAGCATCCTGGTCCCTGAGAATCAAAAGAGTTTTGAAGTCTTTCACAGAGGTCTCGCTAGCCTTCTTCCAGGGCTTGAAAATGGAGTGTTCAATTTTGAACTGTTTAGGCTTGAAAACCTTTCTGTTGCCGGTGAACGACCCAGTGTTGACTGCAATCAACTCGACTTGCTTGTCGAGCTCATCGTCATCATCCAAAAGCTGAGTGGAATCCTCTTGTTTTTTAGAAGTGAATTTAGACAGTTCCTGGACAGCCTTGTTAATTCTGTCCTTGGGCACAACAGTCTCTGGCTCTTTGGGCTTCGCAGCCTCCTGCACTTTTACGGAGGTTGCTGGCTTCTTAGCTCTCTTCTTCTTCTTGGAGGGAGTAGAGACGGGAGTGGAGCCTGCTGTAGAAGCTGGTGTACCGCTTCTACTCTCTTTTTTGGTCTTCACAGGAGGCGTAGACACTGGAGTCGTAGACTTGGAACCTCCTCTCTTTTTGACAGGTGTTGATTTGGCCATTTCAGATGTTTGGGGATCTCACAGAGCCAATATTTCGCCTGAATTAAGTGAAAGCCGCGGTGCGATGAGATGCGATGAGCTTCAAAGAACTTCACTACCATGGAAAAAATTTTCCTAGCAGATTCAAACAGCATTGAAAGATCACGCATTAGTCACATGACCAGAAATTGTTTTTAGTCACGTGATCTGGATAAACTCGAGCATCGATATAATCAATCCTTCAATCACAATGAGAGAACCATTGCAAGTTAATTTTAAAGTTATTAAAGTATCAAGGCCATCTTTGAACGCTGCTTGCATACCTTAGCACCAAAAAAGTGGCAAAATGGGTAAGAGAAAGAAGTCTTCAAGAGGTCCAGCAAAAAGAGTGGTGCAGAAGCTGGATTTGACGTTTAACTGCTTGTTTTGCAATCACGAGAAATCTATTACGTGCACACTCGACAAGAAGAACGGCATAGGGTCGTTGTCATGCAAAGTATGCGGACAAAATTTCCAGACACATATCAATGCACTCTCACAACCGGTGGATGTATATAGCGACTGGTTTGACGCGGTCGAGGAAGTTAACGCGGGCAAGGTGAGTGAATCTGAGGGCGAAAGCGATTCTGCAAGCGACTATGAAAGCGATTCCGACGCAGAACAGGTTGACAAGAGGCGTGCGCAGATTGACTCGGACGAGGAAGAAATCTCAGAGGACGAAGACGCCATAGGGAGCTCCAAACGGGGAAGGGGCAAGATCGTGGATTCTGACGAAGACGAGGACGACTGATGGAACAGCGCTGCGGCTTCGCTGCCTGTACTGCTAACATTGGTCCGCATGCAAATATAAAAGCATATAAATATTTCTTAATAGTTCCTAACATTACTCACCGAAATCTTCGAGGTCTGCTCGATAGGAGCGTGCGCCCTAACTCGCTCTGGCTAGCATGCGCGGTTGCCTTGGACTAAACTCTTTATTACTTCCGGGATAGGGGACGTTTAAATATGTGCGTGGGTTGTGACGGAAACATGACGGATGCTGATCTAGGAATGGGGGTTAGAAAGGGGCCCGATGTAGGATCGCCCGCACTTAATGAGCCTCCTCTTCAGTGAAAAGCTCCTCCTTCAACGGGACACCGAGCTCCTCTCTGACGTCCTTCAGCTCCTCCAGGTAAGCCTTGTACTGGTCCTCGTTCTCGACCTTGTATTTGAGCGCCTCGAAAACACGGATGGCGGTAGGCAAGTCGTTGACTCTTCTCGCCGCTCTCAGGGCCTTCTCCACCACAGCTGGAGCTGGCACCAAGTCATACGAGAAGCAGTTGTTCAAAACTCTCTGCACCTCGAATAAGTCGTACGCCTGCTCGAATTCTTTTTCATATCTGGATGTAAATTCCTCGAAGGTTTCGTTCTCATAGTGGTCGGAGTACTTTCTTATGGCCTGGAATTGAGCTAGCTTTGGCATAGCTCTCACAGCGCTTGAACCCTGACGGGACAACAAGCTTCTGTTCACGCGCACGCTTCTCAATAGAGTTCTTGAAAACATTGTAATCAGTTTGGGTTGTTGATAGTGAACTTCAGTTTCCTGCAAATGCCTGCCTCGACCTTTCAACCAGAATCCAAGAAGTTTAGATTTTGAATTTTTGAAGAGATTGATGGTCAAATGCCCGCCAATTTTTTTTCATTGTATCGGCATTACTCGGAGCGCTCCATAGTTAAGAAGAAGTCTGAAAAATCGACGAAATTCGTCCCTGTGATTGGTTCGTCGGACAAGATACACAATAGCAAGAGCGCGAACCAGGCAGCTAGCCGCCAAACCGCGGCTCCTCGCACCAGGTAGTATGTGTGTTATTCAGTCCTCTACATCATCAAATATGGAACGTGGGGGCATGCCTGTGCGAACTCCAGATACACTCACGTGATCAGTTGCCGGCTCGTCGCCCGCATCTGTATCTCTGGTACAGCAGTCCAATGTAATAGATGCCCGTGGAGTTTCCAATAGAACGTAATGGCCTGTGCTCAGGAGCGCTTGTTCAGCCGGCTGGGCCGCAGATGTTTGAGAATGGTGACTTACAGGAGCAAGTCCCTTTTCACGGTTGGGTGTCTCCTCCAGGCGTGAGTAGTCAAATTCAGGTGGGGGCGATGTGGGCGGAGACACCAAGAACATGGACTGCTTTGGAGGCAGCTTCAGATACTGCTTGCGCGAATCAAGCGTGGTGTCTGCGACCGAGAAACGAAATTGCAGCGATTCTAGATCTGGGTGACGCGCCTTGGCCGTCATGGCCTCTTGTGCTATCTCTACACTCGGACACACCAGGATCAATCTTTGTAGTGATGGGAGAGCCACGAGCTGCATTGCATCGGCTCGTGTAACGCTGTAGCGGGTCAGCACCTGTGATTCTAAAAACTTGCGAACCTGGTCCGCGGTTTCGCCCTGGGTGACATCTTTTTTGTCCGACGTAATAATCAGCGTATTGGTGGCCATTACCACATTCCAATAATAAGCTGGGTAATGAGCCAGAACGTTGTTCCTATGGCGCCTGTCAAGGCTTTGTTCGCAGTAGCTCAGAGCGCGCGAGCGCTGAGTGAGCAGGAATTTGAAAAATCTGGAATCGCTCTAGACGTGGGGGAGGCTACCTACACCTAAGATCAGGCGCTAGCAGAGCCACGAGGCGCTACTAGGAGCCCCTAGAGGTCCAAAGAATATAGTGGTGTTGTTGGGTCCGATTATGTTCTAATTACAGATGCGTTTCTTGGCCCACGGAAAAGCTCGCGAGCAAGTAAAAGTTCAGACCCGAGATGCAAACCCAGAGCACCACAGCGCACACCGTGGTGAACATGCTATTACTCATGTCCACGTACTTGGGCTGTGTTTCCGGCACGGCGTCTGAGGTATTGTCTTCGGCATTTTCACAGAGATCCTGCAGCGGAATACCAACGTCGCGCATATCGTAGTAGCAGTTGTTAGCGACCTCGACGCGCATGATTTCCTTGTTGCTTGTAAAATAGAGGAGGGGCGCGGACACGAAGGGTAGCAGTAGAGACAGGACAACTTGTGAAGCATTCAGGGCCCCTGAAAGGCCCCTGCGGCCGGCAACTAAGACCAGGATCAGGCAAGGTGTGATTGCCACGGCCCGCGTCAGCGACCTTCTGAGAGCTGGAGCGACACTCCAGTTCAAAAAGCCCTCTGAGACCATCTGACCGCTCAAAGTGCACACGATTCCTGCAGATTGGCCCGAAAACAGCAATGCTAAGACGAATACTGTCCCCGCAGCCTTCGACAAGCTTTTGCACAACAGGTCGTAGATGCTAAAAAGGTCTGCGTCGACAGCGTTTTCAGAAGTACCGTAGAGCGTAGCTCCTGCCACTATCAAAATGGAACAGTTCACAAAGAGCGCTACCGTGAAGAGCGAGACCAGCAGCTCCGCAATGGTGAAGTTTAGCGTATCATTGATTGCATCGAAAGAGGGCCTGTAGTTGTCGTGGTTGTTGTCCACATCAGTCTCATTGGGCTTGTAGTGACCATTGCTAATGTCGTAGTTGCGAAGTCTTGGCTGTACTACTCCAGAGCCCAGGTAAAGACTGTGCGGCATGACGGTTGCGCCCAGAATAGCCAAACTGAGGTAAATGCCATCGTCCGCGACCACGGCCTTACTAGGAAGGAAACCTTTGAAGACATCGCCGACGTTTGAGATGCTCACTGAAAACAGTTCTATCGTGAAGCACACAACGGTTGCGACCACTAAAAGAGACACAAACATTTCGAACCATCTTATTAACTTCAGCGATCCGTTGGGCTTGTAGGCCATGAGCACAATCAGAACGTCAACAACAGTAAGCACCACGCCGAATGCCAGCGGCACGTTAAACAGGATGTTCAGTGAGATTGCCGTACCAACCACTTCCGCCAGATCTGTTGCGATAATGGCCACCTCGGCCAAAATATAAAGCGCGAGATTTAGATTTGGGGGCAAATGCCTCCTGCAGTTCTGTGCCAAATCAAGCCCTGTTACTGCCCCGAGCTTAGCGCAGAGGCACTGCCAAAACGCAGCCAGAAGGTTAGCCACAAGCACCGAGAAAAGCATTTTATAACGGTGTGCGGAGCCTGCTGCAACTGCTGTGCTGAAATTCCCCGGGTCCATGTAAGACACTGATACCATGAGTCCAGGCCCAATGAATCTGCCGTATTTTCGAATGATTGCGACCAGCCTGTTCGATTGTTTGACGCCCGGCTCTTCAGCGAGGCTTGGCCGCGGTACATCGTCTTCATTGGCTTCGGAGCGTCGCACAGGCGCGTATGCAGACATAAAACGATATTAACGGAAATCTAATCAAACCACGAATTTACCCTAACCCGATGATCGAGCAGTTTTGAAAACTATCTTGTTCATCTCCGGGCCTAAGTTACATGGCATGTAAAAACCCAAGAAATATATATGTTTACACATACAGGGTGTAAGAAAGTCACGTGTTCCGGGCGAAAGAAGCCAGCGAGCATAGACGAACGGCATTAGCTCAGAGAAAAGCTCTGTATTCGAAAGAGTCCATACCAGCTAGCCTTACATAGGCTCCCAAATTGTAAGCTTATGCGTCATGCTTACTGTGATTGGACTGCGGAGCAGATCTCATCAACAATTGGTCTGATGATGTCCTTCTTGTTGGGCACCATGTGTCCACCGGGATGCTCGAACGCTTTAACATTCTCGGGAGAACTACTAGCGTAAATCTCTTGCAGGTACTTGGATCTGGTGGCAGGGACGGCCTGATCACTTGCACCGTATACAAATAGCATCTTTGTTGGGCTCTCAGGAGCGGGAGTGAAATCTTGCTTGAACTTCTCGGTGATACGGAGCTGTCCCTCGTGCTCTGGGTCGGGCTCTGTGAACGAGTAACCTGAGAAGATCAAACTAACCTTGAAAGGTGGGTGGTCTGGCACCAGTTGCGTAATTCTGTTTGTGATGATGGCGGCCACGGCAGCACCCTGGGAGAATCCAACTATACCATCGTAAGGGCCATTGGCTTTAATGTGATCGGAGACAGTCTGGATCGCTGTTGTCAGGTCCAGCTCTTTAGAGATATCACTGTGGAAAAACCACGACTTGTTCAACTGAGCATCGACAGTGGCTTGCCATTTCTCGTCATCCATCTCGAAAGGCAGGTCTTTACGCTCCAAAGTAGTAGGCCCGTCAATGTAGTCGCATTGCACATTAGCCTTTTTCAAAAGCTTTCTGATTCCGGAAGACTTCTCGGAGAAAACCTTGCCGTTTTGCAAGAATCCATGCAAAAATAACAGTTTTGGAGCTGACATTTTCTGGTCTTTTATCTATAACAACTTTATCCTAACTTCCAGGCAGTGTCTTGCTGAAGATGTAAATCTCGAGCGCAGAATAATAAAATATAGTTGATTTAAAGCGCCGAAATATATTTTTCAAAATCCGAAAGTATTGTTCTAAAAGCCGAGGACCCACAGTTGTGACATAGGCCAACGGTAAGGTGCTCGGAGTAAGCATACCTCTAAATGGGACTCGCTTGCCCGATAGCGACAGGCTTGTAGAATATAGGATATGAACAGCAAAAAAAATCACTCTTGACTTAAAGAGCCTCCGTGCAATTTCGATGAAGACGGTTTATATCTTGACCTGTGTTCCATGAGTCCGCTGGCCAACTCAAAAACACTCTACTACATATTTCTTGTATTTTTTGGCGAAGAAAGGCTACCATGACATTGAGATTGCTTCATTTTTCCTCATGCTAGCTAGTCGCTGAGGTAGCTTAACAGGACAAAGTTGTGCAAGAGGTAAGCCAAGCGTTTAATTTGCCAAAGCGCAAATGAGGCGTCACAGCGTCGATCGGTTTGTTTTTAACTTTAGACGCGGTTTGGACCTGCCGATTTTGAGCAACTTCATGTAGCCTGGTACCTTTTAGCAAGCTCGGTTTACGGACTGAGCCATTGAGCGGAAGAAATTCAGATGGTACGAAACAACGGGTATGTCGCAAATATTATTCTTTCCGTTCTATCATGCCGTCATTATATCTAGGTGCTGATAAAAAAGCCACTTAGATCCTCGTAACGGGGTAAGCTAGAAAAGATTAGTGCGATATTATGTAATTATCAAAATGCAGGTTTCAATAGCTAAAGAGGATCATTTGAAAGGCCTTGACCTCAATTCCTTGAATGCTACCCAAGACGGAGTCTGCTTCTCAAATGAGGGGGGTGGTCGTCCAACAGGTGTTCATGCCAGTTAATCCCAAGCATATGGACTTTTTGATCTAAGGTATGCTCCGTACCGCGTGAACAGAAACGGCACTGGGATCATAGCAATAGAAACCATGGCCAACAGAAAGCTGGCCCAATTGACACCCATGCCCTCGTACATCTGGGTGGTGAACAAGGGAAAGACTCCTGCCATCATTGATCTCACAAAAGAATTACAGGCCATGGCCGATGCACTATAAAGCCTGAAAGCATCGACGGTGTAGTTAAAGACGCCTGTGAAGACGAAAAAGACACCAGCTCCAAAAACAGCGGTACCAATGATGGGCGCGATCCAGTGTACGTGGCTGTAGCTAGTCCAAGCGAATATCATCAGACCAATGGGCGTCAGAAATGCTCCGTAAAATAGTGGTTCGAATCTCAGTTCCGGCACTTGCTGGCCGCCGCTGTTGATAACCTTCTGTGCATAGCGCCGCTGAAACCACAGGCTGGTGGGCGCCACCAACACAATCCCTACCAGCATGCCCATATAGGATACACCTAATTCCATTGTTGTGAAGGAGTATAAAGATCCAAAAACTAAAGGAAATGCAATGAAGAACATGTAGATGATAGCCAGGGTCAGGCCTGTATAAAAACAGAGGACGCCCATCATCGGGTCGCGTGTCAGAAGCCCAAAAGGCCGACTTGCCGAGAGTAAGATAGCCTTAGGGAGCGAGGTTTCTCGGCGAATACGCTCCAGAGGCGCGCAGTAGCGGTCGTCGCCGGTTTCTTCGCGCAGCCGCTTTGCTTTGCGCAGCAGAAGAACGGGTTTGTAGGTTTCTTTGAAGGCCACCACGAAAAGCGCCAAAAAGAGGGCCGATTCGATGATCATTACAACGAATGTCCAGCGGTATGAGTGCTTGGAGAGAGCTCCACTGATCAGAGGCCCAATGGCTGGGCCCGTGAAGGCCGCTGTGGTGTAGATGGTCATGGGAATGCCGATCTGGTGCTTGGAAAACATGTCGCTGATGACGCCTCCTGCCACGCTGAGGAACGCGCTGCCGAAGAAACCGGATAGGAACCGGCCCACGAAAACCGCCCCGATGTTGGGGCCCCAGGCCGTTAGGAAGAGGAAGCAGATGCTCAGGGAAAGTGAGGAGATGAACGTGGGCTTGCGCCCGTATAGCTCACTGAGCGGACTCAGCAGCAGAGGGCCGACGCCCATGCCGAAGATGTACAGTGAAAGCCCCAGCACCGAGAGCTCGCGCGAGATGTGGAAGCGTCGCCTGATGTCGGCCTGCGCGAGCGACCAGCACGAAGAGGTCATTGTGATATCCGCGGATGTGACCGTCACCAGCAGCGCAACGAACCACTTGTTGGCATTTCGCATTTGGGTTTCGACGTTTTCCGGGTCATCGGGTTCAAGCACTACCTCAAACTGCTCTTTCTTAGCCTCAGTTTCCAACTCGGATTCTGAAACTGAGGTCATCGTCTAGAACCGCCAAAAAACGCCTAATGTTGTTACTTGTGTACTAGAGTTCCTCTGTTCAGCGTTTCTTGAAAATATCTAAGGGCTGTTGTCAAACTCCAGCTCGCAGTAGGACAGGAATGGATTTGCAAATGACAAAGATGCGTCCGAATTGGTTCAAGGATCCGCTGAACCAGATTGTTCAAAAAAGAAGCAAACTTAGCTGGGCATGAGAGTCTTGCCTTTTCTTATAGAAGGATGTTATGTTTCGTTCGTGGATGGCAGAGCGATGAGCTATGACAAATCGGTGGGAAAACTACCAGTATAATTTTGGATGGCCTGCTAGCGCCGTTTGGCGCGGACTTGACCTGCCGCCTAAAGCCGCTTATAGCCGCAAGTGCGGGTTAAACAGGCCGCCTAGTTCCGCTCGAGATGACTAACGCCGTACCACTGTGGAGTTTAGACAGGCACTGTAACAGTGAGTCACAGTACGCACAAACAGCTAACATCGCGCTGTGATGCAGTGCGCTGGTCCTTGGCAAGTCGGCAAGTCGGCAAGTCTTGCCTGGAGCACGTGTATTCGTGCCGGTTGTGAAGATTCTGTTCACGTGACGAACACATAATACATCGTTTGTCACGGATTTAGATCACGTGGTAAGCACGTGGTATATCATGCACTAGCGAAAACTATGCTCATGTACGAAAGGCCTTGAGTGCTGCTTGCGAGCTGGCAAGCTACACGCGCAGAATGCGGCTCCACGGGATGATGGCCATCGTATCAGGGAGGCGGAGACGTCCACAGCCACTTAGGAAGCTCCTGCTGCGCTGACTCTCACGATTTCGCCGCTTACGTAATACAAAGCCCATGATCTTGGGCGCTGTTCTCGCGCCCGGGCGTGCGCGAGAGGGCATGTAATACCAAACGTATGCAAGAGGAAAGGCTCATGATACTACAAATGTATGCTCTCTAGCCCGCACCGCCCGTACCGCCACTTCGCATAGAGAGCTATTGATAATACGTGTATAGTGATATTCAACATCATGTTTGCAGTATCCACCCAGAGAACTTCTCCCAAGATGGCGCGATTTCAGCGCCTGGAATCGGTGGCTCCCGGGTGCACCGCTTGTGCCCCGGTCCCGCGCCGCGTTTAGCTGGAGCTTTAACGCTATTCGAAACGAGATCGCTACACACGAATACGATTCGAGCGCGCTCCGCCCTGGCTTCTTGAAACTTCCCATGGCCATGAACAAGCTCGATGTGGACCGCTGCCACAACCAACTGCACGCCCGGCGCTACACCCTGAATGTTTTTGTTTCGTCCGTGTTTGCGCGCGGCTTCAGCCGCGAGGCCGATGATGCGGAGCAGCCAGCAATGGCTGCGCTGGGGTCCCTCCGTAGCGGCGAGTCCTAGCCTGGCCTCTACCGCGGCTAGAACCCTGATGACTCCCACTAGGCCTCCGTGCGCGAAGTGCGAAAGCATAAAGGCGCGCCTCGCCCACAAAACGTATGTATAGTTTAAAGGCAGTGCCGTGTACGCAGCGGCGCACACGATTGAAAGAGAAGAGCGCACCTACCGCGTGCCTGGAATTGGAGCTCAAGCGGCCCGCCCTGGTGCCCTAAGTGCGTACGGATCAGCACGAAGCGCTCTGTCATGCGGAAGCGAATGGCGACTCCGCGGGGTCACATGGCTTTTTGCAGTGCCTTGCCGCCAAACGGGGTTTTAGAGTTTAGGTGGCAAATGAAAACAGGGCAATATTCCCGACTATAAGTCACAAACAAAACAAGACAGCTGAGCCGCCTTGTTTTGAAGCGACTTTTCACATCGGACAGCGTGCTACAACTGCCAGAACCTTTTCCTAACTGTGCTTCTCGCTTTATAACTTTTACTAACGAGAATTAAACTTATGAGCAGCGAAACCCCTGACCGCGAAGTTTTGCCCACGTACGTGACCCCTGTGCACTACGACCTGACAGTGGAGCCCAATTTCGAGACATTCAAGTTCGATGGCCGCGTGAAGATTGACCTGACGGTCAACGATGGAAAGCAGCACCGCGTGCAACTGAACACCGTCGAGATTGACATCCACTCTGCCAGAATCGGCGACCGCGAGGCGGTCGAGTGGGAGGCCGACTCCGAGAGCCAGGTGACCACCATCATTTTCCCAAAAGGTGTTTTCGAGGGCCAGTCTCAGGTCACGCTAGACCTTGCCTTCACAGGCTCACTCAATGACAACATGGCCGGGTTCTACCGCGCCAAGTACACCGACAAGGCCACAGGCGCCACAAAGTACATGGCCACCACTCAGATGGAGCCAACTGACGCCAGAAGAGCCTTTCCATGTTTCGATGAACCTAACCTCAAGGCCACTTACGCCATCACCCTAGTGTCGGATCCGAAGTTCACTCACCTGTCAAACATGGACGTGAAGTCAGAGTCTGTAAAGGACGGCAAGAAGTACACCCTCTTCAACACGACCCCTAAAATGTCCACATACCTTGTAGCGTTCATTGTCGCAGAGCTAAACTACGTTGAAAACAACGACTTCCGTATCCCTGTCAGAGTGTACGCCACCCCTGGCGACGAAAAACACGGTCAGTTTGCGGCGGACCTCACTGCCAAGACCTTGGCCTTCTTCGAGAAAACCTTCGGTATCAAATACCCTCTCCCAAAAATGGACAACGTGGCTGTTCACGAATTCAGCGCTGGTGCCATGGAGAACTGGGGACTTGTCACATACAGAGTCGTTGACTTGCTGCTTGACCGCGAAAACTCGACCTTGCAAAGGGTTCAGAGAGTTGCCGAAGTTGTTCAGCATGAGTTGGCTCACCAATGGTTTGGTAACCTTGTTACTATGGACTGGTGGGAAGGCTTGTGGCTGAATGAGGGGTTCGCTACCTGGATGTCGTGGTATTCTTGCAATGAATTCGAGCCCGAGTGGAAGGTGTGGGAGCAGTATGTTTCTGACAACTTGCAATCAGCTCTGATGCTGGACTCCTTGAGATCCTCGCATCCAATTGAAGTGCCAGTCAAAAGAGCTGACGAAATCAACCAAATTTTCGATGCGATCTCTTACTCTAAGGGTTCCTCGCTTCTGAGAATGATATCGAAGTGGTTGGGCGAGGACGTGTTTATCAAGGGTGTCTCTCAATACCTGAACAAGTTCAAGTACGGCAACGCCAAGACCGACGACCTTTGGGACGCTCTGGCGGCTGCCTCTGGCAAAGACGTCCGTCAAGTTATGAACATCTGGACCAAAAAAGTTGGCTTCCCTGTTGTAACTGTCGCAGAAGAAGGAGAGAAGCTAACCTTCACCCAGAATCGTTACCTGACCACCAAAGATGTCAAGCCTGAAGAGGATAAGACTATATACCCTGTTTTCTTGGCGCTGAAAGGCGAAAACGGCGTTGACCACTCCTTAGCCTTAGACCAAAGATCAAAGGAGGTTACTCTGAAGGACACTGATTTCTTCAAGGTCAACGCTGATCAAGCAGGCCTATTCATCACCTCTTACTCAGATGAAAGGTGGGCCAAACTGGGCAAGCAGGCGGACTTACTATCAGTCGAGGACCGTACAGGCCTGGTAGCGGATGCGAAGGCCCTGTCTACATCGGGATACACCTCCACAACAAACTTCTTGGAGCTTATTTCCCAGTGGAAGAGTGAATCCTCGTTTGTTGTGTGGGAACAAATGATCAATAGTCTGTCGTCTTTGAGGGCCACGTGGATATTTGAGCCTGAAGAAGTGAACGAAGCACTCGATGAGTTTACCAGACAGCTCATCTCGAGCAAAGCTAGTGAGTTGGGCTGGGAGTTCAAAAAGTCAGACTCGTTTGCTACGCAGCGTATGAAGGTGGAAATTTTCAGCACAGCCTGCTCTGCCAAGGACTCTGCTGTTGTCGAAGCTGCCCTCGAAATGTTCGACAAATACTCATCGGGCGACAAGAATGCAATTCCCGCCCTTTTGAAGCCGGTAGTTTTCAACGTCGCCGCTCAAAAAGGAGGTTTGAAATACTATGAGAAACTGTACCACATTTACAAGAACCCATCATCTACGGACGAAAAAATATCCGCTCTAAGATGCTTGGGGCGCTTTGAAGATCCTCAACTTATCAAGAGAACCCTGGGCTACTTGTTCGATGGAATTGTCCTTGCACAAGACATTTACATCCCTATGCAGGGCCTGAGAAGACATCCTGCTGGTATCAAAGCACTGTGGTCTTGGATTAAAGAAAACTGGGCCGAATTAACCAAAAGATTGCCTCCAGGGCTATCAATGCTTGGCTCTGTTCTTCAGGTCTCATCATCAGGTTTCACGTCTATGGAAGCTGTTGAAGAAATCAAAGGCTTTTTTAAGGACAAGTCTACCAAAGGTTTCGACCAAGGTCTGGCACAAGCTTTAGACACTGTCACCTCTAAGGCTCAGTGGATAAACAGAGACCGCGAAACAATTAACCGTTACCTCAAGGAGCACGGTTACTACAAAAACAAATAACTCTATAGCGTTGAGTTTCTTAGTTGAAAAGGAGGCCTTTGCAAGCCTGTCTTTTGTCACATCTTATTTTTGGTGGCGGAACGTGCCATCAGCTGAGTTAAACGTTTTCTAAAAGAATAAATATACCTAAGTTGAAAGACCTTCCCCTGTTTTTACTTGGAAGCACCAGGTTAAAGAGAGAAACTTCAACACACATGTCGCTAGATTTAAGGTCAATCGAAGACTATCTTTGCTCCCTTGCTAAAGAAAAGGTAGGACCGATAATTAAGGCAAAATCCGGAACTCAACATGTTTACGATGCGAAGAGTGGCTCTCGCGCAGTCGACATAGTCACTGCGATCGATAAGCAGGTGGAGAAACTGATATGGACCAACGTCAAAGAAAAGTACCCAGACTTCAAGTTTGTCGGCGAAGAGAGTTTTGTCCCGGGAGAAACGACAATCACAGATGAGCCAACATTTATCATTGATCCAATTGACGGAACTACAAATTTCGTGCATGACTTTCCATTTAGCTGCACATCACTTGGGCTGGCGTTAAATAAGGAGCCGGTCGTCGGGGTTATCTACAACCCACACTTAGACCTGCTTGTGTCTGCTTCGAAAAATAATGGCGTAAGGGTCAACGGTAAAACTTTTGATTTTAGTGCGAAAACAAAGGAAATGGGCCCGTTGACACTAAAGACTTCTGTAGTGGCATTGCAGCCCGGCTCTGCAAGGGAAGGATCGAACTTCCAAACCAAGATGAGGACGTACGAGGCATTATTGTCTTGTGATGAAGGATTTGTCCACGGCTTTAGAAACCTTGGCTCAAGCGCTATGACTCTTGCCTATATCTGCCTGGGGTACTTGGATAGCTACTGGGATGGAGGGTGCTATTCTTGGGACGTTTGCGCAGGATGGTGCATTTTAAAAGAGACCGGAGGCCGCATAGTCGGTGCTAACCCAGGCGAATGGGATGTGCCAGTTGACAATAGAACATACCTTGCAGTCCGTGCCTGTGAAAGTTCCAAACAGCAAGAACAATACATCGAAGACTTTTGGGCTTGTGTCAAAGGAAGCCTTAAATACTGATAGAACGTAAGAATAGTCATAACTAGGTGTAACGAACAAACCTATCTACTTGAATTCATAAAAACACCCATCTTTTCCAAATAAACCATAAACTCCCAGCATTGGCATCCATCCTTCGCCTCCGTCAAACTTTTCAACTATTTGAAGGGCGCGCTCCAAGCGCTCTGGCTCGACCGGTTTGCCGATCGTAAACCCACGTATACAAAGCATACCTTGACGCTTCGAAGACTGCAGCTCGGGCCTGTGTTCATCTTCAACTAGTTTTGCCTCCAAGGATGTAGATATTGGACCATAGTGAGATAGCCTTGAGTCTACAGAATCTGGAAGAATTCTGTAATCGAAAAAGTTAGTACAAGCTATTGGACCCATGACCATAAACGGGCTGTACAACTCAACGACTAGCCTCGATCCGATCAGAGCACGCAACTTATTAAGTGTTAGCGTTGAACGTGAATTTTTTGCTTTTGTTTGCACTTTCCGCGATGGCATTTCCATTGCTGTGACAGCCCGTGCGTCGAGAACTGTAGTTGACAGAAACAGACACCTGATGTTATGAAATGCTGAACAGCTGAGGGCACTAGGCGTGAATATTCCTTCACTAAGAAGGCTCAAGGCCCATGAAAGTTTAAGTTCCTGGAGAACTGCCGTGGAGGATTGCAGAATGGAATCTAGCAGTGGCGAGCTACTATCTATTTGTAGCAAAGAAGTCTTTTCATTGATGCAGCTTTGAAGGTCAACCTGCTTTGGCTCGGCATATAGTAGCGAAGCAGATCCCCCATGAAGTAGTGTAGTGAGAATTTTTGTCCAAACTTGAATTGGATAGTAGTATTTTGTAGCCTCTTCAATAACAACAGTTAAATGGTCTTTGCCGCTGAGCTCGTTGTCCATTGGGAAAGACTTAATAAAGGCTGAAACGCTGCTCACCAAAGCCATATGCGAGAAGCTGGTACTGAGGTTCCATGGAGATGAAACGATTGCCAAAAGTTTTGTGTCATCGCTATTGTCCTTAGGAGGCTCATATTCGAAAACTGTATCTTCTTCTTGATTTGAAACGATGTCCTTCCAAGTCACGACATTTGGAGGTATGGTTTGCGGTGGCTGTCCAGAGTGATCATTACACACAATAACGATCTTGTACCATTTGTGGCTACCGTTCATCTGATGAAATGTAGTCCATGAGTCTATGGCCAAAATATCAAGCTCTTGTTTCGAACGCGGTACAGATGATAGGAAAACAGGGATCACGTCGTTTAAAGAACTCATGAGCCCAGCGATTGAAATTGTGAAGCCAGGCAATTCAAAAATGGGAGCTGCAATTCCCAAACGCCCTGATTCACTATGTTGGACAACATATTTAGATAGACACTTCGAAATTGCATTGATCTTTTTCACTGAGTACTCTTGACCCGAGAGTTCAACGAAGTTCTCTGCCGAGAGGCTCATTATGTTAGACCATATGTCTCCAAAGTTGCCATTTCTCAACTTGTAACCCATGCTTAGTCCAAGGCCGGTGCTCAAAGGAAATCCTGGTGGGACAGTAAAGTTACGATACACAGCGGTTTCCTTTTCCTTCCTTGTGGGTCCGACATTGGCTTGTCCATTCAATGCAATGGGATGCAAATCTCTCCTAGAGTTGATGACTAGCTTACTTCCGAACCATACGGAAGCTACCACGACGAGAGAAATTGTGGTAATAAGCTTCAAACTGACATACAGCATTGTAAAAGGGGTATTTCAGGCTAGCTGTGTCCTGCGGGAAAGATGAAAAACGTTAACTCTTATAGTAATCGATGTTTTCACTTATACGAAGCTTCGTCTCCAATACAATAGTTTGAAGATAGGTAAATCAGTTCCAGCGCGACACAATTTTAATCGAGCACCTTTTCAATTTCTCGCTTCGTCTGATGGGCGTCTCCTCTTGGCGCTTAAACCTCAATAGAATGCCTCATTAAAGGTGTCGCTTCGAAACCGAAGGTTATTTCTTCAACTCATTTTATATGAACGCGAAAAGTAGTTCTAACTTCTCATCGAAGGACGAAGAGAGGAACGACGACCATACAAACAATGTCCAAACGAATCATTGCCCTCTCAAAGGAATGCAATTGTGAGGAGTTGCACATTTTCGAGCTACCGCATAGTACAAATATCAATTCCAAGTCGAAGTTAAGACTGTTTTGCTCTGATGACAAGATTTATCAGATCAAAAGACAAATGTTTAGCAAGGGTTGCGCGTACAACAAGACCCGGGACGCTTCAAATGAGAAGTACCATTACTGCTCAGATTCCAAACCACTAAAATCTGGAATTCTGACAAACGCTGATGAACGCAGGGACGGGTGGCTCTTGGAAGATGGGTATTTCGAATTTACTACAAAGTATGACCTCTGCTTTAGTTTGTGCGGAGCGCTTTTCTCAAAAGCCAAATCACAAGATGAAAACGAATACCAGCAGGAACCTCGACAATTCAATGAATTGGAATTGGAAAGCCGCTTTCTCATGACGAGGGATTTACATGAAACTTTGATCGACAATCACGACAAAGGATGGTCTAATATACCCACCAGAATACTGCAGAACTCTCTGCAGCAGTTGTGTGACACAATAGAGGAAGGTGGCGATACTTACTACAAAATGACACCTTCGAAGATAACAAAATGGCTAGCAAACAAGGCCGTTAAGGTCTCGAGATCTCTGCCTGCCAGCATACCCTTGCAAAAGGACCTTCCAGAGCAAGTCGCAGGGCATGCGAAGCTTGTTTTTGCCTGTAACATTCTTATTTCACTCGTGCCCCAGCCTGCATACCAAAACTTAATTCAGTATTCCGATGAGGAAGTGAATTTTGCAAAAGCCTTCCAGGAATATCGTAAATATCTACAAGATCAAGCAGTCAAAGAAAGAGAGCAACAGCTCCAAATTAATGCAGCAATGAAGGTTGGCATGGGAAATGGTAACACAAAGAAAAAAGCATTGGTTACCAAGAGGCCAGTTGTTACTAAAAAGGTCACTAAGGTTTCAAAAGGAGCAATTGATGGGTTTTTCTCGAAGAAAAAGTGAGAAAAGGCGACTGCAAAATAACGCAAAGTCTTTTGAAAGACCTTATAATAAAACTGGCCCTCGAGCTATCACGCTAAAATAGGCATAAGGTCCAAGTTACTGCATAACTAACAATGAAGGGAATGCGTGCCAAGATTTGACGACCTCGAAGCGCAGGAGCGCTGGAGTTTTCAGATGCCAATGTTATATGTACAGCAACCAAGGCCTGCGGTTCTTCTCTGCAACACAAAGAAACCAATTAGGCACTCTTAAATTATTGATTTTACGGTCGTCCATTCGTTGTTTTCTTGGTATCGACTCTCTTGGGTGTCACACGCTCAGCATAGAGATTTTGGGTCTGCACAAAAACACACTTTGATTATGCTTTGTGCTGATTTTTTGAGCCGTATAGATTTTGTCGCAGTTTTTCGATTCAAATGAATACGCTCGCGGTCATTATTTTGGTAAGCTTAAATTCCTTGGAGATGACGAACTCTCGTTTGTCCTAAAGCCCAAATCTCCGATAAACTTAACTGAAAAAGTATTTACTGTTTTCTCAGGTCTTGTATATTACCGTTCGCACTAGAGTTGCCCAGATTGTTAGCTCCATCGCGCGTGTCTGAGCATCTTTATCACTTTATTAATGAATGACTTGCTTAATAGTTGTAAGATACTTTTAGACGGAAGCTAAAAATTTAGGCGACGTCTGTACAAATGAAAAGATGCACTTCTTACTGAAAGATCAATAAGGTTCATTCCGACCAACTCATCTAACCCAGCGACAGTAAAATGGCCAAGGAAGTTGAGATACCAGCTGCTGAGTCAAAATTCGTGATTGAGTGCCTGCGACAGAACCTGAGACTTGACTCTCGAAAATTTGACGAATTTCGCAGTGTAGAAATAGAGCTTGGCGACGACTATGGAGATGTCACTGTGACGATGGGTAAGACCAAAGTTCATTGCCGCATAAGCTGCACAATTACGCAGCCTTACGAAGATCGCCCCTTCGAGGGCTTATTCTTCATTTCGACAGAAACGTCCCCAATGGCGGGCCCGCAATTTGAAAACGGAAACAACACGGGAGAGGACGAAGTATTGTGTTCACGGATCATTGAAAAAGCTGTTCGGAGATCAGGTGCATTGGACGTTGAAGGCCTTTGTATTGTGGCAGGCAGTAAATGTTGGGCTGTGAGAGCAGATGTGCATTTTCTTAACTGCGACGGTGGCTTCATAGACGCTAGTTGCATAGCCGTGATGGTTGGTTTGCTGCACTTCAAAAAGCCTGATGTGTCGGTTTCAGGAGAACAAGTAACAATCCACCCAGTTGACGAAAGGGAACCCGTACCTTTGGGGGTATTACACGTACCTATCTGTGTTTCATTCTCCTTTTTTAACCCCGAAGATGCAGAGGAAAACATAAAGGGTGAGTCTAACAGTGAAATTTGCATCATTGACGCAACTTTGAAGGAGGAACTCTTGAGAGACGGTACACTTACGGTTACACTTAATAAAAACAGAGAGGTGGTCCAGGTCTCGAAAGCAGGTGGGCTACCTATGGATGCTTTAACTCTGATGGAATGCTGCCACAAGGCTTACAAAATTACTGAAGCGATTACAGACCAGATAAACAACGTCTTGAAGGCGGATGCTACAGCTAGGAATCAATACGCTGCAATTCTCAGCTCCGAGAATGCAAGAGAGTCTTAACGACCTTAAGGTGTTGTGATTACAGATAAAGGCTCTTCTGATAGACGTTAATGCATACTTATCGCGACCAGTACCAAAATCATTTCATTCGCGCTCCCCTCATAAAAGTGCTTCCTGCAATATTGGGATGTATAGAAATTAAGATCGCTACTTTCAAATTATCGAGACAAAGTTTTAAAGTTGACATAAAAGGTGCCAGTTTCGCAATACCTGCTTGATTTTCCCAGCGAACACGCGACTTGACGGTATCACTTAAAACAGAGTACAGCTTCATATCGCGTGCTCAGCTTCTCTTCCGTGTCAATCGCGCAAAGACCAAATGTGCTGGAGATCAAGCCCTTATCATGCTGGAGTAGCGCTACATATCGTATCTCCTAATTTAAGAAAATGAGATACGTAGGTCTCTACTCCTGAACTTTGATATGTTGAATGTTATATCCTGAGTTTTATGATGTGATTTAGTGTTATTGATAGTTGGGGCTTATGGCAATTAAAAGAAATAGATTACAACAGCAACTTGCCTTCAAGAGCTACCAAAACGCCAATATGATGTATTTTCAATAAATAATTCCTCTTTTGCGCTGTCTAAATCATCTAAACTATGGTAAGACGCTCTTAAATGCGGGGGAGGTTTGCTGAGAAACATTCCATAGTCCTTGTGTAACCAGCCGAGGACCAGCGCATGAAAACCATATACGAATAAGCTTTTTTCATGGAGATTAATGAAATTACAAGTTTTAGAGTGAATAAAGCTTGTGCTCAAGCCTCTGTGCTTAAATCAGAGTAAGCGAAGTATAAAATGGAATAGTAGTATATAAATTGGGACAGTTAGGCTATTGGCTATAATAACTTAAGAATCAAACCCCTAGTGAAGCAAATAATTAAACCAAATTTGGCAAAATGCAAACTTTGGATATCAAATGGATAGTTGCTCAGTTTGAACCCAGGCCTGCGTTTCTTTCTTCCAAAATTCAAAAACGCGAGCAAGCTTCGAATGAATGGCAGTACAACGATACCTTTCCCTCAGTAATTCAATTTCAAGTCCATCCTTAGTTCTATGTAGCTCTTCAAAGCTTTGAATATGATAAAGGAATATGTCAGCATGAAACATTGTATTTATAAAGTCTCCTGGTTGAGCTGCTGCAATGGTTGAAGAAACAAAATTGCAGCGCCAGCTTATGAACTTCTATTGTGGGAACCTTGCAAGAAAAGCGAACGTATTGTTATATGTTCTAGTGCGTTATGGCGCTTTCCAACGGTCTAAAAATGAAGGCGTTCAAAGTAGTCTACTGTTTTTGTATCAATGTAGTTATTGTGTCTAGGATAGTCATCTTTTGCAAGGATAACTGGTCTGAAAAATTCGAGTAAGAAACATAAGCAAAGTTAACGTGTGTCGCCAAACCGGTCGAAGCTGCCTGGCAATAATGTAAGAAATGGCTTTTTCCCAATTTAAAAGAAGGAGTACACTCTCTCCCATTATCCGTAGTTGATGGTTGAAGAAGTCCGAGGGATCAGAAAGGGTTAGAGAATGAAACTGACTTCAAGGAAAGAGTTTCCGTTATGAGTTTGATGGGGGAGGAAGGTGAGAAACCCGCATTAAAGCCCCCTAATGCAACCGTCTGCTGCGGAAAAGATGGTTCTGTAAAACCGTTTTGAATACAAATAATAATCTTGTCCTTTTTTCTTTAGCTGGTAGTGCGTACGCAGTCTTCCTTAGAATCTACCCAGTATCTCTCATAGTAATGGTGCAGTTCAAAGAACACCTCAACAGTTATCAGGTATATGATTATCCATTCCAGATGGGTGCTTTTTTTTTCGTTCAAGACTGCCATAAAAGCTCTTGATTCCTCAGTAGCGTAGTCCAATTTGGTGTTCAGAATGCTGATCCTAGGCTGAATGTCAAGGCTCCTTGACATCTGTTTGTAAATTCTCTCAAGCTGAGGCTCACTCCAGTACAGGTCGGGAGTCTCAATAAGCTCCGAATACAAGTTAAGTTTGCCCCTGATTAGAAACAAGCTTCCTGTTGACTGCAGGACTTCTGACTCAGTTAAACTTAGCTTCTTTCCCTGGGACAGCAATTCTGTGAACTTTCTGCTTTTTTCTATATGAGCCTCTAGTAAGTGCTCTAAAACAGCCAGTCTAGTGCTGCGAGACATTCCGCTCGAGAAGGCCGCTTTATCAAGCAGTCCAAGATCCGAATCGATTGCATTGACAATGATAAGATCGCCTTCCACAAAACTTTCCGGAGCGCTTCTGTTCGTAATTTGACGCACTTTTTCCAAGTCCTCGGCATTTTCAACCTGAAGAAAGTCCAAGTCCTCGCTCTCCACACATTCCTCAGTTAAGGGATTCACTCGGCCGTGTTCAATCAATGGCAATATATTCTCGAAAACAAAAGACTCTTCAAGACCCCAGGCAACGACAGTTCCACTGTTGCCTAGCACCATTATGTCAGAATGGCATCCGTTGTAGAAGTACTTGAACGTGATGATTTCATCTGGGACCAAGCTAATCGCATGATAGCCTGAAGCATTCAAGCTACTTATTACTTTGTTAAGGTCATAAGACTCGCTGGTAGTTACTGTCGTGCAGGGCTTTGTTTTCAAAAAATACGCCAGTTTGTTGGTATTGGGATTATTTACTACCATTTGAGAATGTGTCCCCTTTTTGTTGGGAAGGAAGCTCCTTCTGAGGTTCTTCGCTGCACTCAAAGAACCTCTTGGGACCTTCACAGACCGAACCTTCGACGTCCCAATCTCATTATTGGCTTGCAGAATCTTTACAGTAAAGCTAAGAATCCTCTTGGGGACGAGAAGCTGCACATTGGTGGGGAAAGTGCGGGAGAATGTGAAGCATCTTAACATAGTTTCAAGCGGGGCTTGTTTCGCGTCAAAACTTGCGCAACGGAAAATCAACTCGAGGCTCTTTTTCTCGTCTCGTCTGACCAATTAATTTTAATGGGAATCCTGTGAACTTTATAAAATACTATAAAATTGAGCTATATTAACCTCAGATTACCAAACATCTTCTTGATACTTACCGCTCGTCTTGAAAAGCTTCAACATTTCAGTGGCCTCGGCCTTGTCAACATTACTATGCTTGCTAATGATATCAACCAAGGTTGCGTGGACACCTTGAGCCATTCCCTTGGCATCACCACAAACATATATGAAGGCACCCTTTTTCGAAATAAGGTCAAAGACTTCTTGATCCCTTTCTTTTATTTTGTCTTGAACGTAGCATTTTGGCTTTCCTGGTAGTCTGGAGTGAGCAACAATTAATTCAAAGCTTCCACCAAGTTTTTTACTGTACTCAGGCCACTCCTCCTGGTACAAGAAATCATTTTGGTCTCTTGAGCCGTAAAATAACAGGTGCTTACCCAAGTTGACGTTACTTTGTTGCTCGGCAAACTTCACACGGTCTCTGATAAAACCACGGAAAGGTGCAACACCTGTGCCTGGGCCGATCATGATGACTGGGGTAGCAGGGTTTGACGGCAATCTAAACGCCGACCGGCGCACATGAACAGGAAGCTTGTGAGAACTGAACAAGTTGCGAGGACCTGCAAGGTCGTAATGAACTGGCAAGTTGGAAGATTTGACATTTTCATTGTTTTGGGATAATTGGACATGTCTCAAAAGGTTTGTTGCAACACCAGTCACTGGCTCCGCTTTTTCAGACGATGGGTTTGGCATGTTTTCAACAATGGCAGTAACACTGATAGTTTGCTTCTCACTCAAAGAAGAAGAAGAGATAGAATAGTAGCGAGGTTGTAGACGAGGAACAGACTCCGCTAAAAAGTTCCATGGAACTGAGTTCCACTTTGCACCATCTGAAAGATATAGTAAAGCATCGGCAAGGTTTAAATACTTAGCCGTTATCGATTTTGCGAACTCATCTTTGTCTTTCGAAATCTCGTTGAGGCGGTCCTTCAGCTTATCATTTGGAGCGAATTGCACCAACGAGCTAAAAAACTGTCTTGAAATTGGGCCGGTAATCTCCAAGTAGTACCTAACAGCAGCTCCAATTGTCGTTGGGACAGGGAATGGGACTTCAACAGTGGTATCTAAAGGCTTTAGGTCAAAGACAACGCTCGAGTCCAGACCAAAGCAGCTCAAAAATTGCTCAACCTTCTCATCAGAGTTGGATGGCCATAAAGCAAGATGGTCACCAGTAGAATACTTCAAATTAGAGCCTGAGATGTCAAACTCAGCGTGGATGCAGTTACGATCGTCCGAGTTGAATAACTCTTTACTCTTCACGATTGGAGCCACAAATGGATAAGATGGATCGAAAGGCCCAGTCTGCCTTCCGTCGGGACTGAAAGTCAACTCTCCGTCAGGCAAATATTGAGTGGTAGGTTCACCCAATGAAACTTTGTCGGTGACACCACTTTCCAAAACAGAGTAATGAAAGCTAGGCTCGAACTTTTGCTCATGCTCATCAAGGCTGAGCTCTGTCTTCAAAATTTCTAGCAACGAGTCCGCCCATCCCAAGTAGTCCTCGTCCGTGGTGCCTGCACCATCGTCTGCTTCACCATACTTACCCAAGATTGTAGCGCCGGCTTCGCTCAACAACTTGTGCGTCTTCTTTCCAGCGCCGTTGAAAAACTCGTAGGTCGAGTTTCCTAGTCCGAAAAGCGTGTATCTAAGGTTGTTTAGATCATCGCTGTTTAGACTGTTTAGGAAGTCTTCAAATGGCACTGCTCCGTCTGGGAAGTCACCCTCGCCATAAGTGGAAATGAAGAAGGAGACCACCACGCCCTCCGGAAGCTCGTTCAGGTCGTGAAGGTCGTATTTCTCGACATCAGCGCACATAACTCTGAGAGAGAACTTCGCTGCGAGCTCTTTTGCAAATTTCTTAGCGTAGTCTTCGGCGGTACCTGTCTGCGAACCATAGAGAACCAGGTAATTCTTATTGTTGTCCTTTAGAGTTTGCACGATATCCCTGGAGTCCGAGTTCACACGAATGGACTCGTCATTGGACGCGAACAGCTGCTTGAGCGTATCCCTTCCTAGGTAGGCTGAAACAGCCAAGGCTAGAGCGCACAGCACGGCGAAATCTAGTGTATCTAATCCAAGTGGCATTCCTGCAAGAGCTAGATGATGTTCTATCCTATAATGTTGTAAAGCGAGCTCTGTGAGGTTAGTTCAAAGAAAAAGCTCGAGATTAATGACGACAAAAGTTTTGAAAGTTTCGCGAGGGAAGCGACGCTGGAACGATATATTGATAGAAAGGCAATTTTTGACCGTTCGTTAACAAGCCGCCTTTTTCAATGAGTGGTATGGTGAGAAATGGAACCAGTTCCACAAGGCATAGACGCAAGAATAACAATGGAGGGTGTATTCTTTGGGCACCGAGGTGCACTGAACGAGATGTATCCAGATGCTCGTAAACGACACCGGTACGAGAGAAGCCGAAAAGAAGAACCGAAAAGAAGAATCAAAAAGAAGAGCTTAGTCATATCTGACGACAAACAAATCCGCCGCTGGAATATCAGTCGACGTTCGAACCTTGAGAGTTAAAAGCCTGACATGAGTCTCTATAACTTTTGTAATTCGCTCCGCTTGATAAATCCATGAAATTGTTATACTCCGTAAGCGTCTGCGATGCTCAAGTCAATTGATTTTTCAAGCTGAGCCATCTGCGCTGCATCTGGTTCCATTATTTTAAAGCACATGGCCAAAAGGGACTTCTTGTCGAACTCCAATTGCGTCTTACGACCAATTCGGTAAAAGCTAACCTCTTGAGCTCCATCTTGTGCCCGCTCGTCTGTTCGGTGAATGTATTCCCGTTTGATAAGCAAACTCAAAAAGTCATTTAGCGTGATGTCAAGAACAGGAATCTTCTGGCCGTCCTGCGGAATTCCAAACTTGAGCAGATGTTGCACTAGTTCTTGGTGCAAAATGCTATTCTTAGAAAAAAGGATAAGCACCAGTACCACGAAGGTGAGTCCTTGCGCAACCAGACTCTCATCTGTTGCAACGGCGTTTTCAAAGGAATCTTCAGGTAGCATTGACAAGTCGTTTCCTATATAGTCATCATCGACAATGCGGTCATCGTAGAGCTTTGTACCTTCCTCGAGTAGAAGCGAACGAAATGCTGTAGGCGCTTTAGGAAGTTCTGATACGAGCATAAAGAACTGAGCTCTCTCTTTTAAGTTAACAGCGCCACCGCCACTATTGATCTCATTGATCTCAGGCGTGTGGTCCCGCGAAGGGACTGGTCTCTTCCCCCCTTTTGTGTTTTTGGGAGGCTTCGAATACAAGCCCCACAATTGATACCCAAAAGAGTTTTGCAACAGGGAGTTCATGGCTTTGTAGATGGCCCCAAATTTGACTGTACGCGTGTTTTCCTCACTCGAAACTTCTCGAATTATGGTCGACAGTTTAGTTCTTGATATGATGGTAGATTGCGACTCGCATAAGGATAGAAATCGCCGAAGAACTCGCTTGGCAACTACTATGGTTTTCTCGTTACCATAGTCATTAACTTCAGATTCTGAATCGCTCATTAATCTGGCTACTTGAAGCTGGGCGGCAATTCAGCGCTGCTTTCTGCTAGACGCGTTAAAGGTCTGGCTTTAAAACTTTGTTGTTGATATTGAAAGTACGTTTGTACTCAGTAAAAATGTAATTCTAAGGAAAACTATGAAAAGTCCATTATAGCAGCTAATGTTGTTCTTTACTGTTGTATGTATACTGAACCCGCGGCGAGTAAGAGCACACGTG
Source organism: Lachancea thermotolerans CBS 6340 (assembly GCF_000142805.1). Lineage (NCBI taxonomy): Eukaryota > Fungi > Ascomycota > Saccharomycetes > Saccharomycetales > Saccharomycetaceae > Lachancea > Lachancea thermotolerans. Next base: position 524,002 of record NC_013083.1, on the reverse strand, counting down.
TCCTTCTTGCTGGCGCGGCTCTTGGTCTCTAGCGACCTGTCGCACGAAATATTATTCAAAATCTGGGCTCCGCGTCTACCAGTGGTATTTTAGCTTTCCGGCAACGTGAGACCAAAAGTTTTCAACAAAAGTCTTTTGAGAAGGATTTGTGCAGCCACCTCTAACCGCTAAGTAGCATCTCTCGTCGACTGGGACTTCCCATGCGTTTGGATTTCCTCCGACAACCATGCCGCCGCACTCTGTAACAATACACCAGCCTGCGCATACATCCCACGCCCAACATCCACCTTCCCAATAGGCGTCCAACTTACCGGTAGCGACTAAACACATGTTCATGGCTGCGCTACCGCAACTCCTGCTTCCATGAATATACCCACCTTTGTCGCTCAGTAGGTTCTTGTATGTGGCTTGTTTAATGTCGAAGTTGTCATCCCCTGAGGAGCCGGAGGAACGCTCAGAGCCGGCCTCTAAAGCAATGATAGATTGTTGAAGGGTCAAATCTCTCTCAGGAACCTTGATGGGCTCACCGTTTAATCTTGCGCCGTTGTCCTTAGAAGCATGGAACATCATGTTCAAGTGAGGGTTGTAAACAACGCCAACTACAGGGACTCCGTTTTCAACCAGCCCGAGTGAGGTACAGCTATAAGGATAGCCATGGATAAAGTTGGTAGTGCCGTCAATAGGATCCACAATGAAGGTTGGTTCCTTGCCGATTTCGGTAGTTCCCGGCTGGTACGTTTCCTCCCCTACAAACTTGAAGTCTGGGTACAGTTTATTGAGAGATTCTTTAATAATAGCCTCGATCTTCTTGTCGACGGCTGTCACAAGGTCAACTTGGTTTGCTTTGTCATCGAAGGCGTCAAATTGAGTGCCGGCTTTCTCTTTCAATAGGGGACCTACCTCCTTTGACGCTAAATCAACCAAACTGGTCTCTATGTCTTTAAGCTGCTCTTTTGTAAGGGCCATTTTTTGCGCGAATGTATTATTAGAGGTGGCTCGACTCAATTGATAGTGAGGTTAGAACCAGTAAGTTGATCTAATTGATGGTGAGCCACTGCCTATTTAATTGTAGCAATAATAGTTCACATCTCCAGCATTATATACGAAGCATAGGCCGTATGCACCTAGCAATGAGTACAATCCTTCTGGTACGTCACAGAACACTAATTCGGTAAATTAGTATGTCGGATACGAAGAAGAGTAATTCAGAGAGACGACATTAAAGATGATTTCGTGAGTTTCCCCTTCCTGACAACGATTTTTGTCAGAATTAATAGCCCACGAAGGCTCGAAAGAAATCCAAGCAGTTACATGCCTTAAAAATGACATTATAATAAATATTGTAACCAAAGTTTTCTACACAAGAGCTGAAAAAAACTCGTGTCTAGTTACTATTGGTTCTTCTAACAAGCCCACGAACTTTACGCTCTTCCTCTGATTGACGGACAATCAAGTTAGCAGTACTCATGCTATTTATTCGGAGGTTTCACGCCGCAAGCGCCCTTGCTAACTACGCGCATGTTAACTTAACGCTCTTTTCAAAAGCCAACTGCGGTCTGTGCGACAAAGCTAAAGGTGTGTTAAGCCAAGTACTGGCTGAAAAGCCATATGCTGACATTGGAGTCAAAATTATTGACATTGATGAACCCCAAAACAAGGAGTGGTGGACGAAGTACTGCCTAGACGTTCCTGTACTGCACATAGAAAATACGAAGAATCCAGGCTCGCTTTCAAAAATCTTCCACAAGTTGGATGTTGATCAGGTCAAACATCAGGTGCAGGATTCTCAATAATAAGCAGCAAGAGTGCATTCAACATTTTGTTGAAATTTATGGTATCAGCTAACAGAGTCTCAATTTGTGCTCTCACCGCAGCCAACTGAGTCAAGTCTTCCGCTTTTTGCGATTTTTACTTTTGTGCTCTGACTTGTCGATGTCTAAGAGAAGCATCTTTTTGCTCTTTTTTGTGGAAGGCAGCGGCTTTCCGAATGATGCTTGAACCTGTGCTCGGGAAGACTTTGGCGGAGCTGGCGATGGATTCGTCATTTCAAGGTCATCGTTCGAAGACGAGGAAAGATCGAACCCGTCATTAGAATGGTTAGCTGAAGGGGACTCCCGGCGTTGTGCGCCTTCCACTGCAGAATAGGTCTTTCTCTTCATATGGAGGTTTTGGCGCGTTCCCTTAAGCCCTTGAATCTCTTTTTGTGCATTCTCCAGTTGCTGCTCCAAGAAGATGATTCTGTCTTGGCATTCAAGCGTTTCACTAGCACAGTTCTTCTTGTCATTTTCGAGCACCGAAATATGCTGCTTGTACTCCCGGAGCTGGTCGCTGCTCTCTTTTGCGTCGAAATGTAGTTGCTCAAGCACATTATTTACCTTGCGATTTTCTTCATCCAATTCAAGTTCTCGAGCTTTTAATTGCACAACTTCAACATTCAAAACCTGTACCTGCTCAGTGGCCCTTTTTGCTTTTTCTTTGATGTTAACACATTCTTCCTCAATATCGAATTTGCTGGCCTGCAGTTGTTTACAATCTTGTTTTAAAGAGTCGCGCTCTTGCATTACAATCTTTGCAATCTCTGCTTGGGCCATCAATTTGCTCTTAGAATTCGCTGTAAGTAGGTTCAGCTCTTGCTTCAATTTTTCGAGCTCTTGAGTTTTGGCTTGAAGTGCCTTTCGTATTCTACCAGAATCATTTCTTGCTTCGTCTCCTTTTGTAGTCAGTTCATTTAGGGCATTCGTTTTGGTAAACACTTGGTCACTAAGTTCCTCAATCTCAAGGTCCTTCGATTTAATTAAAGCAACTGCTTCGCTTTTTTGCATTGAAAGAATTTGAAGCTTTTCATATAGGTCTTCTAGCTTTTGCTCATATTTTAACCCAGTGTCAACTTGGATTTTGTACTGATTTAGACGCTCTGCAATTGAGGTTAAAGACAATTGTACCTTTTTCATTGCCTGACCCAAACCAGAAATGGGCTGTACTACCCCTTCATTGAAAGAATTTGTGTCAAAATTTTGATATTTCTCTGAGAGGGACAAGGCAGAATCTTTTAACTCACCTAGGATTGTCATCTGCTGAGTAAAGGTATAAGAGTCTGATTTTATAGTATCCCTTGATATTTCTTCCACTCTCGAGAGGCCCTGCTCGAAAACTTGACTGACATCATTTATGAGGTCCCTGTTTTCACTGTATATCTGTTAGCAAGCTGTAAGGTTGTGTCGGTTGATCCAACTTTTGTAAATGAGGGTATGTGTTTTTGTGTTGGTGAATACTTTTTTATCTCGACCATGAGCATAGTTTGTAACATTGAGCCTAACTCCAATTTGTCTTCTGCTGAAAGAGACAGTATTTGATTGTCCCTTTTGATCAGCTTGTTGATAACGCCTAACTCCTTTTTAACCTCATCTTCCAGATTCTTGATGGCATTTTCTGCCAGACTCTCTGTTTGTTTTCTCAAAGCTCGAAGCTCTTGCAAGAGTTCTCTATTTTTCAACTTTTCCTCCGAAAGCTGCCCAGAGGATTCATTTAATTCCTTCTTCAAGTACTCGATCTCTTTGGCTTTTTTCGAGACGCTGGCTTCAAATTCTTTCTGCATGAGACGCGTTTCTTCCAAGTTCTTTTTTATTGTACTGCAATCTTTCCCATAGTCTCGAATTCTACTCTGCAGCTCGGCGTAACTTCTTTGCAGCTCTTTTAATTGCCCTTCACTATCATTCTTCTGCTTTTGAAGGTGATTTGATTTTTCTTCGATTACTGATAGAAGCTGCCTGTACCGGGCAATTCGGTCCTCGATGGTGCCCAGTTCTGTTTTGTAGCTCATGATAGTTTGAGCCTGCTCCCGGTTTTCGGATTTCTGACGTTGCAATTCAACCCTCAGGCTAGAGCATATTTTTTGGGTATTAGTGAACGCATCTAATAAAACATCGTTTGTTGACGTATCCTTGGAGACATCTGTGGTTTTGAGCGTCGCGAGTTTCTCATTAACGCTGTTGTCGCTATTCAGTATTTTTCTCAAATCTTGGTGTAGCACTTGCCTCACTTCTGTAATTTCCAGCTCTTCTTCATCTTTTCCTGACCGAAACGCTTTAGGATCTCGAGAGAATCTTTTCCCCTTGGGTGTACTTTCCGTAAGGCTATGCGTTGTGGTTACAGAAGTGTCATCTTTTGAGAGCCTGGAGTCAAGGTGGCCTGAGGGCTTCTCCTGCGTCATGCTGCTTTCAAACGAATTGGCATCATTCTCAGCACTGAAATCAGATTCTTGAACAGACTCCTTGCTTCTGAACTTCGAAAAGATATTAGAACGGACTTTGTAACCAGTTCCGCCATCCCTTAAAAAGTTTGACATTTTAGCCGCCGTTAAAGAACTTCAGCTTTTTAGTCGAATGCAAGCCTCAATTTGACTATTATCACAAGGATGTATATGTTGAATACTTATCTTAACGTACTAGTTGGTATCTCAATGAGCAAAACCTTTTTACCTTGTTGGTTATAGAGGTGTGTTTACTTCCCACGTTCAGTTCTTTTATTATCATCCGGTAATAATTTCAGATAAAAAACTGAACTATATATTGATATCAAAGAGGAAACAGGGAAAGGTTGGAAATAAAGCGCATCATGGGCGTCAATAGGCTAACATTTGGAATGGAGAGAGTGTCAAGATATGCGGTTCTGAGGAAGTGGAAAATTTCGGATGCCCTGCTTTGTGTTTTATTTTTCCTGATTAACATTCCTATATATCATGCAGATCCTTTTCAAAGGCAATTTTACGTGAACGACCCAACCCTGTCGCACCCTCACGCAACCACCCAAAGAGTAAATGAAAATGCTTTACTGGCTTACAGTCTTGCTCTCCCAGCTATTGTTATAATTGTTGTAACGCTCCTGATTGCTGACCCTAAGCACAAGGTTTATCTCTTATATGTTTCTCTTTTGGGGCTTATTCTTTCCTGGACTTTCACTTCACTTTTGACAGACTATCTCAAAAACTGGATTGGTAGACCGCGTCCTGACTTTATCGCACGCTGCAAACCTAAGAAAGGAACTCCTCTTGATACACTGGTGACTGCAGCTGATGTCTGTATGACAAAAAATTTGCCACGATTAATGGATGGCTTCCGTTCAACACCCAGCGGTCACTCTAGTGAGAGTTTTGCGGGTTTGGGCTATCTGTACCTATGGTTGAGCGGTCAACTACTTACGGAGAACCCCAAGGTTGGTTATTGGAGATCGATTGTGGCTTACGGCCCCTTGATTGGCGCAGCAACTATTGCTATTTCTCGCACAGAAGATTACAGGCATCACTTTGTTGATGTTTTGCTTGGCAGCTTGATCGGACTGGTCATCGCCTATAAGACATATTTCAGGAACTTTCCTGCTTTGTCAAGTGAAATTCCGTTCAAGCCTCTTCTTGATGATAGCGACGTTAGTCTCGAGGCTTTTCACGCTATCAACGAAGTTCAAGATGAGGAAGCCACACCATTGAGGGAGGCATGAATTTAAGATATTTATCATTCTTCTGTAAACATTTCGTAGGAAGATACAATAGAACTCTAAAGAATCTTTTATTGATGAGCATCAAACTTAATCTCCCTTAGAAGAGTCTCAGGGCTCAGCTTGTTGCAGAACTTTTGGACAATTTATTCGTTTCTGGAGGAATTGAACCTTTAGTATTTGCATAATAGCCCTATCTTCAGAGCAGCCAATTGCAATACTGCTCTATTTTGATGTGTTCAGCTAGAATTTATAAAAGACATGGCACCCGGTAGTTTTACCCTCGATCAGAACTATGAACTACAGAAAAATGAACTGGAGGCAATCAAGTGTATATACATGGATGATTTCACTGACAAAACAGTTCAAAAGTCTTCTTGGGACAAGCATCCGTTGATACAATTTGAAATCTCGCTAAGATCAACAGACCAAGAGCCTGCAGAATCTTCATTGACTCTTGATGTCACTTTGCCTGCTAAGTACCCGCAAGAACCACCAGTTATCAGTTTCAAAAATATACAAAATGTTTTGGGAAGCTACCTTGCTTCTATCAAAGCCGAAATCAACGAGATCCACAAACGTTCAAAAGGGCGTGAGGAAATCATCTTTGAAATCACCTCATTAGTCCAAGAAAAACTAGATGAAGCTCAAAGCTCTGCGAACACGCAGTCATTAGAGGACGAGCGACTTCAAAGGATTGAGGATGAGAAAAAAAAGCTGGAAGAGGAAGAAAGTAAACGGAAAGAGGACGTCAAGGTCGAGCGACTAAAAGAACAAAAGCTTATTGATGAAATTGTTCGCAAGGAAATGGAAAAAAGGCAGGATGACGATTTGAGCTTTAAACCCGATAGCACGATAGATTTTAACCCACCCATCGACTGGATAACATCGGGGGAAGCGTACGTTTTTCCAAAAATGATTCGTGCCAAGCTCCCAAACAATTCTTTTTACAAGTTCAAAGCTGTAGTAAATCCTCAGCAAATCAAACTGAGCAATGATCTTCTAGGGTTTTCAAAGCAATTCCTCGTAAAGCCATATATTCCTCCAGAGTCGCCTCTAGCAAACACCCTGGCATCCTCTGATATTATGGACAATTTCTTTTACCTACTGACTATTGTGACTCTAGATAACCCTTACTTCAACACAAACAATGGTAAAAAGGATATTTCGAATCTCGAAAAAGAGCTGGACTCCTTGCTTCATGTTAGGCATGATAATATCAACAGGCTTTATGCTTTTGCTGTTGAACGTACAGGCAGAAGTAATTCCTCATACGCCTGGAAGATAAGAATTTTAAATGAATACTCTCCTCTCTCCCTTGTTGGCGATGTTGTCGACTCGGTGGGCTACGTAAACATAGCCACCGCTCGGGGTTGGGTGTTAAGACTTATAGAAGGCCTGGAAAGTCTGCATAAGCAAGGTGTGGTTCACAAAAGCGTTAATTTACAGACTGTCACGCTCGCAAAGGATGCAGATTTTGGCACCACTATTCCGAAGCTCCTTCATTCTGGATATGGCTATACAATCTTGAACCTGATTTCCGCTCACCCAAGTAAAACAGGCCCCAAAATTGAGATGATAGAACAGCCATGGGTAGCTCCTGAGCTGATTCGGTTCAATAACAGCAAACCGCAAAGAAAAACTGATGTTTGGGAACTTGGTGTGCTGTTTGTACAGACTATCAATGGTGCCGATACAGTTGTAAAATTTCCCACCCCGCAGGAATTTTTGAGTAATGTACCAATGGATGAAAGTCTATTTGATTTCCTGCAGAAGCTTTTGGAGCCAGATCTGAAAAAGAGGTTCGGACCACTAGAACTTTTGCCAATGAAGTTTTTGAGAACAAATTTAGATCCCACTATTAATAAAAATTTGTTCCCAGATTCCACTTCTATATCTGCAATGAATTCTAGTGCTGCGCTCGCATCTGGCCCGGAGCCAAGATCCAGCATGTCTCTTTCAACAACTTCAGGAGATATTAGAAGGCGCAGTTTTAACGTCAGCTCGAGATATTCTTCAACAAACCCATCGAGTAATTCAAGATATGCAACAGATTTTGAAGAAATTGCAGTGCTAGGGAAGGGGGCTTTCGGACAAGTCGTTAAGGCAAGGAATGCCTTGGATAGTCGCTACTATGCTGTTAAAAAGATAAGGCATTCAGAAGAAAAATTGTCGTCCATTTTGAGTGAAGTCATGCTTCTGGCAAGTTTGAATCATCAATACGTTGTACGTTACTACGCGGCATGGCTGGAAGAGGATACTCAAGAGCAAGCAATTGCTAGTTCAGATTCGGAAGAAACAGACTCGATAGAAACATCAGAAATAGAGGATTACACGGAATCTAGCACATTCAACAGCACTGGGCAAGCTTTTAACAATGGTTGGGACTTCATATCTAATTCTCTTCAGGCTTCTAACTATCCAGAAATCGTTTTTGCTAACAGTTCTTCGGAGAATGAAGAGGAAAAAGAAAAAGAATATGAAAGCGAAGACTTTGAAAGTAGCGAAGGCGGATCTTGTGCTAGGACTTCGGCGGATTTTTCTCTAGACGAGCAGAAAAGGAGTGATGGTAAAGGCCATCAAGGCCAGCAAACAAGGCGGAAAGGAGTATTTTCTGCCGGCGCATGTACGGGCACTCACGACATGAGACAAGGGGCCAAGCATGATAGCGGAAAGGATGACAAAGTTGCGCCTCGTTATGCGGGCAAAGAGACTCAGGCGGAGAGAAGGTTTTCTAGACGTGGAGGAAAAAGCACACTTTTCATTCAAATGGAATATTGCGAGAACAGAACACTTTTCGACCTCATTCATAATGAAAACTTGAGCGCTCAAAGGGAAGAGTATTGGAAGCTTTTCCGCGAAATCTTGGACGCGTTAAGTTATATCCACTCGCAGGGGATTATCCACAGAGATCTCAAACCGATGAATATATTTATAGATGAGTCGAGAAATATCAAAATTGGAGATTTCGGACTTGCAAAGAATGTCAACAAACCTGTCGACCTTTTACGAATGGACTCTCATATGAGTGCGGCGAGTGCAGAAGATCTTACTTCGGCGGTCGGAACAGCTCTGTACGTCGCGGTTGAAGTACTAAGTGGGAGCGGAAACTATAACGAAAAGATTGACATGTATTCATTGGGCATCATTTTCTTTGAAATGGTCTACTCATTCAATACTGGCATGGAACGAGTTAATGACATAAAAAAGTTACGGTCTAGTTCGATTGAATTTCCTTCTGATTTTGATGACACCAAGTTGGCTGTCGAAAAAAAGATCATAAAGCAGCTTCTTGACCACGATCCTAAAAAGAGACCGGACGCAAAAACACTCCTCCGTAGTGGGCTACTCCCAGTGAAGCATCAAGATGATGTGATTAAAGAGGCATTACGAAACCTTGCCGATCCATCTTCACCATGGCAGCAACAAGTCAAAGAGAGCCTTTTTGCTCAACCTTACAGCGTCACCAATGACATTTTGTTTGATAACCATAAAGTTTTCTCAACGCCTTTCAACCAACTGTTAAAATCACAAATGATGGAAGAGATCGTAAAAATCTTCAAGCGACATGGAGGAATCGAGAACAATGAGCCTCCGATGATATTTCCGAAAGCACCTGTTTACTCGACCCAAAATGTTTACGAAGTTTTGGACAAGGGAGGCTCTGTATTACAACTACAGTATGACCTTACATATCCTATGGCGCGGTATATCTCTAAAGGCCCTAATTGTGTTTCTAAGCAATACCGAGTGCAGTATGTTTATCGACCACCTCAACACGCCCAGCCAAGTACTGAGCCGCGGAGATTTGTGGAAGTTGATTTTGACATCATAACTCCGCCCAATTCTGAGACACCATTATATGACGCTGAAAGCATTAAAGTGATCGACGAAATTATTATCCAACTCCCTATTTTTGGGAAAACCAACACGATTTTTGCCGTCAACCATGCAGATATCCTAGAAAGTGTATTCAATTTTTGCTCAATTGATAAAGCGCAGCGATCTTTAGTTTCGCATATGCTTTCGCAAGTTGGGTTCGCAAAAACTTTCAAAGACGTCAAAAACGAACTAAAGTCAGTGTTGAACATCTCTTCAACTTCACTCAACGACCTTGAGCTATTTGACTTTCGCCTTGATTTCGAAAGTGCTAGGAAGAGATTGCAGAAGGTCATGATGGATAGTCCTTTTCTGGCTAAGGTTGAAGAGTCCTTGCAGTATATTTCCAAAGTTATCAATTTTTTGAAGCCATTGAAGGTTAGTCGTAATATTATCATTTGCCCTATAAGCAATTACAACTGGGGCTTTTACAAGGGTAACATAATGTTCCAGGCGATTTATGACGACGACAAATCGAGAAGCCTTATTGCGGCGGGAGGGCGTTACGACAGTTTGATATCCTTAATTGCTAGGCCTTCTGGAGGTAAAATAAACAACATTCAAAGAGCCGTGGGCTTCAACCTGGCTTGGGAGACAATACTAGCCGTTGCGCAAAACTATTTTAAGCTAGCAACTGGGAAAAGCACCAAAAAGAGGAGCTCTTTGATGAAGGATGTGCCATTGGAATGGAAACCTATGAGGTGTGAAGTGCTAGTTTCAAGCTTTTCGAAAACTATTCTCAACACTATAGGCGTCGAAACATTGAACCAGCTCTGGAAGGCTGGAATCAGCGCGGATTTTGTGCACAGCTGCTACACGGTCGACGATGTTGTTTCGGCGGCTCAAAGAGATGGCGTCAATTGGATTATTTTGATCAAACAACAAAAGTACTCGGCCCCAAGTAACAAGAGAAAATACAAACCCCTCAAAGTAAAGAAGCTTGGAAGTGAGCTTGATGTTGATCTCGACTTTGATGAGTTTTTGGCAATCTACCAGCAGGAGGCAGAGTCAAAATTTATTAGCAGTGATTTTCCTCAAATTTTAGAGAGTAATCCAGTATCCCCAGATGATAAGCGATGGGAAGACTTCACCAGCACAGAGGAGAGCCAAGACGGTGCTAGTGATACTTCTGCAATTGGCAAAACCGCCCAAAAGGTCGTTTATATTCCAAACATGGCAACCAGAGCCAAAAAGTCAAATAAAAAAGACAAATGGGTGTACGAAGATTCGGCAAGAAACGCATCTCGGGCCATCATCTCAAGTTTGTCAACTGCTCCAATTTTTGCAGTTGATGCTGTAAGGGATGAAACTTTGGAGATTATATCAGTCACCTCTTTAGCTCAAAAAGATGAATGGCTTAGAAAGATTTTCGGGGTTGGCAACAATTCCGCCCCAAGGAGCTTTGCTACGAGCATCTACAATAATTTAGCCAAAGAAGCATCCAAGGGTGGAAAATGGGCCATAGTTCACTGTGATAAAACGGGGAAATCATGCGTGGTAGATCTCCAGCGCTAAATACTCAACTGCAATATCTGGCTTATAAATTTATAGCATTAGATGATAAAAGAGAATATTTGTTAAAGGCATGAAGCTTCTCCTAGAGAGCTAATTATTTTGAGACGGGAATTCATTGTTGAGATTGTATTACAAAATTTGAGGGATCTGTAGTGGATGTGTAACCTAAATGAAAAATAAGTAAGGGATTCAGTAAGAACAAAGGCGGTTAATTGAAAAGTTCTGAGCAGCGTTTTCCTCTGAGAGGCTATGGCTCTCTCAACATAAATTACACGCAAAAAAAGTTGATTCAATAATACCCCAAACATAAGAAAATGATAGATATAATCCTCAACTATAGGCAAATGGTAAATAAATCGCGGAAGTCTGCACAGCTATAAGAATCTCAATAGGGGACTATCGGAAAATTATTTATAAGCTCGTCTATTGACAGGCGCTATATGGATTGATATTGTGAAATTATATTCCAGGCAAGTGAGTAAAGAAATCAGCATAATGTCCATAAACTCACAAAATTAAATTTTGAATTACTGAAAGGAAAAAACTAATAAACTCGGCTTATGCTATTGAACATACATGATATATAAAGAAGGATCAACAGGCCTCGAACACTTCATTAGTTTAGTATATTTCAGGCCCTCGTCATACCCTCATAAAGTTTTGTGTCGTATAAGATGATATTGATCGTTAGCGTTACCTCAAAATACAACACTTCATAACTTACACCTTATTTTATCACGCCAAATGGTACACACGAATGCACTCAACGTATGTTCCAAAAAGGCATATAACACCGAAGTATTTTGAAATAAAACAACTAACCCGTTTGGATTAAACAGGGTCATATTTAGTGAGAAGGCAACTCCAGCTTCGATAACGGAATTTCATGACATACTCTCAAATGATTTAGTTTCAATAAAGGAAAAATGGTCTTTTGAATTTAAAACTTATCGGTTGACTGTCAAAAATCTTCCTCAGGGCAGCTCTAAACTGATGCACGTTATAACTTTTACTAATAGAGACAATCAATCTGTTATAATCAAAAACAATTCTGCCATCGTCACATCTCCTGCAACAGAAGGTGTTCAACCATCTCTTACACTAAATGGGTGCTCAGCAGGAACTCTTGATACATTTGATAATCTTCTGGCATCCAAGCTCTCAAATTTGTGGACTCAGAGACAAAACATAAAGGGCGATTTTGGGAGCACATTTAAGACAACAGAATTGACTGTGAGAGCCACAAATGTCTTTTCTTATGGTGGGTTCAAAGGTCTCTTGATTGAGCTCGAATGTGAAGACGATGTATCAGACGGGGAATTTGAACAACGAGTCATGAAAATACGACACCTTTTGGATGACATGTTAACCGGTGAATACAGGGTTTGTAGCGCATCGATGGACCCAAAAAACCGCAACCTGATTTGCGATCTTGCTTTTCAGTATGTGAAAGTTTTAGAAGTGTAGCATATAAGGATAGTTGGCTGTGTTTAACCCTAATTAGCTAATTTACTTAACAAGTCCTGAATACTCGAGGTCACAGCAAGCGAGGAGTTTGCGGCCACTTCTGCTGGAGTAGGCTCATAGGCCTCAGTTTCATATTCTTCTGTCCTCACCTCGTCGATTGTGCCAGTCTCGGTTTTCGCTCTTTTAAGCTCGTTGCTATCAGTGCCGAGAGATTGTCGCTTTCTAGGGGGCTCCCCCTCGCCACCAATACTTCTATCTGAGTCACTATCGCTTCCATCACTAGCCTCGTAAGTTGGTAATAGATCCGTCTCTCCGAGAGGATCGCTTGTCGCGCTCGCGGGATCTTTTGATATCAATACTTGATCTATTTCACTTATCAAGCTTTGATCTTGCTTCATCTGTTCTTCTTGAAAATTTAACATGATCTGTAATTCTTTTATTGCTTGCTTCCTATAGCTGACTGATTTGTCTAAAGAGTCCTTCGCTGCTTGTCCAACCTTCTGCACTGTCTTATAATTTTCCAGGTATACAACACTATTTGGATCCAGTGCCTCTAAGGAGGTATCGAAACGTGTTTTGGCTGCGAAAGTACTGGATTGGCATTTTGTCAGCTTCGCAAATACTTCCACAAGGCGCTTTATTTCTGGGGCTATGTCGAGCGGTAATGCTCTTGGCTCCGTAGGTCGCTTCGATTGTTTTAACTGAGGGTATAGCTCTTTAAACACGGAATCAGAGAATACTTGGCGCTCTCTCCATATGTCGACTACCCTTTTAACTTTCCTTTGTAGTTCTTGCGTAAATTCAGGGTATACCTTCCCCAGAACTTCAGGCATTATAGCACCGAAAGCTGTACCAAATTCACCGACTCGTTTGTGTTTTGACTGCTGAATCACATCGTTAGCGAGGTAAATTGCCAAAAGCTTTCTTCTCGTATTTGTTGAAGACTTCAGTATGAACTGTCTCCAACATTGTGCGACTTGACTAGCCTCTTTATACTGGGAGAGAAGCCATTTAGACGCGCTTACAATAGATTCTTGTGTCTCATCTAAAGCATTCAGCTTAGAGGTAAGTTGCTCTTGGGAGAACGACATTAAAGTAGCTAGGTTTTGTCTTGCCTTGTATATGTTCTCTAGAGTCGTTCTCACTCTACAATTTGATTTATATTTTTGATGATGAAAATGCGTAGCTTAAGATATCCCAGCTAGCAACAAGACACGGAGGGGCATGGTTGAGATTGAGGAGAGTACTGATGTAGACCAGAAGGATGTACGCATCAGAGAGCTACAAAAAATCTTTTTTCGCCTCAACACTTTCTATACCTTTCTTATGTCCAGGAAGCATGTCATAACCACATTTGATACTTTAAAGAAACCGATTGAAAAAGATATCAGAAGATCCTTGGAGCCCATTGACTTAGCAAGGATTGCTTGCCTACTGCCTAGAAATGTTGTTTTTAAGTACATGGACAGCAATCAATTTCAAACTGAAACTAAGGTATTCGATTTCAACCGAGGTGGTTTCCAGCAAAAATCTAGCGACATTTTTGAGTTGAAGCCCGAGAATGACGGGACTGATGCTTCTGAGGATCCTCAAGTCTTAGTTTTTGAATTTACAGATGGGAACATGACCAGGAATCAATCTCGATATGAATTTAAGACCCAAGTGAGCATGCCAGACTTTAGCCCAGAATCAATGCGCAAAATGATATACAAAAGAAAGAGGTTGTTCGATACAAGCTTGAAAGCGTTTTTAGCTAAACAAAAAGTCACAAATCGTGATCCGTGGAGTGTTCTAACCGCTGAGGCCTCGGCTGTTGTACCTGAAAGAAAGGTATTCGAAGACCCCATTGAAGCTATGATTAACTCTAAGGACAGTGCTCACTCTAGGGTTGTTCTTGATCCTGAAAACAATATGACTCGACTGTCAATGTCTACTCTTCTGAAGAAACTCGAAATGTCTGAGCTTTACAATAATCAAATTGTCAGCCACATGATCATTCCTGAGAGATCGGCTCATTACGGAGAGCTGAACTTTGAGTTGGCGCCAGAGGCTATGGCTGCTTTTGAGCACGATAGCTTTTACTCACACCAAGCTGATGCAATAAATTCAATTCATGAAGGAAAAAACGTTATTGTAACTACTTCTACTTCATCGGGTAAGTCTTTCATTTACCAACTTTCAGCAATTGACATATTGCTTAAAGATCCTCAGGCAACATTCATGTATATCTTTCCGACAAAGGCGCTTGCCCAGGATCAAAAACGAGCTTTTCAAGTTTTGCTGTCAAAGATTCCTAAATTATCACACATCATTGTTGACAACTATGATGGGGACACGGAGCAAGAAAAGCGCGGATACGTTCGAAAGAATGCCAGGGTTATCTTCACCAACCCTGATATGGTGCACGCTAGTATCTTGCCCAATCATCCAAACTGGCGCCATTTCCTTCTACATATGAAATTGGTGGTAGTTGACGAACTGCATATGTACAAAGGATTGTTTGGGTCACATGTCGCTCTCGTAATGCGAAGGTTAGTTAGACTTTGTCAAGGATATTATGGAAACAACGATGTCAGATTTATATCTTGTTCAGCGACCTTAAAGCATCCCGTCGACCATATGAAAAATATATTCGGAATTGAGGACGTCACCCTTATACATGAAGATGGATCTCCTCGAGGTGAGAAGCATTTGGTAGTATGGAACCCGCCAGTGCTGCCGCAACATATGCGTAGACGAGAGAATTTTATTCAAGAGAGCGCCAAGATCCTCGTACAACTGGTCTTAGAAAATGTTAGAACGATTGCGTTTTGCTACGTACGTCGTGTTTGTGAACTGCTCATGAAAGAGGTCAGGACAATTTTCAAGGAGATGAATAGGTTGGATTTGCTAAATGAGGTCATGTCTTATAGAGGTGGTTATTCACCTTCCGATAGAAGAAAAATTGAGCAAGAAATGTTCCATGGTAACCTAAAAGCTGTTATCTCCACAAACGCGTTAGAGCTTGGTGTTGATATTGGGGGGTTAGATGCTGTGTTGATGTGTGGCTTCCCATTGTCCTTAGCCAACTTCCATCAGCAAAGTGGCAGAGCCGGAAGAAGAAACAGGGATTCAATGACCCTTGTGGTTGCTAGTGATTCGCCTGTTGATCAACACTATGTAAGTCACTCTGAGGTCCTCAGAGATGGAGAGAACACTGACTTGTTTCAAGAGCTTGTATTGGATTTCGAGAATGTCTTGATTCTTGAAGGACATATTCAATGTGCAGCATTTGAACTACCAATTGTTATTCAGAGAGACAAAGCTTACTTTGAAGCTAAAATCTTAGAAAAGACATGTGAAGAAAGATTACACCATGATTCGAATGGATATCATACACATAATAAGTTTCTTCCTTGGCCTGCTAAGCTTGTCTCTCTGCGCGGATCGGAAAAAGATCAGTACGCGGTTGTTGATATAACCAATGGTCGCAATGTTGTGATCGAAGAGATCGAGGCAACGCGAACAAGCTTTACGCTTTATGACGGAGGGATTTTTATTCATCAAGGCTATCCATACCTTGTGAAAGAATTCAATCCCGACGAGCATTACGCCAAAGTTCAGAGAGTTGATGTGGATTGGACCACCAGCCAAAGAGACTTCACAGACGTGGACCCCCAAGAGATTCAAATGATACGATCATTGGAAGATAGCGACGTGCCCGTTTATTTCGGGAAAATCCAAACTACGATCGTTGTTTTCGGATATTTCAAAGTTGACAAATACAAACGAATTTTGGATGCAGTGGAGACACATAATCCGCCGGTTATCATTGATTCTAAGGGCCTTTGGATTGATATACCTCCTAACTCGGTCAACCTTTGTAAGCAAAAGCAACTCAATGTCGCAGGAGGAATTCATGCTGCTCAACATGCAATAATGGGCCTTTTACCCGCATTTATTGTAGCTGGCGTTGATGAAATCCAAACAGAGTGTAAAGCCCCAGAAAAAGAATTTGCCGAGCGACAAACGCAGCGAAAGCGACCCGCCCGTTTAATCTTTTTTGATTCAAAAGGAGGACAATACGGGTCTGGACTTTCCATAAAAGCGTTTGAACACATGGATGTTATTTTGGAGGGTGCATTAAAACGGGTTGAGGAATGTCCATGTGACTACGGCTGTCCTGAATGTGTGGCAGCTGCTTTCTGTAAGGAAAACAGTCTTGTTCTTTCAAAGCCTGCTTCGCTCATTATCCTCCATGCTATTCTGGGTCACCCTGAATCTAGTTACATTGACCAAATTCAGGAAGGACCAGAGCCTAATATGCCAGACATAAAAGTCGAAACTATTGTCCCAGCTTCTGCGTCCGTAAAGTTTTCTCCGGATGTGCAAATAATTGATGTTAGAAGTGCTCAGCGTACAAGTGATCAATCAAGCCTAATCAAAAATGAGGAACTCACTTGAAAATCAAACATTTATTAAAGCTATTATCTACAATTAATCATGACATCAACGTATCCACTGCCCATTCGACGCTCAGCGTCCTTAAGTCAGTATAGGTTTGACCAACACCCACGAACAATATCGGAATGCCGGTGGCGTAAACCATGTTGACCATAGTGCCCAACATTTCGCCAACTGTATCACATTTTGAAATGATGAAAAAATCCAGGTTTCTCTCCTTACCAAAAGCAGCGTTGAAGTTTTTGGCTTGCTGAACAGAATCTGTTCCAACTAGTGCTTCACCAACCATAATGATCTTATCAGGTTTAGCTTGATCGGCGAATGGCTTCAAAGGTGACATCAACGTAGGGTCATTGTGCCTTCTTCCTGCTGTGTCCATAAGCACAACATCAAAATTTTGATCACTAGCGTATTTTATAGCCTGTTTTGCAATTTTAGTCACTAAGTCAGATCCACCATATCCCGCTTCAAACAGCTCAATATGATCGTTACCTGACTTTCCCCTTCTGTTTTTTGATCCGCGAATGTGTGCTTCGTCTGTCAACTGGGCCAGGTTTTCCACATGAACTCTTAGCTGTTCAACAGCCCCCGATCTGAAGGTATCGCAGGCAACAACAAGAACTCGTAAGTTATTTTGAAGAAGCCAAAATGCCAGCTTCGACAGGTTAGTGGATTTCCCGACACCGTTGACTCCAACAACGGAGAATATGTATGGGGTCTTCTTTCCATTCTTGCCGGTTTTTTGCTGTATTTCACGAAGCAGGTCAACTGAGACCCCGGGAGTCAGTATCTCGGTTAATGATTTTTGAAGAGAATCTCTCGCAGTCAACTCAACGCTAGTCCAATTGGCAGTAGTAGATCCCACAAGGTCTTGGGAAACTCTTGATGTTAGATGATCTGCAGCCTCGGGTGCAACATTTTTAGAGATAAGTTTCTGTCTAAATTTCTCCAAAACTTTACTGAGATCTTCCTTGGTGATTTTTTTGTTTCCGAGCAAATGCTTCTGCAGGAACCCAAACGCACCTCCAGTGGATTGACCTTTTTTTGAGGCCTCGGCTTTGTTTTTATTTAAGAGCTCATCGATCTCATTTATCAAAAACTCACCTTTCTCAGTGAAAGTTCCAAAAGCTTCCTTATCGACTTCTGCCAGAGAGCTGGCTCTGGCTTCTTCATTAAGTTCTGAAAAATCAAGTGCTGAGGAGTCTCCGACGTTGGTCTCTTCAATGATACCGTCCCGACCCCATTTCCTGGTCTTAGCATTCTGGACAGTTTTTTTATTGTTCTTGCTTCCAGTTAATGAAGACCCTTTAGAAGCATTTCCCTCGACACTTGGCTTGCCTTTCGCCTTTCCAGGCTTGATAACGCTAAATTTGGCTCTAAAATACTCGTCGAATTTGTTTAGGTTTGAATCACATCCTTCCAGGATCCATGTGTAGTTGTGACGGTTCTTAACTCCTTTGCCACTCAGATTTTGGAGTACAGAATTGTTCAGCTTCAGCGAATCCCACAAACCGAAACCAAGATCCAAGACCTGTTCTGCCTCTTGGTTAAGCTCTAGGTCTTGCGCAGCATATGTCACCAGATACACCAGGGGTGGCTGCTTCCCGATGAAACAGGCAGCCGCGAAATTGTCCAATTTGAAAAGCAAGTATTTCCCAGACTCCTCTTTCTTTGATGGCGAGGTTATCAAATGCGAGATCACTTTGTTGATGTGATTCTCGGCCAATTTTCTACCTTGGGGATTGAAATGGTATAGCACCTGTCCTTTCAACGTGAAAACTACGAATTGATCAATCATGGTGGGTTAGACGCCGACAGGTTACCAGTTGTTCAAGTTATCAATGCGTTTACGCTCTATCAATATAGTTCGTTGATTTTTTTCAAGATTTAATCACGGATGAAAGAGCGACGAAGTGAAGAGAGTGAAGAGGGAATCTCTAAGATCATCTCTGTTAGGCCCCCAGCTAGCCTGTCAATACAACGTAGCTACGAGTTGAAAACCTTCGCTTCCAGTGAATTCTTCGTTTCTTCCTCTGATACAGCGTCTTTGCGAGTCGCATCTAAGTAAAGTTTTCAAACTAGACGCTCTTTTCTGGACACAGAAGGACGCTAAAAAGTACTACATCGTCTAGAAGGGGATCCCATGAATGACACGCACGCTCGCCCCCTCGAGGGTGTTTTGATGCTAATTGGTTACAAGTTTTGTAAATGAGGCAGTGGGCTCGTTCACCATTATATTAGAAACGTAGATGTGAAGTTATCGCTCGTACAACTACAAGCAGGTCATCGATAACAGTGTAGTACACAGTAGCAGTCGCTATTTGCGCGTCAACAAACCCGCAATGAACGATGCTATACCAGAGTTCGATTACACTGAAATCGTGAGATCAAGGGACTCACAGAATGTGGAACCAGTTGCGAATTCTCCTCAACTGTCGGAAGCATCGAAAATTACAAAGAAAAGAAAGAGAGACCCACAACTGGTCCACCTGCTTAAGAAGGTTAGTTTCCAAAGCACGCTTTTGTGCGTCGTCTTACCGCTATTCTCCCTTTTCAAATTGATTCTTTCGAAGCCAGAGTGGAACGGGAAACTCCTTAAATGTCTCGCTGTTTACATGTTTATCTCCCAGGTGAGCCTTGTCGCCGGGTATCACCGATTCTTTACGCACGCTGCTTTCCAGTGTGACCTTATGGTTCAATCAATATTTGCTATCCTGGGCGGGTCTTGTGGCCTTGGCTCGATACTCGACTTTTCAAGCCAGCACTTGGCGCACCATCATTATGTTGATACAGAGCGGGACCCTCATGCCTGCGTTGTGCATGGCTGGCTATTCGCACAGTGGGGTCACAAGCTATTTCATGGCAACCGCAAATCGGCTAGGGCAGTTCAAGAGTGTCGCAACACTCTAGAGTCCACGGCTAAGGCATCCACCAGCAAAGTTGAGACAAACTACATCAGTTCACCTAGCTACGCCCTACTTCGTTGGCAAGATGAAAACTACGCAGAAATTCTCGTGCTGACAATAATCTTGATACCTTGTATACTGGCGAAGTTCTGCAAAGTTCCATTTTTCAGCGGTGTCTTTTACTTAGGATTGGTAAGGATGTCGATTATTCAACAACAATGGTTACTCATTGGCTCCTTGTGTCATACCAAAAGGTTTCCGTTGGCCTCACAGCCATTCGATGATTCGAGATCTGCGGTGGACTTGCCCTTCGGAACCATTATGGACCTTCTTACTTTTGGCGAATCCAATCACAATTTCCACCACGAGTTTCCTGGCGACTATAGAAATGGGCCTGGGAAGTACCAGTGGGATCCAGCGAAGTTTGCAATACTAGTGCTGTATTACCTTGGTCTCGTTGGAAAACTACACTCTGCCGGTCAAGACCAAATTGAAAAATGCCTGGTACAACAACAGCAGAAGCTGCTTGACGACGAGCGCTCAAAATTACAGTGGGGCATCCCGCTCGATAAACTTCCTATCATGCCTGCCGAGGTGTTCGTGAGAATGGCGAAACAAGAGTTCCAAGAACACAGAAGAGCACTCGTCGCCATTGAAGGCGTAGTGCATGATGTTACGCCCTTCATTCACGACCACCCCGGTGGTGTGGCTCTTGTGGAAACCAGTATTGGTAAAGATGCAACACAAGCATTCAATGGTGCTGTTTACTTACATTCCCAGGCTGCACGCAACTTGTTAGCGACCATGCGCATTGCTGTCATCGGAAGTGGGCATATGGGAATAGAATCAACAGTTTGGGAAAAGCACATATTAGAGAGTAGCAACTGGAAAAATGATACGAAAGGCCGCGAAATAGTTAGAAATAAACAACAGGTCACATTTACAAACAAAAACCACTACGCTGCAGGTGCAGCGTAGTGTGCGAATAGCTTTATGATACACTCGCTCCATTGGTCTTTTTCCCAGTTTTTTTTGTCCTCGGCGTCAGCGGTTTATGTGCGAGGTGCTAGTCTTGTATTTATGGTTTATATTACTTAAAGTCACTCTACCAGGAAGTCTAAAGAAATACCTGGGGTATAATCGTCTTCATCATCATCTTCGTCGGCATCCTCCTTAGAACTCTCAACAAGATTTGATGACGTCGGTTGTTTGCTTGACGCCTCTTGAGGTTCTTCGTCATCACTGTCTGAAGAACTGCTTGATGTACTAGCAGCATCTGAACTGGTATCCTCAGAATCATCAGTTGAGGAGGGATCTTCGGACTTGGAACCGAAAAGGCTGTACCCATCTCCAAGATGCTGCCTGTTCTTAGCAATGAATATTGTAGGGTATTCAATCACTGTTTTGTCTCTGAAAGTTTCTCCTAAACTTTTTGCAGGATCCACAGGAATGAGCTGTTTGGAGTCTGCGAAGTTCTGTTGATCCTGCGGCAAATGCTTCATGAAGAATTCTAGCCCCCCAGCGCTCAAGGAGTCTATCCGCGCTTGCCTCGTGCAGTCATCTGGGAGAGCCTCGAGTTGGTAGAGCCTGACGCACTGCTCGTACACAGCCTTGCCGACGCACTCTAAAAGTGGATCAGTCTCCTTGTTGCGGTGGTTGGTATGGACGAACTCTATCTTTCCCTCCTCTGAGAACAAGCACCATTCAATCGACCACACGAACATATCCAGCGGCTTGTCCCACTTGCTTTTGTTCAGCAACGAGCGCTGCATCCCCCGCGGTACAAGGATACAGTACACACCACGCCGTATGACTTTTGATGGCTGCTCCAAGCGTGGCCACTTCTGCTGGGGCTGGCTACGATGGTGAGTGCCCAGAACACGCTTGTTTTTCACTTTCCCATCTCGCTTAAGCAGTTCCAGCTGCCTGTTCATGCCCAAAAGAAAGTTATAGTCACGCTGTACCATCACGTTCGTTTCTTCTGATGTGTCAGCGGCCTTGAGCTTCTCGCGAGACACATAGCCAGTGGGCTCCGCTGAAGTACCACTGCAACTGTCGCGGCTCTTATGCTCCTTGATACACGCTACAGAGCACGTTTTTTTCGAGCACTTGGGACACTTGTACTTGTGTGCATGCTCCTTGCATATTTCGCATGTAGCCGTAGTCATGTCGCGTCCAACTGACCTATCTCTGTTGGGCGCGATGAGCTTGATCTCTTCATGCATGAGCGCTTCGAATATTCAAATTGATGCTAACTACGCACGAAAATACGTATAAGTTTGTCGTTATATACGCTTCTTTCACGTGATGTATATGTCACTGTGTACGTTTGTTAAACAGTTAATCTCCCTATTCACGATGCGCACCTCGCCATCGCCCGAGACGGAGTATATCGTGATGATTCTGCGAAAGTAGTACACTCAACCCTTTCTACACACCCCTCACAAGAGCTAAAGAGCACAGAGCCACTAATAGTCAAGCACTTCAGCAGCATAATGGTATGTACGCTCAAAGCTTTGCAACCGCTAGGATTCTATGTTTCGAAAAACTACAAGAACGGTGTACTAACAGGCTACTTTTCTCATTTCAGTCCCAACCAAATGGTATCGCTACTCTTTTGAAAGCCGAGAAAGAGGCACATGAGATTGTGTCTAAGGCTAGACAGTACCGCCAGGAAAAACTAAAGCAAGCTAAGTCCGACGCTGCCACCGAAATTAACGCTTACAAGCAAAAGAAGGAGCAGGAGCTGAAGGACTTTGAGGCCAAGAACGCTGGCGGTGTCGGCGGTTTGGAGAAGGACGCCGAAGGCAAGGTGCAGGTTGAGATCCAGGAGATCCAGAAGATCGGCAAGGACAAGAAGAAGAACGTTGTCAAGCTACTGGTGGACGCGGTGACGACTCCTGTTGCCGAGGTCCATGTCAACGCAGCGTGAGAGCACCGAGCACCTTTTAGAAAGAAATTAATATATAGACAAAAAGCACAGGTTGCTAGCGGCCCCACACGGCTACAAACACGACCGACGGTCGCTTGCTCGCGATATAATACTCGGCGGTCGAAAATTCTCGCCTGTTCACGTGAATACTCATTTAGCTAAAGTTTCTAAACGAGCTCAGCTCACCACCATCACGCTTTGTACAGAGGCCGATTGGATACTGGTATCACTCGTTGCGAACCGTGTTTACCACCTTGAGATGTCGCAGATCTACTTAAATTCGTCGATGCTGCGTCAATTGAATCATACGGTCCAGGCGTACTTCTCGGACTGGATTAAAATGCAGCAGCTCACGTTCAACCACACAAAGCTCGCCAATAGCCAGGCTGCAATGAAGACCAATTCCACGACGTTCCTGGTTACGCTTCTCGTAGCATTTGTTTTATACAGATGGCTTTTCCCAGCTTGCCAGAGAGTTAGGCAAAAGCCTGCTAAATTTGAACTTCCGCTGCCCGAGGCCGCTCAAAAGAACTGGAAAGGAAAGCGCTTGTTTCCAGCATCTCTTTCGAATAGCGAGAGCCCCAACCGCATTCAATGTTACTGTCCTGCCACGGGCCAATATCTCGGGTCGTATCCTTCGATGACCGAGCAGGACATTGACACACTTGTTTCCAAAGCTACGAAAGCGCAATTGAAATGGCGCGAAACTTCTTTTGAAGAGCGTATCCGGGTGCTTCTTTCCCTTCAGGAATACATTATCGAAAACCAGGACTCTATCGCGCGTGTGGCCTGTCGGGATTCGGGTAAGACCATGCTTGATGCGTCAATGGGCGAGATCCTGGTTACGCTTGAGAAGTTGCAATGGATCATCAAAAATGGCCAAAGCGCACTGCAACCATCCAAGCGTTCTGGTCCAAGCAACTTCTTCATGAAATGGTATAAGGGCGCTGAAGTTAGATACGAGCCGCTAGGCGTTGTTGGCGCTTTGGTTTCCTGGAACTACCCATTCCACAACTTGCTTGGCCCTATTATCGCAGCTATTTTCACTGGTAATGCTATTGTGATAAAGTGCTCTGAGCAGGTGGTCTGGTCTTCGGAGTTCTTTGCAGCTTTGTGTAGAAAGTGTTTGGAAGCAAATGGCTTTGATCCTGACATTATTCAACTATGTTACTGCAGCCCTCCAAGTGCTACTGATGATGCCGCTAACTACTACTCTTCTCACCCTGGCCTCAAGCATTTGACTTTTATTGGGAGCAAGCCTGTTGCCCACCATGTTTTAACTGCCGCTGCCAAAAGTTTGACCCCTGTTGTTGTTGAATTGGGAGGAAAAGACGCTCTGATTGCCCTTGACTCTGTCAAAGATATTAATGCCTTGTCTTCAATTATAATGCGTGGAACTTTTCAGTCTTCCGGTCAAAACTGCATCGGGATTGAGAGGGTCATTGTATCTGCTCAAAACTACGATAAGCTTGTTTCGCTACTAGAGCAGAGGGTGGGCCAGCTCAGGCTTGGATCTGACATTGACAACTTAGAAGATGTGGACATGGGAGCTATGATATCAGACAACAGATTCGAACAGCTCGAAAACATGATCAAAGATGCAGTTGCTAAGGGTGCACGCCTTCTCCATGGTGGTTCTCGCTACACTCATCCAAACTACCCTCAAGGCCACTACTTTCAGCCCACTCTTCTTGTTGATGTCACTCCCAACATGGAAATTGCCCAAAACGAAGTTTTCGGTCCTATTCTTACGGTAATGCGTGCTAGCGACACCAACGACTGTATCCGTCTTGCTAACTCCGCCCCATTCGGACTTGGAGGCTCCGTTTTCGGGAACGATTACGCTGAATGCAACTATGTGGCAAACCATCTAAACACAGGTAATGTCGCGATCAATGATTTTGCCACTTTCTATGTTTGCCAGCTTCCCTTTGGAGGAATTAATGGTTCGGGTTATGGTAAGTTTGGTGGCGAAGAAGGATTGACTGGCCTTTGTAATGCAAAGAGTGTGTGTTATGACAAACTACCGTTCATTTCCACACAGATTCCAAAGCCTCTCGATTATCCAATCAAGAGCAATGCTTCGGCTTGGAACTTCGTCAAAAGTTTGAACACTGGAGCTTACACAACTTCCACCTGGAAGAGAATAAAGTCGGTAATTTCGTTAGCTAAAGAAGCTTGAATGGGGGGACTACAAAGTATATACAAGTGATAGTGGTTCACGCACTTAGTGGCTCAAGATATATATCATCCTAAGACATTTTTCTCGGCTTGCTTCAACTGTTCCTGAAGAGTGTTTGTATACTCTTTGTGAAGCTTGTCAAGGTCCTGAATAACTTTTTTCACTGAATCATTTTTCTTGTCAATATTTTTCAGTTGTTTAAGGATGTCGCCTCTAATATGACCTAACGAGTTCTTATTTGCAG
The DNA here is from genome assembly GCF_000142805.1 of Lachancea thermotolerans CBS 6340. Lineage (NCBI taxonomy): Eukaryota > Fungi > Ascomycota > Saccharomycetes > Saccharomycetales > Saccharomycetaceae > Lachancea > Lachancea thermotolerans. Next base: position 498,944 of record NC_013083.1, on the reverse strand, counting down.
AATTTTTGAACTCTTCAAAAACTTCCTTTAGCTGCTTGCAGGTCTGCTTACGTGTCTCAGTTGTTGGTGGCGGTAGGGAGATCTTCAGTTGTTGATCGTTGTTGGGTATCTTTTCAGGATTCAAGTTGAGCCCAGCTGCCAAAATACTGCTGACGACAGACTTAGTGTCCTTAGGATCAAAAACTGTCACTATTAAGCTGTTTTTGCCTTTCATAGAGGTGGTAGCAACATCGGTGAACTTGCTATTTTCCTTACCGACTGAAAGTTTATCAAATATGCTAGGGCTCGCGGACCCGGCCCTGATTTCGCTGAGCTTCTTCTTGTGTAAATCCAGCGTTACGCTGAACTGTGTTTTGGCCTTTAGAACATATTGCTTAACATCCACGACTTCAGTAGGCTCCTCTTCATCTATCTTGCCCTTCCCTGATTTCTTGCTAGCTTTTTTCAACAAGTTATAGCAAGTTTGAAATTGTCTAAATTGTACGCCCTTCTGAGACAATACTCTGTATAACGGACTGACAAGTTTAACACTTGCGAGCATTTTTTTCTTTTAGGATGTTTGATAAATTTCAACTTCAAGCAGTACAGAAGTTGTTTCTGTCAAGATCGTATATTTTTCAGTTGTGCGCGAATAAGACCCACAAGACATTTAGTGGAAGATAAAATTTGATAGAGGTCTTAATAACTAATTTACATACAAGCCAGATAATGTTTGACCTTGATAAAAACTAATGAATGAAAAGAATGAATGCAATTGTTGAATTTAGTTGGTTGGCTCGTTTTATCGAGGGGCCTGTGTTCAATTAATCCTTTCTAGATTGAAATGGATTCAAGGTGCGGACGGTCAAGCAGGGAAGCGCCATTCCAACTTCCGCCCTGAGCAAAATTGGCACCTGCTGAAGTTCACGGATCACTTGTATATCCTTGTCGCCTTCGGTTCTCGTAACAGCGGTTTTCAAAAAGCGCTCTAATGGTTCCGTGTCCTTACGTGGATCGGGCATCTTCAAAGCTGGGGGGTCGATATGCAAGTTGCTTAACTGACCTGCGAGTTCTTCGGTCAGAAGGTTCTCGCCTTCTAGGGTTTTTTGGTATTGAATGCTGGCAATTTCGTTTGAGGCAGACTTGAACTTGTTTCTAATAGAATTTCTGTAAGACTTTGGGTTTTTCTCATCGGCAGGGACAAATGTGGCACTATCCACACCTGCCTGCCAGTACAATTCAAGAACACGGTTAGTTCCGTCGTACTCTGCTTTAATCAAGGGCAATTGGTCACCATGAACTCTCTTTTCAATTCCAAACTCAGGAATAAAAACATCGAACGCAGATTCATACACTTGCAACACTGTTGCCATTGTCAGAATTTGACCCGTAGAATTTCCCATGTCGTTTATTGTTTTGCACAAAAGCAAATGAATAGCTTGTTCCTGAGCATGATGAGCGCAATCCTTTTTGAAGTTGCAGTACTCTGACGTTATCTTCAAAGAATCATCATTTTCTTTGTAAGAGGAATCATTCAAGACAGATTTGAGCTGGCGGTGAACAACGTGGTCAGCGTATCTTCTCAATGGCGCAGTGAAGTGTGTGTATAGCGGCAAGTTAAGCGCAAAATGATCGTACTGGTCGGACTCAACCTTACCAGCAACAAAGTATTTAGCACGGCTTAAGGCTTTGAAGAGAAGGATTTCGACACCAGTCCTTGTAGCTTCATCTTCGATAGCTAAGATGGACGAAAGTAGGGATTGCGAATCAGTAATGTCAACCTCATAGCCCAGCTTTGTCACCTTCTTTTCAAATGATGCCAGCTTAGTCGCAATGGGTTTTGACTGTCTACGCAAGAACGCGAGGTCTCCCAATTTTTGATAAATAGTCTCAGCAACAATGCTATTGACATGGCGCTCAATTTCTGTGACGATCGATGTCGCAGCGCTTGACTGGAAAATGTTTAGATCAACCTTGACTTTCTCATCGTCAAGACTTTCTAATAAGCAAAGCTCCGGTTTCAAGCTAACAGACGGTGATGATAAACGCTTGCGGCACAATGCAGTAGCAACATCTTGGATTTGGGAGACGAAACGAGACAGAGAGCCGGAGCTCACCTGCTCATTAATTTCCTGGAACGTAATTGAAGATTCAGGTGTGATCAAGGTCTCGCCAATCCAGGTTGAGAGAACCTTGAACGATTTATCAAAACGATGGACCACAGAGATAGTTGCCGAAGTTTTACCTTCTTTCAATGTCAATGCGTCATTCAGGGTTTGTGGCAAAAGGTGAACGACCTTTTGCGGAATAAAAACGCCTGAAGATCTTTTCCTCGCTCTCCGGTCAAGCGATGAACCCTCTTCAATGTGTGCAGTGACGTCAAGAATGTGGCAGCCAACTTCCAAAGACCCATCGTCCAACACCTTCGTGTGCAAAGCAAGATCTGAGAGAGAATCTGTTTCAAACACAGCGGTAGTGTTTAAGAATATTTTGCGTGATTGAATGTTTTCTTCAGAGAGCGGTGTTGGCTGAAATGTGCTTCTTTCCTTTGAGCGGTCGTGAGGATCCAAATATTCGTCAGATAGGAAGTTGTTGTCTCTGAGAATAGCGTCGATCTCTGTCTCGGGCTCGTTGATTTCACCCAATTGTGAAACAAGAGTTCCGAAAGGATGCAGGGAGGTTATAGGCCAGCGTTTAATTGAAGCAACAAATAATTTATTCGAGTACTTGTCTGCGTTTTCGACAAAGTCCTTTGGAGCTTGCTCGGTTGGAATAGCAATCAAAGGAACCTTTTTATCAGTTGGTTTGAACCAGACAATTTTCGGCTTCTGAGGCTTATGGGCTTCGTTATTGGCTTGCTGTGAGGGCCTCAACAAACCAAGAGTTCCGCTGAACAGCTGTCCTGGGATACGGTCTAAAACGGCCACCACATGACCAGCATAGAGAGGTTTGTAGCTGTCGCTGATTTCCTCTTCCTCAACTAATAAAAGAGATTGTCCCTCAACCTCAACATCGTCGTTCTTCTTTTGCGTTGGACGCTGTTTTAGAGAGCCCTTTCTTTTAACGCTTCCTTTAGAAGGAGAACTTTGATCCTCTTTCTCCGTGGAACCGAAGGAAGAAGAAGAGTTGGTTGGATTAGCCATTCGAGAAGAAGCGTCATTGTGATAATCGTCGTTGCTGTTCAAAATATCTTGCTGATTGTTGGCGTCCTTCCTCCTCTTCTTTTCCTCTTTCTCTTTCTTTGAACCCCACACATCGTCTACCATCAGTAGCTCAACAGCTACTAAATCACCTTCAAGAGCTCTGTTTCGGTCTTTGGAACCACAAATATACACATCTGCGTCCAACACACCATCAGTAGAAACCCAGGCATCAGATCTATTTTTTTTGTTGACTCTCAAAATACCACAAACAAGTCTACCCTCTTCAATTAACTCAGGGATATTAGCTTGAGGCAGGTATGGTGCAAACAAAGATTTGCGGCCATTTTGGTTGCTTCCATTGTTACCAGATCCAAAGCTGTGAGTAGAAGCGTTAGAGTTGCGGGATCTGTGACCTGGTTGAAAAACTGGAGGGGGCTCAAGGCCTCCGAAAGGTGCTTCCCTAGATTGGCTCTTCTTATGATGGAAAGGGTGGCTGGGGGTATTTTGGTTGCTTTGCGGGGTTGGCTGCTGCTGCAAGCGCCAATTGTTATTGATACCGCTGACGTCCTTGCCTTTCGCGTTTGCGTTACGGTTAGGAGTGCTAACATTACTGAATTCTTCGCGGTTTTCCTTGTTGTTTGATGGTACGGAAGGGAATTGAAAAGATTTCTGAGGTGACATGTGGGAGGTCCTGGAGGTTTGAGGTGTTGTTCCCCTTTGCGCATCTCCTGTGTTTGCGGGGAATTTATAGGTTGATTGCTCTATCGCATTTGAAAGAGGTGATTCCACGGATTCGCTTTTTTCTGCATCGTCAATTTTGATTGAGATACCGCTGCCACTTGCTCTTTTGGCTTGTTCTTCGGCAGCTGCTTTTTTGGCTTCGCTCAATCCTAAGGAATGTCTTCTCGAGTGACCGTAGACGCTGGATTGAGAGCCAGTCTTGCGGTGACCAGGTGGGGCAAACTCATTGTTATTGTAATAGCCAGAACTATTTCTAGAATGTGATCTGCTCCGGTTGCCCTGGCTAGGGGAAGGAGATGGGGCGTTATAATGAGGGTGGGGAGGTTGCGGAACGAAAGATGGGATGGGTCCCCCGGGAGCTCCGAGTGACGCATTTCCAGAGCCGACAGGGTTGAGGTACTGGCCCGATTGTTGAGCTAGCTGCTGTTGCTGAGCAATGAGCTGCTGCTGTTGGGCCTGAACTATTTCCAACTGTCTCTGTAGTGTGAACTGCTCAATCATGAGATTGGTCAGCTCGCTTGCAGAACGCCGGTGCGCTATGTGAATTTGTTTAGGATTTTTTCTGCCCCCGGTCGTGGCGACGAACCTGTCTTCGTTTTTCCTATCGGAAGAGCTCATGCGGGCAGTGAAACAAGGTTTAAGGAGCGAGTCAATCCTTGATACAATGTTACCCTCGTAAGCGCGCTAAGACTTTTCACTTATGACGCTGCAAACGGCTTGTTCCTAAAGGTGGCAAAATTCTTTACAGCAATAAGGGTTTGCTTGGAATATCACAAATCCACGATAATTTAGCTGTTATAATAAAGGGGTGGTATCTAACTCGTGGCCTAATCCAAATAAAAATAAGGAATGAAACTGCAAGCCCCGTTTACAAGCTTCTCCTCCTTGATTTTCCCTTTTCAAATAGGTTTGTCCTGGTGACTTTAATAGGAGGAAATATAACAAAAGATTTTTAAGGAAAGCTTTCTATATACCCAAAGAGTCGTAGAAGAGGAGATGACGAAGAATCACAGAAGTATCGGAATAAGTGACGATTGGCACAAAGCTGATTGACTATGCTACCGCGCAGCCAGCTGACACTTAGCAGCTTCTTATTGCAAGAATATATAGGACGATTTAGAAGCTTGTTTGCGCCCCGAGTTTTTTGCATGACCGCTATAACCTTTTAACAGTTAGTCTCGGCCGCGCAAAAAGCAAATGATTATTCAACTCTCAATATTTCTGGACTAAGTATTTACAAATCCCGTTGTGCTATCCAAAGAAATGATCTCGCGCTGTAATCACAGCCCTCATGGCCAGGTAGGGCGCTTTTCTTGAAATGGTGAAACTTGTGAAATATCTTGCTGAGCCTAAAATAGCGTTCGTAGTACTGCCTCCAGAACGGTCACCTGAGCACATATGTTACAAAACACCGCGCTAAAAGATTACTCGTAGTTGGAAGGGTATTTGAAGTCGTTGAGCTCATAGAAGTTTTCCTTGACATTTCTGATGCTAACGAAGCGACTTAGAATGTTGCTGCCACCGGCTTTGTCGTCAGTGCCGCTCATTCTAGCACCGCCGAACCACTGTTGTCCGACAACAGCGCCGGTGCATTTGTCGTTAATGTAGAAGTTACCAGCACTGTACTTGAGCTTTTCATCCGCCAGGATAATAGCCTCTCTGTCACGCGCAAACACGGCTCCTGTCAAACCATAAGCTGTGGTCTTGTCAATGGTCTCGCAAATTTGGCTAAATTCGGAGTCAGGGTACTCGTAAACCGTCAGCACTGGGCCGAAAAACTCGGTAGACATGAATTTGTGAAGCGGGTTGGTTGTTTTGATTATGGTGGGTTCGACGAACCATCCGTTGCTCTTGTCGTATTTGCCGCCACATAGAATTTCCAACTCTGGATCTTTCTTTGCCTCTTCAATAGCATTTGCCAACTTTTCGAAACTCTGCTGGTGAATGACAGGACCCACGAATCCATGCAAATCGCCACCATTGATTTTAGAAGCGGAGGTATTGACTGTTTTAACGGACTCCAAAGTACCAACCAGATTTTCTAGGAACTCGGTACTTTGAGACTTGGGCAAATATAGACGGGATGCAGCAGAACACTTCTGTCCTTGGTATTCGAAAGCGCCTCTCAAAGTGCTTAGCACAGCATGTGGCAAGCTCGCGCTTGGGTGAACGAGATGGAAATTCTTTCCGCCAGTTTCACCAACAATCCGAGGGTAGTCCCTGTAAAGATTGTTGACAACGCCGCTCTGGATTTTGCCGTAAAGTTGCTTGAACACAGCAGTAGATCCTGTGAAGTGCAGCGCTGAGAACTCTTCGTCTGCCAAGACTTCGTTGGTGATATCAACAGGGTTCCCTGGAACAAAGTTCACTACACCGTGGGGGAGACCTGCTTCCTCCAACACAGTGAGCAACAAAAAGTTGGAGAGCGAAGCTGCCTGGGATGGCTTCCAAACGACAGTGTTACCCATCAATGCTGGCGCTCCGATTAAATTGCCGGAGATGGCAGTGAAGTTAAAGGGTGTGACAGCATAAACAAAGCCTTCTAACGGCCTGTACTCCGCCTTATTCCATACACCGGGGCTGGATTCGCAAGGTTGCTGATTGTAGAGCTCTGTAGCATACTTGACATTAAATCTGAAGAAATCGGCCAATTCAGTAATACAGTCGATTTCTGCCTGGTAAACATTCTTACCTTGGCCCAACATAGTGGCAGCGAGCATGTCGTAGCGGTACTTGGTTGAGATGAGGTCTGCTGCTTTCAAGAACACGGCCGCGCGATCATAAAAGGGCATTTTGTACCACTTTTCCTTGGCGCTTTTGGCGGCCTGAATTGCGTCTCGTACGTCTTGCTTCGAGGCTTGCGTTACATTTGCCAGCACCTGCGAGTGTTTGGCAGGATTGGTCTGCTGGAAGAACTGGCGGCTGCCCTCATTATGGTAGATACGTTTACCATTGATGACCAGAGGCACGTCCAAGGATGCGCTGTTAAACTTGGAGATCGAAGCACGCAAAAGATCCCAGTCAAGGATATCCTTGTTAGAAAAGGGCTTCACAGGCTCATTAGTGATCTGTTTCGGAGGCTTGACGTGCGAGAGTTGCGCCACGCACCTCTTAGATTGTCTAATTAAAAGGGCTCTGCTCAACATAGCGAAGAGACGTTTGTGAGTAAATTGGGGTAAGGATTGGAATTCGCTTAGATTGTGAACCGGCTAGTTCGTTTAGTTTGAACTAGTTTTATTTTTTATAGTGTTTCGACAACAGCCAAAACAATTCAGAATATTAGCTCGCGTCACGGATCTGTTGTCAGCTTCTATCAAAACTTAATTCTTCCTACAGGCGACGAAGAATAAACTGTTTTGCACATCCTTAGTTTATATACTTGCTGTGTCAGCAGTTGATATCGCGCTCTGTTTCCTAATTCATGAGAGGCCCTATTTTTTCATGTTGAAGGGGTAATCATCGGGATTCGTATTCCGCGTAACGCGGTTTTCCCTTCCCTATCGAATGTCATCACCTGAACAGAAAAACTGGTCCAATTTCGACGGCTCTTGATTCCGACAAAGAAGCCTCTGACTCCGGTTGTTATGCGTGCAACGCCAAAAGGGCGTTAGCGATTGCGTGGGTGGAGAATATGAGTTAACCGCAGGTCTCCGCGAATTAAACAAACACAACGACTATGAAAAATTAAATATAATGTGTGGAAGCCTTTAGCTGGAGGTTTTAGTGACGCCCATGAGATCTCTCGGAGTTTGCTCATTGTGTTTGAAAAGCCAAGCTCGGTTCTTCACTCTTGTAGCTGATCGTTGTTTTGTAGCAAATTCCCTGAAGGAATGCCTTGGTGTGCGCAGGGACGGTGAGAGGATCTCTGATTCTGCTCATCTCCGTAGTAGCTCTTTGCTCTTGCGAAACCGAGTATGAAATTGGAGCTAAAACACCAGATGGCCAGACCTGCTAGCACAACACCAAGTGTTTTCCAGCCCAATGGTTCGATGAAAGAGTTGAGTGTATCGCCGATGAGTCTAGCGCTAATCGCGGATCGGGCTCGGAAAAACAATTCGTTGTTCCGGCCCATGCATTTCTCCCAGTCGTCGCACTGCTTCTCGAGCGCCGGCACGCGCGTGGCTCTTTCACACTTGTTGGCGTTGTAGTGGATTCGGCACTGGAGAGATTCATGGACCAGCTCCAACTTGGTAGTCTGCCACTCGGATCTCAAGTCTGCCTTGATGGCCCGCATAAATATCATGACGAATGAAAAGTATATCAATGCTGTCAATAGGTTGAGAAAAATTTGGAGATACGAGGTGAACAAGTATGAGCCGCGAGACGCGGGATGCGATTGAGGAGACCATGGATCCGGAAGCTTCAGCGATCTTTTTCGAATGCCAGACTCCTCGATATATTGTGATTCTGGAGGGTAGTAGTAGTGATTGTTGTTTATCGAAATTTGTATTGGCGAGTATTGCGATCTCTGTCGCAGCGTCTCTAAAGTCTCTTGAGGTAATTCTACGCCCGTAATCTCTGTTGATTTCTGAAGATGAGATGCTTGGCCATCGGTGGCAGGCGTAGCTGCTGGAACGCTCGATTCGCTGGAGTAATCGTCCAGCTTGGTTGCGGCAGCAACTCCCAATTTGGTAGGTGAAAGAAGCGCTTTGATTACCGCTTTACTATTTGGCGATGCGGTTTGAGCGGGTTCTTCCTCTTCTGCCTCTGATTCATGCAGCAGATCGTTTTCAATAAATGCGCTGTTAATTTCGGATCTCTCTGTGTCCGACTCCTCTTTCGCGTCGATGTCCATCTCGTCATGGATTTCATCGACTAGGACCGCTTGCCTAAGGGGAGACGGGCTAGATGGAACATGTGGCATGAACTTGTCCATGATCTTTTGAGAGAGCTGGGCTTTATTGCCTATAGGTTTGGAGTCATCTTCGCAAATGTTGAGACTGAGTATTGCCTGTAGATCTTCTTCTTGAACAGTAGTACTAGGGTCGGCTAGCGAAAGTTTACTGAACTCATCCATGCTAGGTTTTAGTTCTTTCTAAGTGGGATCCCATTATTAACGTTCTTGGTATATAACTCTAAGATGAAATTTCAAGAAAATCTCATTAACGCGAAGACCATCTTAAATACTTGTACCTTTCACAAATTTATATAGAGAGTAGCCATAACTGACGCGTAGTATCTATAGCCTTAGTACATCATAAGCGCTTTAATGCTTCTGAAGCTATCCCAGTTTGCCTTCTCTCGACAATAGATTTTTAGCTGTTATTTCAGTTGCTATACACGTAAGCTTTTTCTACTTTTCAATAGTCGCGCTTAGTTTTGTAAAGGGTGTCCAGGAACCCAACTAGCAGTCGGTCTACAACGCCACTAGTTTTTACGCTGCCTGCGACACCGTACAGTGCACTGGTACCATCTGATGATGGCTTCTTGTTAGGTTCAGAGCTTAATTCTTTCACAACCTCTTGTAGGGTGCGCATTAGCTCTGGCAATGCGGGTCTAGTCAGCCATGTTACTGCGAGGTGAAGGGCTGGTGGATTTTGAAGGGCGCTTAAGTGCCAGCCCTGCTTTGCCAACTTGTCTGACAGCTCATGAACATCAATTTGGTCAGACGTGAATGCCACCACAGAGCAAAGGGGGTCTCCAATAATGCAAAGCTCAGGAATTTCCTCATGGATGAACTTCTTAAGCTCCCGTGCTGTGCTGACTATTTCCTTGCATGAATTTATGTAGCCTTTTTCACCCATGCGGAGCATTGTTGCCCAACAACCAACAACAAGTGCACCAGGTCGACTACCGGCTAGCGTTGGCGAGCCATACAAGCCACCGACCCAATCAGACAGAAGGTAGTACTGGTTCATCCGAAGTTCCCTGTTCCTGTACATGATAACAGAGGACCCCTTAGGAGCAAACCCATACTTATGCGTGTCGCATGAAATCGAAGTTACACCTGGCACTCTAAAGTCGAATGCAGGGATGTCTCTATAGCCTGCTTTCTCCATGAATGCAATGACAAATGAGCCTAGGCAGCAATCAACATGCAGCGGAATTTTGTACCGCTCTGCAAGTTGGCCTAATCCCTCGATATCATCAACTATGCCATGGGGAAAGTTTGGTGCAGAGCCCACAATAAGGACAGTGTTGGAGTTGATTAACCTCCGGACTCTCTTCAAATCGACTTTGAAAGTCTTCGGATCGAGAGGGGCATGCCGCAGCTTCAGTCCAAAATAGTATGCAGCCTTATTGAACGCCGCGTGCGCAGTTACGGGAACAATAATTTCGGGCTTTGAAATAGACTTCTGCCGTAGCGCGAACATTTTGGCGCTCAGGCACGCTAACAGAAGGGATTCCGTGCCGCCTGATGTTGTTGTACCACACCCTGTAACTTCAGGAGCATGGAACATCTTTAGAATCATTGACACTACTTCTGACTCCATTTTCCTAACCGCAGGAAACACGTCTGGGTGAAGTTGGTTTGCGACACAACATTTTTCGAAAGCTTGGCTTTGTAAATGGATTAATTCTTGACCGCCATGATAAACTGCGCCTGACACTTTTCCACCTTCCCAGTCAGAATGTGCAAGAACCTTTTGGGAGAGGTCTAGCTCCTCGAGTACCGTCTGATCTTGAAGACCATCTGTAGGAAGTTGGTCGAAATTTTTTAATCGTGCGTCATCCTTCATCAAGCTGCTCTCCACAGCTCTAAGTGATTTCTCCACTTCTTTGTCGACGGACGACTTGAGAATGAAGGAAGAAGTTATTATTTTGAATATTGGCCTGCCTATGCGATTACGCAGCATCCGAGAGCTTTCCTTGATTCCAAAACCCCCCACATAGTACCATATACAAGAGGTTGCTTTGTAAATCAACAAGGTCGCAAGTATAAAGAAAGGTAGGTTTTCTTGTAGTTGTTTTGCTAAAATTTCCTGGACACTGCTAATCCAGCTTCCCCAGCGCGGGAGTTTGCTGTCTTCAGTTCCACCAAACATGGCACTTGTTACCAGAATGACCCTTTTCGCCTGAGATTTGGTGATATAACGTAGCACCTGGCTTCTGACCGGAGTTCGATCTTCAAAGGAAAATGAGACATTTATTTTTTGTCTTAATAATAGCTAGATGAACTGAAAAGCAGACGGATGTGATCTATATTACATAAAGGATTAATTTATTGGCTTCTGTGTACGTTGTGACATTTATATTAAGTAAGGCGCCATTGGAACGCCTTAAGACGGTTGGATTCTGACTTCCCTGAGCAACTTTTGTTCTTTGTGGAAGTATTCAGGTGTAGACAGGTGCAGAGGATCTGCTGCTTCTTGTTCTGGAATTCCCCGGTGCAGTTGCGGGTTTTTTGGATGACTGGGAACCGTTGATTGGATACTGCTTCTGTATCCTCTTGATGTACCCTTGGAGGAAGTGGGACTGTTGAACAACGCGCACTAGCTCTTCGCGAAGACGAGATTCTTGTTCCAACGCGCCGCTGGAGTTGATGGACACAGTGGGGCCCTCGAGTCGAGCCTTGAGCTCGTCCCTGTTCTTCTGTAGTGTTTTCAGGACCAGAGATTCATTCGCAGCCTCCGAAGACCTAGCTTGGTACTGCAAACGTAGTTCGTCGTTTGCAGCAGCTTGGCGTGAATTTTCCTGGATTAGTGTATTCAGCTCTGCTCTCAAGTTCATCAGCTTTTCTTGCTTGAGCGCTAGCTGTTCGGAAGCGTTCCCATCCTCTGCAACAGTTTGGAGCGCTAATCTCCGTTGCTCAATTTGCTCCTGCTGCTCTTTCAACTTTGTGACGTCATTCTGGGCTTTGTTTAGCCTCTTGGTAGAGTCATTCAGAGGACCTTCGCCTTCTTTGAGTTTCTTGTACATTTGCCCGCTCTCAACTTTGATCTGGTCGATCTCGTTCTGTCGCATAGTTTCGCGCAGCCTTTTTCCCAACACCTGTTCTTGTCGGACCGCATATGCTTGCTCGCACTCAATCAGCCTTCGTACAATGAGGTCCATAATCTTATTTTGATAAAGTTTGAGATCCAAGTCCTGATTCACTGCTTTGAGGTCAAATACCCCGCCCGAAAGCTTCATGTGGCCTGTGTAGTTGACTAAGTCATCAAGGAGAGATGCATTTTTCTCACCGTTGGCTAAATTGCAGGGTGGCAGCTTCAAGCTAGCCTGCGAATTTCCACTTAGAATTTCCTCGACAAAGTCCCCTATCCATTCTGTTTGGCGTTGTTCGACTATTTCGTGTCTATTATGAACAAAATGCAGGAGAGAATCGAGAAAAAGGTCCCCTTCGTGACCGTTTGTTTTGCTGTGGGCAAGAACATAGTGATCTGGCGAGTCTTTAACCAAAAGTTTGATCAGCGGAACGTGCTTGCCATTTCTTCTCATTCTTTCAAAAGACTCTAAGTTTTCATCAATTAATGGGTCGAAGCCAATGACCATGTCAATATTGTAGTCATCAAGAAGATCAGCTGCCCTCGACAAGTGCGTCGTGGTGGCTAAAAATAGCCAGTCACTTGTGTCGCTAGGCCTACTCTTGAACTTTTTCTCTCCATATTCGTACTCATCTTTGGTGTGTGTCGGAGTTGGTACTGGTGTACTACTACTCGTGTCCGCATCACTGTAAAGATGTTTCTCATTGAACAAACTTGTACCTGATATTCTCTTGAGTTTTATAGGCTTACCAAGAAGGTAGCCCTCTATTATATCCAACTCCTTGACGCTATGCGACAAAATGGTGATGTGCATTGGCTGCGGAAAGCGTTTCCGGTCTCTGGTGAAAATTGAATTCAGGAGCATCGCCATTTTGCGGAACTTGTCACTAGCCCGAATAAGGCGCTCACCTGGTTCCATCAGAAGTAACTGGCGAGGCATATAGTGTTCAACCAAGAGGCACGGATGGTTAGCAGCGGCACGAATGTTGACAGCCAACATTCCAGTGAGCTGGGCCGCCGATAAGGGCGGCAAAACTAACTCTGTATCTGACTTGCATTCAGGGAAGCTAGATAAGGCATCCGACTTGCAGTACTGTAACAATGATTTAGTGTGGATCGATATCAATATTTCGACTAGATCCTTTTGCAGGCTTGTGAGCCCTATTGGAAGATAGTAAGTATCCTGAAGGCCCTTCGAGTCGCTCATGGTGAAATACCCAGCGTCTTTTTAGCGAGCGATAATGCAGCCCTGGTGGAATCAATGGTGCTAATTTTTTGGTTCCTGTTATTCGACTAACGCAAGTAAACGAGGTTAAATTTCATGACAATGCGTCGGAGAAATAATAAAAAAAGAAGTCGAGAACCAACACAACAATATGAGTGCCTGTCAGCGTTCATGCTGTCTCTATATATTATTATGCACTCTAACCAAGATATACGCTTGCTACATACATTGAGACATCCTTCTGATATTTGCAGAGAACTGTTCTAGAGACATGTCTTCGGTATTCAGCCCTCCTTGAGGAAGCAGTTTGGAAATGAAGTAACGATCCTGAGATCCTTTTATCCTAGTCTTTTGTACTTTTGGTGCTAAAGGGTTGTTTTGAGCTAGCGATTGCGCAAATTGCTCAGCTTTCACAATCAAAGAATCGTCTTCGAGGTATCTCACCATAATTGAGGTACCAAAATCCACGCACATCGCTTCTCGCGCTGTCAATAGCTGCTCATTTAAGTTGGAAGGCTCAAACTGACTTTCATTGGTGAAAATGATAACTTTGGGCTTGCATAGCAATCCGCATATATTGGAGTCTTGAGATAAAATCGTGTGCTGAAAAACAGCGGCTTCATCAGGCGAAGTGTTGCGCTTTTGCAACAGGACTGTCCATTTAAGGCGGTAAATCATTTCCAGGAACTCCGAGAAATGTTTCGATTGAACCTTGGAGTGCCGGGCAGCAAGCTTGTCAATTTTAATTCGCCACTGCTGTAGACTAAAAGCGTTAGTATGATTTTTAAAAAACTGATCATAGGCGATTTGCTTCATGAGACATCCTAATGCTGCGATATGGTCGAAGCTTTTTGGAACTGAACGAGTGGCGGATGTAGCGCTATTGTTGGTAGTGCATATCACAATTGTGTCCACTTTGACGTAACGCTTTCCTTGATCTTGAAATAAATCGTGTATCTGGATTGCTAAGTGAGCCGGTGTCTTGTCATGGGACTCTTCTTTTGTTGCAGTAGTGTCTATTTGAAATGAAAATGCCAAGGAAAGCGACAATCCTGAAGCTCGACATCTCCAGCGGTTAGTGCCCGATACCCCAGAAGGTGTGTCGCTATAAACAGGCTGGGTAGCGTCAAGTCTGGATACCGGACCGAGACAACCGTCAACTAGTAAGCCTTTCGACGCAAAAACAGTAATTTGATGGTCGACTGAAACATTGTGTATGCAGTTCCTAGAGAGAACGCGAAAAGATTCGTCGTTGAAGGTGTCGAATTGAGATACAGACACAAGTAGTGGGGCCATTTCAACAATCCCAACCTGGTCCAAACAGGCTATGAAGCAATTAACGGACAACGTTCTTATTAACGACTGGTAGAAGCTCCTCGCAGGGTAAAAGTATTTATCACGGTTTGATTCTAGGTCATAATGCTGACGAATGTGGTGTTTCTTACTCTTTGGAACAACTTTCCCTGGGCCAGACGTACAGGGACCGCTTATAAAAGCTGTCACGACAGTCGGAAAGTCAGACCCGCTGTGATAAAGACTCGCTAAGATGAGCCCTAAACCGGTGGCTCTTTTTGGACGTTGATTGTGCATTGGGGAGGGCTTGAAGCTGAGCGTTTTGATGAGGTTTAGTGTTTGGTTCTGGTCAAGCCAGAGAGGGGAGGAGCCCTGAATTTTCCCTCTGAAAAACTCTATATCCAGGTTTTTGGCTTTCGAAAGGGTTGTGGGATCATCGCTGGAGAGCGTCTGGCTGCCAGAAGGTGTGTACACCGTTGCCTGCCCGTCGCACAAAGTCACCAGCCCAAACCGCGCGTTGGGACAATTTTCGAGACATGACAAAATTGAGTTTATGAGATTCCCCAACTCTTCGGCTCCATCCGTGTCCAAATCTACCAGCAGAACTTGTGCATTTCCTTCGCCCATGTGCTGGCCTTCAGTGCTCTCTGGCACCTCAGAGATATATGAGCTCGAGCGCGGTTTCTCGAGTAAAGTATTGTACTTGTTGCAGAAGCCGCATACCCATTGGTTTTCAAATATTACACACTTGTCCATGATCGCAGCCCCGCAGAAGCCGCAAATCTGATATTGCGTTCTAGCCTCAGTCCCATCAACTTTTGACTCGTAAAGTACGTCGACATGGCTCGGTTCTAGAAGGTAAGGCAGCTGTTGCTCAGCCTCTAGCCTGGATGTCGGTATTACGGCGAAGCATGGAGTTATCATTGCTCTAGAGAAGCCGGATGCTTGTGTAATGCGAGATCAAGATAGCGGTTCATTGTTACCAGTGATTACCTTAAATTTCATTTCTCGAGTACTTTCCTTGAATACACTAGTCTACAAGAAAATTTTGGGCATGCCATCTTGCCGTAGAGGTAAAGCAGAAAACTCGACGGCATAAACGCGCTTTCCAGAGGTCAGGATGGTAGCTCCAGCACGTTTTCGCACTGCGCAATGGCTAAAAAAGGCAGGTTTTGCTCCACAAGTGTTTCTGTTTCGTAACCTGGAATCAGGTCAAGTGATATATTCGCAAGTGCCGGTGTTCAACCAGCATCAGATTGATGCCCTATTCCAACGCCCAGACTGGGCCAACAAGAAGCCCTCTACAAGACGCGACATCTGGAGGTGCATGGCGGTAGTGGATCTGCGTAGTTACGAAGAGGGAGTGCATGTGTACCAGAACCTGTGTCGACTGCGCTACCTGCGGGATGTAACTCAGGTCAAAAAGGCGGACGCGCTCAGAAAGAAAAATGAGGACGGACACGTATGGTACAGCGCGCAGTACCGCCCCACCTACACTCAAGAGGCTGTCGCAGACCTGCGGGAGGCCTTGAGTAAGGCCGGAGTAGCGCAGGGCCAAATCCATTGGGAGGACCGCTGGCGGATGGGCGACGTCGAGAAGCACTGGAGTCCAGTTCTTCCCCAGCTACAGCACTCCGTGATTTCTCGCCTGGGAAACTCCGCGCGCGAGCAGTCCGTGATCATGCGCGAGCTTGGCGAGCGGGCTAAGCAGGAGTTCGCTAAGCTTCGTGAGCGAGAAAACGCGGCCCGTGAGCTATCCGTGTGAGCCGCCTGCAGCTAGGGCAACGCTCACATCATCTCCAGATTCTGTAAATAATCTATCAACATAAACCCTACGGTCACTGTTTATTTTCCTGTCCCACGCATCATCCCACATTAGCAGAGTCAGTCGATTTCTCGAAATCTACAACAACCGCCCCGTGGAAAAAAAAAGACAAGAAAATCACCATCGGCCCGGCCGCCATCGGATACTTTAAAAGCCTAGGTTTTATAGCCGAAGTTCGTGTATATACATTGAGTTCGAGTTCCGACGCCCGATATCGTTGTTCTGGAGCCTTTTCTCTTTATTAAGCATCGCTTCTCTACATATATAAGAGGTGAAAAATTACGAGAGGCCCAGCTTCATCCAATTACACAATTCAACACAAAGATGGACATGACAAACGCAACGTATCTGGGATTCAGTGGCCAGAAAGGGAGCTTTTCGTTCATGGATTCGGACGTTGCTCCTGAGGTCACAATAAGGCCTAAAGAATCACTGCTTCCCTGGCTTTCAGATGGCTGCTTGTCGCTGGCGCTGCCGGTCATCGCGTATTGGAGTTTCTCCATGATGTTCCACGCGATCGATACGCTACGGCTGGCTGAGCAGTTTCGTATTCATCCCTCGCAAGAGGTTGCGTCGCGCAACAAGGCGGGCAGGATGGAGGTCTTGCGCGAGGTGTTGTTCCAACACTTCTTGCAGACAGTCACAGGCGGACTGCTTGTGTATTTCGACCCCGAGCCCACTACAGGGTTTGAGGCGCGTGCGATGTGGGAGTGGAAGCGCGCACTGCCCTTCTGGGTGCCCAACCAGGCCATTTACTACGGATACATGTACGGCATCTCGTTGATTAAGGTTTTTGTTGGCTTCTGCATCATTGATTCATGGCAGTACTGGCTGCACCGGTTGATGCACAACAACAAGACTCTGTACAAGATGTATCACTCGAGACATCACAGGCTGTACGTTCCATATGCGTATGGTGCGCTTTATAACTCTCCTGCAGAGGGATTTTTGCTGGACACCTTAGGGACCGGTATCGCAGCGATAGTTACCAAGTTGACACACAGAGAGCAGATTGCGCTTTTCACATTTGCGACTTTGAAGACGGTTGATGACCACTGCGGATACGCACTACCCTGGGATCCCTTTCAGTGGATCTTCCCCAACAACGCGGTCTACCACGACATTCATCACCAACAGTTTGGGATTAAGACAAACTTTGCGCAACCTTTCTTCACGCTATGGGACCAGTTGTGTGGCACTAAGTTCCACGGCCTGGAGCAGTACGAGAAGGCCCAGAGACGCATTACGATTGACAAATACAAGGAGTTTTTGAAGGAAAGGGAGGCAGAAAAGCAGGCCAAAATAGACCAGGGCTTTGGAAACAAGAAAGATAACTAAGGTTTGCCAGGCAAACGGTTTAGGTATATAGCATTTAGCTGAATTTAATTTTTGTGTTACTCTTTGGTCAAGTCATTAATGAATATAAAAGATAAAAAGTTATGCTGGTCATACGTAGATGCCTTCCGTCGGTGGTTGTGTGTGTAGTTGTGGTCCTATCCGCAGCGGTGGCTGCGTAAGGCTGGTGCTCGAAGCGGCTGGAACCTTTAGACAGCTTCCTTCAGCAGCTGGTTAAGCTTGTTGATCTTGGAGGAGATAGACAGGTCAACGGTTCTGTCCGCAACCTCAACAATAAGGCCACCCTGGATTTCTGGGTCGACCACATTCTCGAGCTTCAGGGTCTTGCCCTGGCCCACAAGCTTGGAACCCGCCAGCGCCTTTTCGACTCTCTTGAAGAGCTTGGAGTCCAGGGGCTGGGCCGTGGTGACGGTAGCCTGGATTAGACCGTTGTAGGCGTCGGTCAGCTTGGTGAACTGGATGCTGACGTCAGGGAAGAGGGAGAGTCTGTTGTTCTCGCCGAGAACCTTCAACAGGTTGGCAACGGACTGGTCAATGTTTGGCTGGGACTTCGCGAGAGTGTCAACAACAATCGCCCTGTCGTTGGCAGAGAGAGCTGGGTTGGCAAGGATGCTGGTGAGCTTTGAGTCCTTGGTAACTGTCTCAGTAAGTTGAGACAGCGATTTGGACGCGGCCTCTACGGACGTGGTCTTGGCAGCGGCCGTGAACAACGCGGTCGCGTAGGTGCCGTCCAAGCCGAACAATTGAATGGGGGGCTTGACGGACTTAGAGGCAGTGGCCAGGGAGCGGGTGAATAGTTTGCTAAACATGGCGTGCGCGAGGCGGGGTACGATGCTGTGGTTTCAACGAAGCGAGTCGAGACGTGCCCTTTGCAAGTCTCCTAAAGCATGGGAAAAATTTGTAGCTTGAGAGAGCACCTTACCGTAGCTAGATGGCGGAGCGTTATTGGGCGTCGGTCACATGACTAATATCTCGATCACATGATCTGTTTCTTCGCTCGTGGAATATTATATATCATCACGTGCTTTGGACAGTAGTGAAAAATTTCAAGTGATGAGATGAGCTCGAGTGCGCGATGAGCTTTGGCATCGACAGTGCGAGTGGGTAATGGCGAAGTCTATTTCGGACCAGATCGCTGCGATAGCGAACGAGCCGGCAGTTCCGGACTATGATATCGAAGATGAAGACGTATTTCAGCACCGTGAGCACAGTGGAGACGAGCTAAGTGAGTCTGAGGACGACACACAGGCCAAGTCACACTATGTCTCGGTGGGCAAATCACGGCTGCGGGATCAGGGCATCGCGCTTAAAGATGAGAAGTACTCGGGCCAAAAGGGTTCACGTAAGGCACTGAGTGAAGGCCAGAGTGAAGGCGAGAGCGAGGTCGATAGCGAAAGTGAGATTGAGAGCGAGAGCGAAAGCGAGATCGAAACTGAAAACAAAAGGAGAGGTAGCGAGCCTGCAGATGAGAGTGATGGCTCCAGCAACAGCGAAAGCGACGGTAAAAGCGATGATGGCGGGGATAGCGAAAGCAGCGAAGATAGCGCGGATGAGGGCGTTTCTGCCGATCAGGGCGACGAACGGCGCCGCCGTCTCGCCGCGCTGGTCCAGCGCGACGCTCGCGACGCCGTGGCAAGACTCTCAGACACCACCCGTCGGGACGCCGCCAAAGGTCTTGCCGTACTCCAGCAGACACGTGAGTTCGATCGCATCCTTGACGCCCGTATCAAGCTACAGAAGGCCGTTGCCGCCGCGAACCGCCTGCCGGTCTCAGCCCAGGCCTGGGACGGCCATCTGCGCGAGTCTGAGACAAACGCTGCTCTACTGTCCGAGACCATGCGCCTGCTTGAAAAGGTGCTGGCACAGACCCTCGACTTTCGCGCCGAGCTGCAAGATGCCGCGCCCACGGGAAGCGATGCCGCAGCCACCCGCAAGCGCACTTTTTCAGATCTGTGCGAAGACTCGCGCGGCCTCGACGCGAAGCTGCGCGAGTTCCGCGTCGCTGTTCTCAGCAAGTGGTCTCAGCGTGTCGCAGCCGCGTCAGGCCAATCTGTCCTCGCCGCGTCTAAGTTCAAGGCCATCCACCAGCCTGCCCACGTCCAAGTTGAGACTCAATTAGCCGATATGCCACGTCTGCTGAGACGTACTGCTCTCAACCGTCGCGACGTCGCCCCGCTAGGCCAGTCAGAGCATAACATTGCTGGCGGCGGAGACGTATCAAACGATACGCCAGCTATAAGTGACGGACCAGAGCCCGATATCCCACGTGATTTCGATGCGAACGCACGTCGTGGACGCACTGCCGACACAACCACTGACTCCTACGTGTTCGATGACGAGGACTTCTACCGTGTTCTGCTTAATGACCTCGTGGATAAGAAGGTTGCGGGCGCCAGTGGCGATAGCGCGGTTGCTATAACATCACGTGCTACTGCCAACAAGAAGCTGCACAAGAACGTCGACACAAAGGCATCCAAGGGCCGTAAGCTAAACTTCACAGTGCAGGAACCGATTGCCAACTACGAGGCGCCAGCAAATGGGGGACTGCGGTGGTCGGACGAGCAGATTGACGAGTTCTGCGCAGGGCTGCTTGGCCAGCGCGTGAGTTTCGCAGAGGATGAAAAGGAAGAAGACCGCGACGCTACTGAAGAAACGGCGGATGGTGAGTTGTTGCAAGCAGACGGTATTCGTCTCTTCGGTTGAGCACCTAGAGCTACATTCATTGCTGGTTTCGTTCACAGTGATGGTGTCGCATACCGTACACCAGACTTCGAGATTGGCAGGACTTCTTATAAGCGGCCCGTGCGCGCCGTTTGCCATGCGGGCCTTGAGGGTATTTTAAGCTGGTATCCGGCGCCATCAAGAAAGATCTCTTTTCTGTAGAGGGCGATTTCCAGGGGCCTGTGCTCTTTCCAGGTGGGCCTGGGTTTAGTATTTGATATAGTGAGCGTTTGAAGCGAAAATGCATAAATGACATCGTAAACGGGCTACTGTCGGATTCGGCATATTTAATTTGCTGGGGTTCTCTGGTACCAAGGCCCAAGTTCAATTCAACGGCTTATGTGTGAGCTTAAATAAAAGCCGCATATCTCAGCCAGCGCCGTGTGTGAGGTGTGACCTCTCTGCCCTCAAGGATTAACACGCCCTGAGCCTGGCAGCCTCAGGATCTCTATTAGCGTCTGTAAATTATAGCTAGGTCCAAAAGCTCTCACAGTAACGCTAAGACGATGAGAGGTTGGACCATATTTATGGTAACCGGAGTGTTACCACGTGGGCGCTTTGGGCAATGTTCCGATCGCTTCAGGGAAACTGGCACGCAAAATCAACAGCAGGCTGCGTTGAGGGCAGAAAGTGTGAGACGTTGTGACTTATAAGAGCGCAGTTCTTTCAAAGAAAACTAAATTAAGCTATTCGCCAGCATTCAACGAGCCGAGCTCGAGATGCCGTTGCTGCGCTACCGAACTAAATAAATTTGGCGCAGTTAGGACATCAGTTGGCTCTGGGTGCAGTGCCAGCCAGTTGATTCCTTGCTGGCTTCAAGGCTATCTGCACTTGGGCCACATGTCTCCGGATCTTCTAATATCTGCCCGACACGTGCATATTTTTTTCCCTGGCCAGTTAGTGTATTTGAGATTTTCAAACACTTGAGACTCTCTTATCTCCGACTTGATACCAACAAGGGGAAACGCACAGCACACTGGCGCTCCAAAAATGTTACTCAAGCTCGGAACTCAGTTCATAGTCTTTCGGTGGGCTTTAAGCCGCACTGCTGCTCAAAAGTCCTCCAATTATCGCGCCCTGGTAGTGTTCGCTCATCCGGAACGCCCGCGCTAAAGTCAAAATTCTGAGGCCTCAAACAGATACAGAAACGCGATCCGCTCAGGTACTGCCCTGTATGCTGCGCGTGAGCTTGTTGAGTGTTTTGACAGGCGCTTGCGACTCTTCAATGCTCGACTCCTGGGCAACATGACCAGCTGCGTTCTTCAGCCTCTAGCCGCTGAGCGTCCGTACCCAGTGAGCGCGAGGTTGCGATATTGCACGTGACTGTAGTGGATGAGTAACCTACTAAGCACGGCGCTATCATGACGGTTTGTCCGTACTAAGTGCTATTTACCTGTTTCCTGCGATTGTATGTCACTACCTACGGAGAATGCGTCTCAACATCGTCGGGCCCGATTGTTTCGTGACTTTTACCCTTTCTGGCAGCGTTCATGCTGATTCCACGTGCCTTGCTTCACTCCTCTCTCTCTTGCGCGCGCGCAGTGCCAGAGCTATGTGAACGTCATAGTTATTACTTTGTTTTCCTCACAGGCGCAAGAGTTAGTATCCTAGGGCGAAGAACGCATCGCAAAGGCGTCAGAGCCAAGAAGGCATCCAGCTAGGTCGCACAAGAGCCGTCTAGTCCCACTCAGACACTTCCAGTCATGGCGTTCCTACTCAGAGCGCTGGATAGCAGCGGTGGTGACCAAGCGCCCGCATCGCTCTGCGTGGAGCCGCAGGCCGCGTTCACAATCAAGTCAAAGCTAGTGTCGTGCAGCGGCGGGCACTATAGCCTGGGTGCGAAAATATTCATCAACGTGTGCCACGACGACCAGATCCCCATGCCGGAGGTGCCTTTCAGCCCGTCGGTGGTGTATCCGCTGATTATGAGCAACCAGTGGGAGATCCCGATTGTGACGTCCGCGGCACGCGTAGACCAGGACAAGAAGGGCGAGCAGTGCTACGTGTGCGACTGCTGCGTGAACACCACGTGCATGCAGTGGGTGCGCAAGGACCTGCAACTGCGCGAGATCCTGGTCGAGTGGTGCGTGGAATCGTGCGAACTTCGGCTTCGCGCGGAAATCTCGCGGGAGCACCTTGCGTTTCCAAAACTGCGTCTCAAGGGCGATCGTATCCCACCGCTCGAAGTTTTGACCGAAGATTTGGCCGCCGACTTCCGCAAGGAAGCTCAAGAGCTAGCCGAGGTTCGTGACCCGGCTACACTGCTAGAGCTGCGCCGCGGCCTGGCCGATGAAGATGAGGATTCGGGGCCCTTGAACGTACTTAACGGTACCGATGAGAGCAGCAGCACGCCGCCGCTGCCGCCGCTTTTCCCTGCGCCTGCCGTGCGTCCGCTTATAGAGGAGGTCGGAGACTGCGGTGCCGCGCACGCGACCGCTGCATCGGCCTCAACTTCCCATCCGGTCCGAATACCGGCGCCAGGCCCTCGTAGAAGCTTATCTTTTGATGTTCACATGGGCAGACCCGTGGACCGCCCACAGGCGAGACTCAAGGTCCAGGTCCAGTCCGAACTCGCCTCGCTTGACGACTATTTCGTTGCCTATCGGTCCAGGGACAACTCGCTCATCATTTCGCACAACGACACGCAGCATTACTTTCCTAAAGAGATAGCAATTGCCCTGCCCCATGCCTTGGCGTCTCAAGAACTTGAACTTTCCACCTCTTTTGACTCAGGGAGTCGTACCATGGCTATTTACTTATAGAAGGGCGGAGAGGTGCCGAGCGGGGGATGCATTTATTGGGCGGTAGTAAGCAGCGCTGAATTGTTTTGCTAACTTCTACTAACGGGCATGAGGCATGAAAGTTGAGCGACGCTATTGCCTTTTAATCACGATGAGCAGCATAGCGGTTTTATCAATACTTACTGGCACCGTTTTCTTGGCATTTACAGAAGGTTCACCTGCTCGGCATCTTTTTTGCACGAGCAGGGCCTCAAGTTGTTACTAGCATTCATTTTCTAATACCATAACATTTGCACAATGGCCGTTCGCGTATGCTGAAAGTTATTATAATGTTGTTATTATTGTTAAAGTTAACCCCTTTACGATTCTTCTACTAATTCTTGTCTAATGTGGTGGAAACGCCAAGTTTTCCCGGTGCGCTACGTACTCACTGTCCGCGTAGCCCAATACGTTCTCAATCTGATCACTCTGTAGACCTTTGATCTTGCTTATCTCGAGGCTTGTGTAATTGCAGCGCGCCCGTCCAATTGTCTCCAGCTCACATGCCGGATCCAGTTCTCCGTTCTCGAGCCGCGCTCCGACTTTCAGATCAATACACTCATGCTCGTGGAAGTTTCCCTCCACTTCGATAACGCCGGCGGGCAATAATCCGGCTTTGTTCTTCCTTGTCAAGGCAGCATGCGCGCCGCGGTCAATAATGATGGCACCCTTGCTGACAAGACCATGCAACATCCAGAACTCTCTGTTCTTCAAGTGCATCTGCTTTTTATCGGCCACGAACCTTGTATGCAAAGGAACATCCCCTTCCTGTAGCGACAAAAGCTCGAGCTTCTGTAGTTCTTCGATGTCCCCGTTCGCAGAAGTCGTCGCTGATTCGCGACTCTGCATATAAGAAACCACCTTTGAGATGTTACTGGGCTCGGTACTTTTCATGATGATTGTATTCACACCCGCATTGGTCGCTAGCTCTGCAGCAATTAGCTTGGTGGTCATGCCGCCAGTACCCACGTCGGAACCCGATCCGCTTGAAGTTTTAACACCAAGCGTGCCCTCCGACACTTGCGAAGTCGCGGGCACAACCAGGATAGGTTTTGCTTCAGGATTTGTCCTTGGATTATCCGTGTAAAGGCAGTCCACATCTGTAAGTAGGAACAGGTAGTCTGCGCCACAGAGTGCAGCAGTAATCGCAGAAAGTGTGTCGTTGTCGCCGAACTTGATTTCACTAACGGACAGTGTATCGTTTTCGTTGACAATAGGAACCACGCCCATCTGCAGCAGCTCGTGGATCGTGTTCTGTGCATTTTTATACTGAGTCCAGTCTACAATATCATTTCTCGTGATCAGAATCTGTGCAATTCTCTGGCTGAACTGGGAGAAAAGAGCGTCCCACCGCCCGATTAGCCTTCCTTGACCAACCGCCGCAATAGCCTGGACCTGTGCGAGATGCTTGGGTCTCCTTTCAAGGTTGAGCGTTTTCAAACCTACCGCGATTCCTCCGCTCGAAACAAGCACAACGCGATGACCGTTTCGGCGAAGTCTCACCACGGTTTCAACAACCATTGCCATGGTGGATAGCTTGGGCTCCTTGGTTTTCTCATCGACTAAGGACGAAGATCCAAGCTTAATGACAATAGTATACGAAGTGCTCATGGCTCAATTCAAGGTTTTCCCGTGATTCTCTATCTTCTCAAAATCGATGATGAGCTACTTTTTTCAATTTTCAGCGACCATCTGATTTAATTGACGCTCGAATCAGCCTATTGTCGAAAATACGAAGACAATGACATGAGCTAGGGTCTCGCAGAAAGCCTGACACTTTTCTCAACAACGAATTTTCTGGGTCCCGCGTATATATCAATTCTTTATAGCAGGGTTCAGGTTGTGGAACCAAGGCCAAAACCAAAGCAAGTGCATCTGAGACGCAACAAAAGCAGGACATGTGTTAACCGAGCTAACTCGGGACACTTGTATGCATTGCAGCTGACCCTAACACATAAATGCAAAGAACAATACATCGCAATCTAATCAATAACGTATCCGAACAAGCGCATGGTCATGGCAGATGTGCTCGGTGGACAATGACAGCCCAAGTTCAGCTAAAAATTTAGAACTTTTAAGCCCCGTTCAGAAGCCCAGCCAGGCATTTTCTAAAGTGCGCGTTCCATTCCGAGTGATTCAAGTCAGGTCGTAGGATAACGTAATCTGTACGCTGAAGATCTCGCAAACAAGGACTCCAACGTAAGCACGTGATTTACTCTAAATTTCTTGATATTTCTTTCAAGCTTCTCTCTAGAGGCGGGCCCGGTCAGAGCATCAGCTTGCACAGGACGAAAAGGTCGCCAGCGGGCCTGTTATGAATATCTATAATGAGATTTTCGATGCCACACAGGTCTCGCATGCCCTCTTGGGCCATTTTACTTCAGAAAAAACTGAGCAATTGATCGTTGCCAAGACGAATATTCTTTCTGTTTATACAACCGAGGATGGGAAGCTGGTCTTACTGCATGAGTTCAAACTTCACGGTCAAATCACAGGAATGGCATTGGTGCCCCAAATGGAGGGCCCGCTCGATTGCTTAGTCGTTAGCACGGGTAAAGCAAAGCTCTCATTGGTTCGATTTGACCCGAGCATGCCAATGTGCCTCGAAACCCTAAGCTTACACTACTATGAAGCCGAATTCACTCGAAAGAACTTGATAGAGCTTGCAAAAACCTCTAAATTGAGACTAGATCCCGAGAGACGCTGTGTTCTTTTATTTAACAGCGATGTACTCGCGCTGTTACCGCTGAATATTAACGAGGAGGATGAAGACGATAACCAGGAACCAACTCATCAGGCCAAAAAGCGAAAAGTTGAAAATGGAGACGCAAGAAGGCTTGCGAAACAGAGTTCAGTGCTCCATGTTTCAGACCTTAGTGCGGAGCTGAAAAACGTGGTCGACATTCAATTTCTAAATTCATTCAGCCAACCAACACTCGCCGTTCTATATCAGCCTCGCCTCGCTTGGAGTGGAAACGATAAAGTTGCCGGTAAAGGCTCGATGCGGCTCATGGCTATAACGCCACATGAAAAGAAGAATACTACAATATATCAGGTGAAAGAATTACCTCATGATGTCCATACCATCATTCCCCTTGCAAACTCCTGCGTGCTAGTTGGGGTGAACGAAATTGTGAGCGTCGACAATACCGGTGCCATTCAATCCACGATCCAACTGAATTCCTTTTCACCTAAATTCACTGGGTCCAAACAAATAGATAACTCATCTCTAGAGGTCATGTTTACTGAACCGATTGTGTGGGCATCAGCAATGGTGAGTAAAGATAGAGAAATTTTAATACTGATGGATCATAAGGCTGACATGTATTCCATTACCCTGCAGTCGGAGGGCAGACTGCTTATCGATTTCACTTTAGTCAGGCTGCCCATCGTAAATGATATCTTTAAGGACCAAAATCTTCCAACCTGCATAGTTGCACTCTCGGGTGGGATCAGGTTGAAAACATGTCAATTTTTTATTGGCTTTTCCTCTGGGGATGCTGTTGTTGTTAAGTCGAATAACCTTCGTTCTGCATTTGAGTCTCAGTATAGAGAAGCAATCGAACTCCCGAATGACGAGGACGAAGATTATGACGCTTTGTATGGTGACGATGAAGATCTTGCAAGGCCCGTCAACGACAATAAAGCCACGGTTGAAACAGCTGTTCCATTCGAGATAGAGCTCATGGACTCTCTCATCAACGTTGGGCCGATCACAAGCATATGCACAGGACGGGTCTCATCTATTAATGCGACTATCGAAGGTTTGCCAAATCCCAACCGAAACGAGCTCGCGATCGTCAGCACCTCGGGGCATGATAGCGGCACCTATCTCAATGTCATGGAGCCAAGTGTTCGGCCGCTTGTTCAGCAAGCCCTTAAGTTCACCTCAGTAACCAAGATTTGGAATCTTAAGATCCGAAAGAAGGACAAGTATCTAGTTACTACAGATTCCGGTGCTGAGAAAAGTGATGTCTATGAAATCGGAGCGAAAATTGCGTCCATCAAGCCAAAACACTTCAAGCGGAATGTCACGACCGTGGAAATTGCAATTTTGGGCGGAGGCAAAAGAATTGTTCAGGTCACCACAAAGGCCGTCTATCTTTTTAATTTGGGCTTCAAAAAGCTAATGACTATTAGCTTTGATTTTGAAGTGGTCCATGTTTCAATTCTTGACCCTTTTATTCTTTTAACCAATTCAAAAGGTGAGATCAAAATTTATGAGCTTGATTCTAAGCACAGAAAGAAGCTTACTAAAGTACCCCTTCCTGAAGTGCTTGAGGAAATGATCATCACTTCGGGTGCAATTTTAAAGAGTAGCATATGCAACCAGTTCATGATCGGTCTTGAAAACGCTGACAAAGACCAGTTGTTGTTTACATTTGTTGGGGCTGATAATCAAATTATTATGTTCCCTAAAGAACATCACGATCGAGTATTTCAGCTGAACGGTGTTGATATGTTGAGCGAAATGCTCTACGTTAGCACCTATCAATTACCAGAAGAAATCGTACCCGATCCCTCTATCAAACAGGTTATGATAAATAAACTTGGAAAGGATAAGAAAGAAGAGTTTTTGACGATTCTAACGTTTGGTGGTGAAATTTACATGTACAGGAAGACAGGCAACAAGTTCTTTAAATCAATGCAATCTAACGATCTTCAAATAACAGGCGCACCTGGTAACGCTTATGCCAAGGGAGTTAGTGCAATCGAGAGAATTGCTCACTATGTCAAATACTATAACGGCTATTCTATCATTCTCATCACTGGAAGCACACCTTATATGATTGTGAAAGAAGACTATTCCACCCCAAAGATATTCAAGTTTGCGAACATTCCATTGGTTTCTCTAGCACCATGGGGAACGGACTCAGTTTTGTGCGTAGATGACATAAAGAACGCGAGAATAGTTACCTTAGACACCACCTTCTCATATGGCAATCGCTTACCGGTAAAGAGGGTCCCAATCGAAGACCCACTCAATTACTATGGGTGCTTGAACAATGTGGCTTATCACGAAAGATCCGGCATGTACATTGTTTCTTACACCAAGGAAATTGAATACGAGGCAATAAGCGAAGAAGGCGAGAAAACGGTTGGAAGTGACGATTCTGTTCCGCATGCTAGAGGCTTCCAGTCGGGCGTTCTGCTGTTGAATCCAAAGTCTTGGAACATCATTGATAAGGCAGATTACGAGAAGAATTCCTTAATCAACGACATGAAGACTATGCTGATACAAACGAACTCAAGGACAAGGAGAAAAAGAGAGTACTTAGTGGTTGGAAATACCTTTGTGAGGGATGAAGATATCGGCACTATGGGGTCCTTTTGCCTTTACGACATTACTGAAGTGGTGCCTGAGCCTGGGAAGCCGGACACAAATTACAAACTGAAGCAGATTTTCTATGAAGAGTTCAGGGGCGCGGTTTCTAGTGTGTGCGAAATTAGCGGAAGATTTTTGATCAGCCAAAGCCAGAAGGTCCTTGTGCGCGATGTTCAAGAGGATAATTCAGTGGTTCCAGTCGCCTTTTTGGACGTCCCTGTATTTGTTACAGACTCGAAAAGCTGTGGGAATTTGCTGATAATTGGAGATGCGATGCAAGGATTCCAATTTGTTGGCTTCGACGCAGAGCCATACCGCATGATTCCACTTGGTAAAAGTGTTTCGAAATTTGAGGTCATGAGCCTTGAGTTCCTTGTGAATAATGGAAGCATCTACTTTTTGGTCTCAGACCGTTCCAATATTTTGCATATCCTTAAATATGCCCCAGACGAGCCGAACTCGCTTTCTGGGCAGAAACTGGTGCATTGCACCAGCTTTAATTTGCATTCTACCAACACCTGCATGAAACTTCTTCTAAAAAACGATGAGTTTCCAACACTCGGCGAGCCTCCGGCTTTTCAGGCCATCGGAGCGCAAACAGACGGCTCTCTATTTAACGTAGTGCCCCTGAGTGAAAGCTCTTACCGTAGGCTCTACATGGTCCAGCAACAACTTATAGAAAAGGACGTCCATCTTTGCGGTCTCAACCCCAAAATGGAGCGCCTTCAAAATGATTTTTACCAGCTGGGCCATTTGATGAGGCCAATGTTGGACTTTACAGTGATCAAGAGCTTTGCGACGCTTCCATTGAATAAGAGAAAACAAATTGCAGCCAAAGCCGGTCGTCAGGCGGATTTTGAAATTTGGAGGGATCTCATCAATGTTGAGTATTCAACACGCTCTTTATGTTGAAAATGTCATCAATGTTGCTGTACCTATAGTAAAAACTCGTACATACACTGTGTTGTTAAATGTGCAGAATCTATCCGTTATATAGTTGATGATTGAAGTTCATGTTTTGATCTTATTGTGTGATTTTCTAGCAATCTCGTAAATAAACTTGTAATTATTTACATTAAACAGCAGCGCTCGTAGGGGTTAAGGTGTGTACTTGATTTTAGCAACCGTCCTGCTATCGCAGCATAGCAGCACTTTCCACTTGAGCTCTTAAATTCTTTGATCCTAACTTTACTATGAATATCAGACTTCTAATGGTTCATGCTTTGCTTTGCCCGACTACGAAAAAACGCATGATATGCCCTAATAAACGCACACAACGCCCGAGCTCAAAACCTCAGTAGAATGTTTGCTCTGCTTTCAAGAGAGATGTGTATTTTATGCTTTTTAGGCCGGTGTAACCTTTCTGAAAAATATCTGTCATTCAAGATCGTATCTTAGTGAAGCTAACCAACAAAGACGCACAGACTGAGACTCATCATGCCGCCAAGGATGAGAGTAGCTCCCAAAAAGACTGTATCCTTCTCTGACGATGAAAACATGACGAGAGCTCGCCAATTGAACAGCAAGAAACACCAAACAGACATCTACGGGCCGCCTGTCTATGTGAAGAAGTCACTGCTTACCGTTCCTGTTCATCTGGTAGCACTACTATACTACTATATCAAGCTATCCGAGGACTTCGACGATGTAAGGCTTCTGTATGGGCTCATTCCTATGCAAATTGCGTACTTAGCTGCCCAGTTTAACAGAAGCACAGTATATGGCCACAAGATTCTGAAATTGAAGCTCAGTTTGGTTCCTATTTCTCTCGGAGCAGCTTTGCTGTTGACACTACCTTGTATGTTGATCATAATCCTGATGGGAGCACCCGTGCGCATGCTATTGAGAGAGACGTGGCTGCTAGCGGCTCATTGCTGCTTCTTAGCCTTCCCCGCGGTATATTCGGTGTTTAATTGTGATTTCAAAGTCGGCATCTTCAAGAAATACTTCATTAGCATTGCGATTGGTTGCTGGATTAGTTGCATTGTGATCCCACTGGACTGGGATAGGGACTGGCAACAGTGGCCGACTCCATTGATCGTGGGTGCGTATGCCGGAGCCTTCGTAGGTTATTCGTTATGTCCGTACCTTTGAAATAGAACAATGTATAAGAATATGTACAGTTAGAGTGGTGATCTCACTTCAATGCCTTAGACAAGTCGTCATCGGTAAACACTTTCGTCTCCGGGACGAAGGATGTTTGTAAGAGAAGCGTACCAGGGCCTGTTGCCTGGTAAAAAGTCCGACTTTTGGCAAATAGTTTATGCCACGTTATATTGAGGGTGTCAAGATAGCTTTGGGCATATTGGGAAAGCGATTTCTTGATAATTTCAGGTATTCCCGCGTGAGAGCCAAGGACTGACGTTTCCAAGCGAACTTTCTTATCATGGCCCAGGATTGCGTCAGGGCTGACTATGATGCTCTCGTTTTCGCCCAGCTGCAGTTGATACACGGGTCCTTCTCCACTGACGGCCACAACCCCGCGGCCGACCAAATGACGTCCGTCTGATGCAAAAGTTAGGTCCCCGCTGTAGCAAATGACGCTGTTTTGAGGATCAGCCAAGTACCACCCCTCGTTGTAGTCGTCAAGCTCGAGGACCAGTACGTTTGACATAGGTGTGCTAGAGACAAGCATCGCATTTATAGGCTCCTCTCGCGTAAAGAGCCTTGAAAACCCCGAGCCCGGTACCGCGTCCTTGAATATAACAGGGTTTTCATTCACATTGGGATCCGCACTTATCACGCTGACCTTATCTGTCTTTGTGTAAACTGTGCATGAAGAGGGGAGAGAGATCAAGATGCTGTCCTGTAGTGGAGTGAATTCTGGCAATTGCGAAAAGGGCCCGCCAAAACTTCCAGACTTTCTCGACGAAATGTTCACCAACGTGTTCAATTTGCGGGTTCTGAGAGCCCAACCAGGCAGAAAACGGGTTTTCGACGAGATTCTGAGCATTTGATTTTGGTCGACGTGTCGGTTGAAGATTATAGTTTTAATAACCAATCATTGAGTGCTCTAGAAATATTAAAATGTCACCAGTACATGAACAGGCATTAAAAGATGGCACTATAAAGAGTGGGAGAACGAGCCTGTATCGCCATGGATTGTCGTGCAATACATATCAGGTCCAATGGCGCTAATAATCTGTGGTGCCAAGGCTCGCAGGTAAAGCCTGCGTTAAGAGTTGAACTTCCGTATATAATGTGATGTTGTATAATGAGCACATCTGAGAGAAGAGACACGCTGCCGCGCGCGCTGTGCATATCGCGTTAGCCGACTACAACTCGTCGCGGATTCCTGCCTCCTCCTTCAACTGTTCCCTGACAGGCACGGTCTCAACCTCGCCGCACGCAACGATCTTGACAACCTCCTTGGGCTTGTCGCCGCGCCCGGTGGGGACGGAGTCGAGGTACTCAACGACGTCCATGCCGTCGATGACCTCACCGAAGACCACGTGTCTGCCGTCCAACCAAGGGGTTGGCACGGTGGTGATGAAGAACTGAGAACCGTTGGTGTTGCGGCCTCTGTTAGCCATGGACAAACGGCCTGGTTTGTCGTGCTTGAGCTCGAAAGACTCATCCTCGAAGGTGTTGCCGTAGATGGACTTGCCGCCAATGCCGGAGTGGTCGGTGAAGTCGCCACCCTGGATCATGAAGTTGCTGATAATTCTGTGGAACGTGGAGTTGAGGTAACCCATTGAGGGGTCCTCGGAGGTACTCAATTCGTAAAAGTTCTGGACGGTCTTAGGTGCTACGTTTCCGAAAAGACCCAGCACAATGCGGCCCACGTTCTTGTCGCCATGCTGGATATCAAAGTACACTTTGTGGGTCACGACCGCGTCGGAGGCGGCACGGACGCACACGAAAAATGCGAAAACAGAAGCGATCAAGCGAAGGGCAAGCATGTCGACGGGATTGAAAAGCTGGCGGTTCTTTGTGTATTGACTTGGGAAAAGGGCAGATCAAAGATGATGTGTTCATGCTGTGAAGATAATATTAATTTACGCCACAAGTCCTTCGTGGAAAGGTACGTGTGGGTTCTGACAGGGCAGTTCGAAGACCTAGGCCACTTCGAAGCCTCCAGGTCGATCCACAGGTGCGGTTAAGGGTTGACTGAGCTCCCGGGAGCCCGTTGGCCGCTTGGCATCTCTCTTCACAGGTAGGCGGGACTGGACTTCATGCTAGTAGCCAGCAGCTTGTCCATTTGGGCCTGGTTCATTGTAGCAGAGGGCTGACCAGCGAGGCCTATGGGGTCTGCAGTGCCCGTGAGGCCGGATTGGCCATTCGCGGTGGCGGGGCCGGTGTTGGCCGCGGAATTGGCCGCGTTGCTGGTGCTTGCGACGGTCATGGGCTGCTGGGACGAGGACGGGGTGGCCTGGTAGCTCGTCTTCACGAAGTGGCCACCCTGAGAGGGCTGGAACTCTGTCATGCGGCGAAGCGAGGAGAGAGCCTTGGAGAGATGCAGATTGGAAGACAGAAGCCGGCTTTGTACGATCTTGAACACGCTCGGGGCCTGGTACACGTTCGCACCGATGATGTAGTAGTCCTGCAGCGGGGACACGGCGGTCGGCCCCGTGCGGTTTTGCTTTCTGATGATCCAGAAATCGGGCTCCCGCACGTAGGCCAGGATGTACTCCACGCCTTTGAGCTTGCGGAGTTCCTGCTCCCACAGGGCGTGGACCATGTAGGTGGACAGAATGGATCTCCTGTGAGGGTCAGGGTCCTCGAGGCTCATGCTCGGCGCGACCTGGCCCGCGGGCCGGGGCTGTGCGAACTGCTGCTGCATCTTGGCCACTTGGTTGTTGGAAGTCCTGTCAAAGAACGGGGACTCCGCGAAGTAGTCGAGCACGTTATCGGTGCGGAGCCCGAAGGACTGGATCCACTCGGGCGACTTCCACTGGAGCTCGTCTAGCTGGGGGGCGCTCATTGGGCTGCGTGTGCGGACGGGGAGGGAGCGGTACACTCTTCGCTGGGCAGTTGATCCGGGAGATGAGCATGGAAAATGCACGAAAAATTACTACGCTGCAGATACCGAATATTTAATTACAGAAGAGATGGGGGAGCGTGCGCGCTCGAAGAGGGAGCGGCTGGCGCGCTGCGCGGAGGCCACGGCGCTGGTCTGAATCGATCCCCTCGTAGCCCCCGGGGATGATTTTTTTCTTGATTTTGTTATCTTATGCGTTTCCCCAGGCCGCATTTTCGCCTGGGGCGATGTCACGAAATATAGCTAGTTATCTCGAGGATGAGCGAGCGGCGGAGCTCGCGTGACATAGCAATGGCCGCGGGCCTGGCGCCGCTACCTGCGGAAGTCCGTTTTGCTGAAGCGGTACGTGATCTCCTGCAGGCGGAGCTTGTCGTGGTAGTGCGAATCGGCGGCGAGGTAGCCGCAGTAGCGCGACAGCTTGTGGGAAATATACGAGACAAAGGAGTCGCGCGGAGAGCGGGCCGCGGCGCGCGGCGCGCGCGCGGGGCGGGGCTTGAAGTGCTGGCTCGGCTCCGCGATGTGGGACGCGACCTCGATGAGCTCCTGGAGCTGGAAGGGCGGGTTCTTGGGCACGTGCGCGGTCGCTTCGAGCGGCGGCGGCGGCAGCTGCAGCTCGGGCAGCGAGTCCTG
This sequence comes from Lachancea thermotolerans CBS 6340, assembly GCF_000142805.1. Classification (NCBI taxonomy): domain Eukaryota; kingdom Fungi; phylum Ascomycota; class Saccharomycetes; order Saccharomycetales; family Saccharomycetaceae; genus Lachancea; species Lachancea thermotolerans. The sequence goes on along the minus strand of NC_013083.1, from coordinate 465,019 downwards.
AAGCCGGTCCGAGAACGCGGAGAACGCGGGCGACACGGAGCGGGACGCGAGCTCGTCGAGCCGGTCCAGCAGCGCGAGCGCGGGTGCGAGCGCGGGCGCCGCGTGCACGGGCTGCGTGTGCACGAGCCCGGAGATGGCCGTGGCATCTGCCAGGTCCCAGTGGACGTATTCGTCGAGGAAGTCCGGCGGGGGCCCGCCTGGCGACGGCGCGTCGGGCCCACGGCCGTAGCCGCGCGCCTCAACGGCCGCTTCTTCTGTCACCGGGCGGCGGTCCGTGGCACTGGCGCTGCCACTCCTGGCGCGGCGCGCCGCGCGCCGCAGCGCGCGCCTGCCGCGGCCACGCGTGGTTTTAGCCGCGCTCGCTCTCTTCGGGGTCTTGCCGGCGGCCGGCGCGCGTGCAAGCTTGCGTCCGCTGCGAAGCATGCGGCTGGGGAGTCGGCGGGGAACGTGCGCAGGTGTAGCGCGTGGAGTGGAGACTGTGGGGGTCGGGAGACTGCGGCGAGGACGCGTGCGCTGATTGTTTGCCGCGCTGCTTCTATCTGCGTCGGCGGGCCTGCGATGCTGCGAGTTTCCAGGCGGCGCGTCTGGTCGGTGCGTGGATCGGAAGATGTGTCGACGCGATGCTGCTGGCCAAGCCGGGCTCAAGTTCGCGCCTCTTGTAGCTCGAGTAGCTTATATAGCTGCGGGATCGAGCGGTAAATGGTATATGGCGGCGACGCTAAGGACGTGTCACCGGCGCGAGCTGCGGGCGCGTCTGGGGCGCCAGCCCGCCTGCGGGATGGCCCGTGCACCATGACCACGTGAGGCCGGGGATCCAAAAAATAGAAGCCCTGTAGGGGGCTCGAACCCCTAACCTTATGATTAAGAGTCATACGCGCTACCGATTGCGCCAACAAGGCTCTTTGATGGGAGGGCGAGATGCGCATAGAACTATAACGCGTGTGCGTATGCACGGCGGGATGGCGCCGTACTTGTGTATCGGGGCACGTGACAAGAGGCCGAGCCAGCTGCCAAGAGCGTGGATCGCGCATGAAGGTTGTGTGAGCATGTGGAGTGCACGTGAGAGGCACGTGAGACGCGGCACATGACGTGGTGATGAGCTATTCCACGTGACGCATGTGGTTGAGGGAAGGCTTCACCACGAAAGGGACACAGGCTGTGCGCGGGAGGCGCGTGGGCATGGTGTGAGCACGTGAGGAGCACGTGAGTCGTCAGTATGTCTCGAAAGACGTTCCGCCACGTGATGAGCAGTCGCTACCGTTGGACTGCGCGCGCCCATACACCGCGACAAATGTGCCCTTCGAAAAAAAACTGGTCCGGCGCTCAGCCACGCAGCGCGGGCGCGGCCACGCACACAGGGACTCGCCGGTGGGTGAAAAGTAGTTTTTCAAGGTTGATGGAGAAGCGTGCTACCAGTTAGTATTCGGATAGACCAACAACCCAAGGACAAAAATGTATGGTATAGACGCGAGAGACGGGCGATGAGAGGGGCGAGACGAGGCGAGAGAGGAGCTAGCGACAGGCGAGTGGCAGGCGAGCGAGAAGCGCGGGGGAAGCGCGAGAGAAGCGCGAGAGGAGCGAGAAACAGAAAGTTACGGGCCACAACCTCCGGGCAAGCTCCAAGCTCCAAGCTCCATGCATGCTCCAGGCTATAAAGTGGAAAGTTGATCGACATGGAATATTGCTGCATGCGATCGGGCGCAGCGCAACCCCGGAATTCGACCGCTGGCACAGTGCCAGGCGCCAGGGGCCGCAGACGTAATGCTCGCAGGCCACCGGCCTCACCCCGCACCCGACTCACTCCCTCACCCCCTCGAAGCACCCCACCCAACACACTTACTAACCTCACCGCAGGGCTAAGAGAACAAAGAAGGTTGGTATCACCGGTAAGTACGGTGTGCGTTACGGTTCTTCTTTGAGAAGACAGGTCAAGAAGCTGGAAATTCAACAGCACTCCAGATACGACTGCTCCTTCTGCGGTAAGAAGACCGTCAAGAGAGGCGCCGCTGGTATCTGGACCTGCTCCAGCTGCAAGAAGACCGTCGCCGGTGGTGCGTACACCGTCTCCACCGCCGCCGCCGCCACTGTCAGATCCACCATCAGAAGATTGAGGGACATGGCCGAGGCCTAAGCGCTGTGTAGCATCTACTTAACATATACTATAATGTTTGCCGTCTAAGGGACGCGCTGGGCGCAGCGCAGCAGTCATGTGACGCGGGCGGCCTGCCACAAAAGCGAGACAAGTCACGTGGCGCGGTCACGTGCAAACAATACTATCACACTACACGTGAGCCACGTGCAACTATCATCATCACACGACACGACATCCACGTGACGGTCACACGCGTCACGTGCTTCCAGCGTGACCCCGGCTCAAAGGCCGCCCCTGCCGCCCGCGCCCGGACTCCTCCATTGGCCCTCCCCGGGCCCCAAAGGGCCCACGCCCAGCCCAATAAGCCTTCCCCGTGGTACAAGAGCGGTTTTGAAGCGCTCTGCCAGCTGAGTCATGCAATTCACCCGAGCAGCACAACCCCAAGCCGCGTGGGTATATAACGGCGGGGGGGGTGCCGGGCCAGCAGCGTCGATTCGTAGCCGCCAGCACAGCACAGCACCCGCACGCGCATTCGCACTCGAATTCGCACTTGCACTCGCACTCGCACTCCCATGTCTTCTCGCAAAAACTCGTCGCACCCGGCCATCAACCTCGTCGCCGGCGGTACCGCGGGCCTCTTCGAAGCGCTCTGCTGCCACCCGCTCGACACAATCAAGGTGCGGATGCAGATCTACTCGCGCGCACAGGAAATCGCAGAGCACGCGCGGCGCGCGCCCGGGTTCGTGTCCACGGCGCGCGACATCGCGCGGCAGGAGGGCTTTCTCGCGTTCTACAAGGGCCTGGGCGCGGTGGTGATCGGGATCATCCCCAAGATGGCGATCCGGTTCACGTCGTATGAGTTCTTCCGCACGCTGCTGGCGGACCCCGGGTCCGGGGCCGTGTCGACGGGCAACACGTTCCTGGCGGGCGTCGGCGCAGGCATCACGGAGGCCGTGCTCGTCGTGAACCCCATGGAGGTGGTCAAGATCCGGCTCCAGGCGCAGCACGTGCGCTACGTGCCGCTGGCCGCGGAGCTCGCGGGCGCGGCCTCGCCGCACACCGCGTCGCTCGCCGGCGCGTCCACGGCCACGGCCAACGTGCCCGCGGCGCCCAAGTACCGCAACGCGATCCAGGCCGCGTTCGTCATCGTCAAGGAGGAGGGTCCGCGCGCGCTGTACCGCGGCGTGTCGCTGACCGCGGCGCGCCAGGCCACCAACCAGGGCGCCAACTTCACCGTGTACTCGACGCTCAAGACCCGCCTGCAGGAGTACCACCAGACCGACATGCTGCCCTCGTGGGAGACCTCGCTGATCGGGCTTCTCTCGGGCGCTGTCGGGCCCTTCTCCAACGCCCCGCTCGACACCATCAAGACCCGCCTGCAGAAGGACAAGTCCGTGTCCAAGGACTCTGGCTGGGCCCGCATCGTTGCCATTGGCCGCCAGTTGATACGAGAGGAGGGCTTCCGCGCCTTGTACAAGGGCATCACGCCGCGGGTCATGCGCGTCGCGCCGGGCCAGGCCGTCACCTTCACCGTCTACGAGCTCATCCGCGAGCAGCTGGAGGGCCTGGCGGCGTCGCGCAAGCTGGCTACGAGCTAGCTGCGAGCTGGCTACGAGCTGGCCGCGAGCAAGCGGTGCGCCCTCCGCCACCTACGTAGAGCCTATATGCATTTGACAAAACAACAACTAGAACCGAATCCACGGGTCGTGCGCGTGCGCTTGGTGCGTCCTTACCGGGCCCCGTCTCGCAGATGGAGCGCTTCCCAGATCATATGACATTCAGCCGTTTGCAATACTTGGGTCCTTAATCGCAAAGCACAGCACCTCATCGCACGAGACCGCAGGCATCCCTAACGGCGCCCGCGACGAGTATATAACGCAGGCCACCGGGCGCCACTCGGCCTTCACGCCAAGCCAAGCCAAGCCAAGGAACATGTCTTCCACCAGCGTACCAAGAGCATACAAACTTTCCAGCGGATACGTGCTGCCCAGCCTCGGGCTCGGCACGTACGACATCCCCAGAGCAGAGACCGCAGAAGTGGTCTATCAGGCGCTCAAGGCCGGCTACCGGCACCTCGACACCGCGGTGCTGTACGGAAACGAGCGCGAGGTCGGAGAAGGCGTTGAGAAGTGGCTCAAAGAGGACCCCAAGAACCACCGCCGCCACGACGTGTTCTACACGACCAAGCTGTGGAACTCGCAGAACGGGTACTCCAACGCCAAGCGCGCGATCCAGGAGTGCCTCGACAAGGTGCGTCCCCTCGGATACATCGACATGCTGCTGATCCACTCGCCGCTCAGCGGCACGCGCCGCCGTCTCGAGACCTACAAAGCCATGCAGGAGGCCGTCGACGCGGGCATCGTGCGCTCCATCGGCGTGTCCAACTACGGCAAGCATCACATCGACGAGCTGCTCGCGTGGGAAGAGCTCAAGCACAAGCCCGTGGTCAACCAGATCGAGATCTCGCCCTGGGTCATGCGCCAGGACCTGGCCGACTACTGCAAGTCCAAGGGACTGGTGGTCGAGGCCTTCTCGCCGCTCACGCACGGCTACAAGATCAAGCACCCCAACGTCGTGCGCGTCGCCGAGGAGGTCGGCCGCAACACGGGCCAGGTGCTGATCCGCTGGTCGCTGCAGCACGGCTACGTGCCGTTGCCCAAGTCGCGCTCTGTGGAGCGGTTGAAGGGCAATCTTGAGGTCTACGACTTCGAGCTTAGCCCCGAGCAGATCACCTTCCTGGACCAGCCCCAGGCCTACGAGCCCACGGACTGGGAGTGCACCAACGAGCCATGAGCCCGTGCCCAATATAAAGATATATGTACCTATAACACCTGTCACTTGAGATGAGATGAGATGAGATGCGATGAGAGGCTCCTAGGGCAGACTGACTATTTCAATGCGGGGTTACCCGCACCGTGCCGGCCTATAAAACCGTCGCGCCATCGCTAAACTCTTCCTCACGCCCACAACTTTCTTAAAAAACCACATATTTTATAAATCATCTTCTGGAATACCAGCTGGGACGCGATCTTGAAGACATGTGTACCTGGCGCAAATGGCCGGAAGTAGACGAAAACGTTAGTTACAGCCCCTTTATAATCCGAGTCGCCGTATACAAAATCAACGGCTCCTCGGTTCGCTTTGGGGAAACATCTAGCGCGCGCTAGCGTGCTTCGTAGAGGGCCCTCGGAGGCCCGCGCAGTAGAAATGTTGTAGCGCCGGTTTGAGAGTAGGAAAGCTGACGGACTCTCGTCCAACGCCTCTTGCGCGCACGTGATACATACGTGCACGTCTGTCACCATCCACGACGATCGTCGCGCACCACGAGCTCGCCTTCGGCGACTCACCGGCGCACCATCGCTCGCCCGCATGCACTCGCTCGGTCTCCCCGCCGTTCTTCCAGCCCCGCTCCCGCAGGCCCAGATGCGTCGAGGGTCCGGCGCGCGGGCTACGGCCTGCTTTGTCGACGGTTCCACGCTTGTTACATCTTTCCTACGACATTCTGCGCGCATTCACGCCTACGCGTCCCGCGGCACGGGTACTTTCCCTTCACGCGTCGCCTACTCCGAAAAAAATGCCTGTTAACGCGTTTCTCTGTCTAGGAAACGGTGCTCGGGCTCTACCGTTAGCTCCTTATCACGCTGCAGGCCCTTGTCGTCTCCGCTGACGGAACGATGGGCGCCCGAAATTTCAAAAAACGCGACGCCATAAACCGTTGGTCGTAGGCCACCCAACACCCTGCGTGTCAGTCACTGTCCAGTTTGGAACGCGGCGCGGCGCGCTTTAGCACAAACAGTACATTCTACAGAACGGTTGATGTCTATTACCACATTTGGAAAAAGTAATGTTTACCATTACCTTTTACGGAAGAGATCCTCGACCGCCGGATAAACACCGTTCTTCCAGTGACTATATTAGGTCAGCAATGGCGGCGTGTTGGTAAGCAATAACGCATGGAACCATCTTCCATGCAGTAGGAACCACCGCGACGATCCACCAGGGCGGATTGTTGCAAAGTGTATTTAATCTCGAGGAAAACAACACGTCCAACACTCGCTAGTGGGTCCTGAGTCGCAGCCGAGCCTACAGATCCGCCCGCTCTCGCTTTTTTTGTTCCTGCATCCACGCGGCTGTTCCACGTAGGCGCCGCAGATGATGAAAACCGCCGACGAGGTGAAATTCGAAAACAATGAAGCCGCGAATCGTAGCAAATCGCGGCTGGCAGGGATTCTCCGGTCGTTCAGTAGCGCGGGATCGTACTCGAAACGCAAGGTGCCCACGATCTCGAACCCACGGGCCGAGTTCCCCTTCGCCAAGCCGAACCTCTCCGCGAAGCGCGATCGCGTGTTCCTGGACGTCCTGCAGGACTACCTGCCGAACGAGCCCGCGCAGAGCGCGGGCTCCGCCGCCAGATCGCGCTTCCTCAATATCTACCGCGGCGAGATAGTGCAGCTGCTTGAGCCCGCACCCAATAACCTGGTCAAGGTCCGCCTCGTCAACCGCCTGGGCCAGGGTCTCGTGCCCGCGCGCTGCGTCGCGGTCAATGTGGAACTCACGCCTTCCAAGATGGCCCAACAGGGCTCCCAGGAGGACCTCGAGGTCAGCGAGCCGGGCTCGCCCACGCTCTCGCAGAAGTTGGAGTCTGAACCGGAAACCGAATCTGAGTCTGAGTCTCCTAAGCCACAGGCTCCGGCGTCCGGCTTGAACGCTGTCGAAAAGTGCCAGGTGGTGGGCATACACATGTGGGAGAACCGTATCCTGTACCGCATCGACTGCATCATGAGGTCCGGCCACCGCCGTGCTTTGTCGCGATTCTACCAAGACTTTTATTCCTTGCAGCTCCAGCTGCGGGACCGCATGGTGGAAGAAGGCATTGAGGATCCCCAGGAGGTGCTCCCCGGACTTCCATCGCCCTCCAGGAAGGTCGACGATTCGAAGGTCACCAACAGATTGGACGTCTTCAACGAATACCTGCATCAGATCATAAGCTCCGAGCATATCTCCCAGTCCATTAAGCGCGATGTCGTTCTGGATAAGTGGCTATCTCTGAGACCGGGCGACTTGGTCAAGACACAGCGTGGCTCTCTATACAAAGTGAATGAGGCTGCCTCAGAAAGCCGCGAAGATTTCACTTGGGAGTCTCTGGACCCATCCACCAGCATCGACGCGCTAGACCGCGACTTGTCGCCTTTGCCCACGGATTGGAACCTAGGCGCTCTAGGGGGGCCAAAAGCGAAACCGCCAATTCCACGCGCACCCTCTTTGACCGATATGCCCGTAAGGCGCAAGCCCCTCATGAAGCTCTCTGCAGACTCCGCGCCCACAACGCCTATCACAAACACGCTTGCCAAGTGTCTGACCCCAACATCCGCGCCGCCTTCTCCCGAGCAAGTCGGCACTGACCACGTCAAGGTGAAAATTCTCCACAAGGATGACTGCTACGCCGCAAAATGCACTCTTTCGGAGCTTGAATCATATGAAAAGCTGGACTCTCTATGTCGCTCCAAGCTTAAGAGCTGCCTAACCAGCGCGGACTGTCCCCTCACAATTTCATATGTCAATGACAAGAAAGAGCCTTTGGAGTTGTCGCGAGAGATATTTGATGACGTGCTGCCGAAGCTAGTGCTTGCCGCTAGTGGAAGCATAGTCACAAAACTCACTTTTCGCGTGGTAGCCGCATAAGAGCTCTTTAACTCACATAATGGATAAAACTTAATTAAATGTAAATGTAGTTGTCATGAAAGGATATTTCGGGAATATGCTATCAGTTGTGTTACATGGGGTATGTGTGAAGGCGGCGTGAATTACACAGTCTGCTTGCGAGATAACGTGGAGTATGAAGAAATAGGTAAGTCTTCATCTATGTCGGTTGGGTCGTCTTCAATTGTGGTGTCCGTGTGATTGGACATCGAATTATCTCCTCCAAGAGAAGGCAAGGAACTCGCATCCAGTAGACTCAAGGGCTCTGACTTCTGATCTTCAATTTGTAGTTTCAAGAGAACACTCTCTTGACTAGTTCTCTCTCCTTTAGTAAACAGCGTGGGGCACGAATCCTCGGGTGTCGACGCGCCATCGTTAGATTTGTGTATCTCGCTCTTGACGCTTTTCTGAGCAGTTGCTTTCTTCCTGCTTGGCGTCGACGGAGGCGTTAGCTTCCTCTCTTCTCGCTGCCTTTTACGAAGTATGCTATTCTCTCTCTTGAGTTGTCTGGCCTTTTCAACCTGTTGCTGCGTCTTGAAAAACTCAGGGATATCTTCCTTCAGGTGGTCGACCCAGGCGTCGCAGTCTGAAAGGATCTGATAATCTATTATCCCGTGCCAGTTGCAATCTCCTATCCTTGTTTTGTTTATGAGAACCACAAGGCCGTTGCGATCATGGACTTGTTTGCTAAAATTTCTGACGAGCTTCTTGACGCCGTCGACTTTGAGACTAGTTCCCATTATGAAAAACAAGTCTGGCCTTCCTCGTGCGATATCAAGATTGAGCCCTTGTGTGATGAACTCGCAGCTGGGGTGGTTCTCGCCATATAGCACAATATTGGGCCTCAGAAGACCGATCGACCCTGTGTTTCTCTTGCCCATTAAACTGCGCTGCGTGCTAGAGTCCTCACAGCGCGGGCAGCTCGGCAGCTGCCCACTTCGCAGGCAGCGTGAGAGACCTCTGTTCCAATTAAAGGTTTTGAAGCATTGAGTGCAGCTCAGCCTATTTAGGTCTCCGTGCAATTGGACAACATCAAGGTTCCTCCACTGATTAGCCATGCTGGTATCGCAGTCCCTCTCGGACGACATCTCGAGACCTAGATTCTCTTCCAGGCCGTCGATGTTTTGCGTGTAGCAACGTAAAAGCTTTCCGCGGTTTTTCAGGTGCGCTATGAAACGGTGAGTTCTGGTTGGCTGTGCAACCCTTGCACTACTGTACAGTTTCTCCATGAAAGTAGCGAAAATGCAGATTTTCTGCTCCTCACGGAAAAGCGATATATCAAACATTTCCTGACCAGACCTTATAGCGGCGTCAGGGTATTCTTGTTTTACGAGCTCGTAGCACCCGCTAGACGACCGAAAGTCTGGAATCCCTGCATTGCATGAAATGCCTGCTCCTGTGAGAACCAAGATCTTCCTGGATTTGCTTATTTGCTTGTTGACCTGCTTCAGCAGTTCTTTGTCTTTTTCTGAAGGCTCAGTAATCGATAGGTGCCTCAGTTTCGATGTTTTCAGGTCAGGTCTGTTTGCAACTCGCTTGCTCAGAGAGGACGGCACCTTCTCGTCGAACGACTCCTGGCTCAGTATCAGACAGGGCATTTCCACTTCTCGCAAAAAAAAACAGCTATGACCCGTGTACTCTCTATAACCCTCTGAGTTCGCGTTTGTTTACTCTGTTTGTGCTCAACGTTGCCTGGACTTCCTCACAACTTGGTTTGATTTTCCGAAATTCACCTTTTAGTTGATATTTTGCCTTTTGCAGAAAGCGGGGCACGGAAAATCATATATCCATGATGTGATAAACGGCAAATCTTTGAAACCTTGGCGGATGGCTTTGAGCCTCCATGTTTGGATGTTAAGTAATGATATGTACGAAGAGTTTTTTTAGCGCACGGAGAAAGAGGATCATCCCCCTTGACTGTTGACGGCCAATTCCATGATTAGCTTGGTTGTTAAATGCAAGAAAGGGTACGCGGAGAATGTGCTCATTTCATCCTCGTTTGCGGCAGGAGTAAATTCCCCGTAGCTGCTTTCCCAGCCGTCGAACTTGAAGTCTACAAGATAGTTGTTGGCTTCGATTTGAAATAGCTGGATGACCATCTTCATTAGGTCTGGGATTTTTTCGTTCGTCGGTTGACGCATGTCGTACTTCCACCTAACCCGAATTGTCCACAGGTCGTCCTCAGAGGGCTTTGCCCACTGTGCTCCCAAGTTTTTCAAAGCAATGTAGATCTCACCCATGACGTCCAGCGGATAAGAGCGGGATCTGATGCCAAAGTGCCATCTTGTCTTGGACTTTTTGGTGCTGAGAGGCGATATTTTGGTTGCCGCAGGGGAGCCTTCAGCAAGCATATTGGCCCTGTGTATTTGTGGCAAGGAACTAGGCAGAATCGCAATAGTACTATCTTCGTCTTTTTGTTGGTCAACAAAAGGAGACTGGTATGTGCGTTGCTGACTTTTCCTCATGTGGCGATGATTGCGAGAGCTAGAGGGGCCGGAAGATGATGAAGAGCGATGGGGCCTCTGGTCGTAGGTTGGAGGCGATTGCGACAGAAAGGTGTCGAGCTCGTTGCTTTGGTCCTTATTACTCTTGAGGTCGTCGATTAACGACTTGTTCTCCTTAATCAGAAGGTATGCGTCTCGAATTTCTTTCAAAGCTGGATTATCTTCTTCGGACTCCAGCGCCTCGTAGATTTCGTCTCGGTCGTAACCCATTGTTTTTGACAGCATGGTTACCAGCGAGTCGTCGACTTCCTCTCCTTCCTCGCCCCCGTCAGGATGTTCACCCTCTTGACGATGCTCGTCGGTCTCCGACTTCAAGTCCGGAGGTATCAAGTAGGGCTGTATGTCGACCTTGAACCACTCGTCTTCCATTATCTCATGGATGGTAATTCTGTTGAGCGGGTTGACAATCAGCATCCTCTTGATCAGGTTAGCGGCTCCCGGCGATAAAAACTTGGGCAAGGTGTAGATACCATTGCTTATATTCTTGAACAAGATTGGAATGCTTTCGTCGTCGAAGGGCAAGCGGCGGCAAAGCATCACGTAGAGTATAACGCCGGAGGACCAGACATCCACCTCCGGTCCAGCGTAGAGCTTACCACTGATAACCTCAGGGGCAGCGTAATTGGGCGACCCGCAGGACGTCTTCAGGAAGTTTCCGTCGGTCATAATGTTAGAAAGCCCAAAGTCGGCGATTTTAACGTTCAGGTGCTCGTCCAAAAGCAAGTTCTCGGGCTTCAGATCTCGGTGGACAATCTTGTGTCTGTGACAGTACTCCACGGCGCTGATGATCTGCTGGAAGAACCGGCGGGCCTCTCTCTCGCTCATCTTGTCGCGCTGCACAATATAGTCAAACAGCTCGTTCCCGGCATACTCAATGACCATCACGATCTCGTCCTTCGATTTTATTACGTCGTAAAGCTTAATGATGTGCGGATGCCTTAACAGGCGCAGGTAGGAGATCTCACGCTCGATTCTACCCTGCATGTCGCTCTTTGCAAGCACCTTCTTGTTGATGATTTTCAGCGCCACCTTCTGGCCCGTGGTGACATGGTAAGCAAGCTTCACCTTACCAAACGAACCTTCACCAAGGGTCTTGATAATCTGGTACTTACCAATTCTTTGGTCCTGCCCATGTGAACTATGGTGATGATGGTGAGTACTGTGGTGCGCATATCCTGTGGAATGACTAGACATCCTCGCTCGCTAGTCAGATGCAAGCTAAGTTGGTTTAGCAAGCCAACTTGGGGAAGTTTCCATAGAGTGCAGCCCCTTTTGAAAACGACGTGGAGTTAGTGCTTCTTCGTCGAATGTGATGCCAAACTACTTCAACCAGCACCGGACACGGGTCCTTTAAAGTCACGTGGAACGTTACTATATACGAAATCATTGTACGTTAGTGCGGTGTGAATTCTGTCAAGACTCTTGGTAAGTTTCAAAATATCGGAAGCACGGAATTGCTTCTCCCGAAGATCTGTTGTTTTTCCCCAGTGTTCTTGTCGGGTCTCGGGCCGCTGCCCAATCTCTACAGCGATAAAGGGCAAGCAGTTATAGTGTTTTCAAGTGATTGTCCTTAATCTTTTTGTGTTCTCTCCCCACACTCGTGCCGTATAGAGGTATGTAAAGCCACTTTCAACGAAACCGATTTTTTTGTGTAGCGAAAAGTTTCTCCAAGTGACAACGAGACTTTTCGTTGATTATGCCTAAAGTGTAATAACGAGGAGAAAAGGTTTCTGTAAACCACTACCCGTACATAATGCCGCCACAAAGTACATCGAGCTGTTAGTAGAGTAAGTACAGGTAGAGTTTCCAGCTGTTAAGAAGTAGATCAGAGCTGCAGGAACTTGCTGTTGGTGACGTTCAAAGTCTTTGCGCTAGCCGTTCGAATTGAGAATGGCTAGCGTTGAGAAAATTAATCAGAGCCCGGTTTGGAATCAAAGGCCCTTGCAGTAGTGACAAGTTACAACCTTGAAATATGAATAAATTTGCCTGGCTAGTAGTTGCCAGGGTAGCTCTCTTTGGGCAGTTGAGGCAGGTGCAGTTTTGCCGAAGCAAAGTCTAGGCATCCACACGCTGTGCGTCACTAGAGTTTTTTTTTTGCTGGCTTCAGAGCTACCAAGGCTCATGATTAGCTCTGCCTCTGTGAAAGAACGACAGCGTTTTGGTGATGTACTCCAGTTCTCCATATGGGCGGCCGCAATCATGCAGCTCAATTGAACCTTGTGTGTTACCGCAGCCCTTCAATCTTCGTTGCACAAATTTCAGCATGGTAAGTTCCTTGGGAGGAACCACCCTTCCCAGCTCTAGATAGCTCAAGCAGCGGTTTGTTAGCTGCTGGCTTTTGCGCTAGCTTTTATCTACATGGAAAGCGGACTCGAGGCTGCGCATTTAAAGTTGAATAGCACAGCATTCGTCAGTTTGAAATCCGCCAGCTGTTTCACGGTGTCTCTGGGCTCCTGTTGTAAGTCTGGTGGTTCTCTAGACTCGCTTCTCTTTGTCTTCTGGCCCTTTTTTTGCCTCTCGCCCAACAACACCTTCAAACTGGAAAAAGTTCTACTAATTTAAGGAACGATCTCCGAAGAGATGGCTTAATACATTTCACACTTGCGCAGACACCTCATTCGCACTTGTCTATAAAAATGGTTTCGGGATCCTCGCCTGAGGGCATTGTGGCCCACATGAACAAGTCGCACAAAATCGCGCTTGAAGACTACCTGTTTGCATATGGCCACGTCCGTATGGATGAGAAGATCGCACATGTAAGACTCGAGTCCATCAGCCTGACGCATATGACTATACTATTCAACCACTTCGATGTTGAGTTCGAGATAGAGAAGGTTATCCTATTTGAACCACCGCTGAAGGAGTGGTCTGAGGCCCGTCCGCGTCTTGCTGAAATGGCCAAGGCTGCGGCTAAGAAACGCGGCTATTCACACGTTCAGGTCAACGAAATGAGCTACCCCAACAGTTTAGTGGACTACGTGATAGTGCTTTTCGTCTTCTTTCCTCTGGCATGCTACATGCGTCGCGACCTACTGAACTACGTCCCATTTGTTGGACCCTATTTTGACAACGACGCCCTGCTTTTAGGTATCCAATTAGCAGCATTCGCTATTCACTTTTTGGAGTGCATCTTCCTCCTGAAACCTAAGCTTGACTTCTACAGAGTGCCAACGGATTTCCTCATTGAATGGTACCTCTTTGGCATGCTGGAAGGGTATGGCCCCGTCAGGAGATTTGACGAGCTGGCAAAGGGAAAGGTGCATTAAACCAGATTTCCCAGCATGGTTTTAGGTTCTGTATTTGCTAAGTAAATTCTAGAAAAGAAGCGGATAGTTCTTCACTTGTTTCAAGGGCAAACTTTAACCATAGTAGAGAAACTTGATCAACATTTTTCATAGTTAGCTTTCACCACTTATGTAACAAAAACCACAGATACGGTGTAAAGGTTAAGATAATAATCGATCTGTAGCACATTTCGTATGCTCGGGGTAGAATGCTTGAAACAATGGGCAACATCTATATGGCAATATATCCTGTCCATTTTTTATCAAAAAGAGGTATGAATTAAGGCATCAGCGGGTCCATGGGACATCTCGGCGATGAGTTTATGAACTAACGAACTAACTCCACCAGCTAAACATTGTGATTGTGGGACTTCAAAACTCCGGGAAGACGTCTTTGACAACAGTTCTACTGGGTAGGCCTTTCGAACAGGACACAATCCCAACATTAGGGATGCGTATGGAACAATTTAGTCTGGGGCTCAACGTTGTCCGTATATTCGACCTCGCAGGGCAACATCGCTTTCACCATATCTGGAAGAGGTACTTTGAAAGAGCGGACCTAATAATCTACGTTATAGACTTGTCGGACTTAACTAACTGGCAAGAGTGCAAACGCACATTACATCAGGTCATTGTGGATACTAACCGCGACGGCATACCCATGTTGATCCTAGGGAATAAGATTGACCTTATAAATATACCAGATATTTCCAAAGGCGTGAATGATCGCAAGAATCAAAAAAGGAGCGCCGCGGACTTGAGCGCTATCGAGCAGTGGAAGTACATGGCCCCCCTGCTAAGGAATTACGAATTTGAAGATATTCCGACCTACCAGCTTGAAGATTCGAATCTTTACGTACTCAAGAACGTTGAGACTTTGTCTAAAGAGCTAGGGATTGATCTAAAGAACGGCATTCTTTACATGCCCGAATCTCAAATTTATCTCGATAGGGATCTGGCCGTTTTTACCATAAGTTGCAAAGACGGGGAGTACGTTCAGGATGTACTGAATTGGGTTAACCAGCTTTGATAGAAGGATACTTTGGAGCATATATCTCCGAGAGCTTTTTGTTTTGTTGTCACGTTACCTGTGTAACCTTCGCGACATAATAATAAGATAGGTAATATAACAAAATAGAATTGAGCTTCTTTATACCGGAGGATCACTTTCAGGCGAAGGTGCGCTGAGACGGAAGGCCCTGTTCAAATTAACGACATCAGCACCTTTATGACTGATTTCGATGAGAAAAATAGCAAGCCAAGTGATGCGGGTGGAAGCCGGAAGAACAAGTCGTCTGGTAAGTCCGAGGGGATTGAGGCGAGGGATAATTTAAAGGTCCCAAATAAGGATTCTGGTGCCTCTCTGTTTTTAAGCAGTGTTTCCTTCGACACCGTACCTTTACTTGCAGGAGTCGCGTGCGAGGAATCGCACGAGCCGTGTTGCAATGATCACTCTTTGGACTATACTGAGGACGAATTCTACGATAACGAAAGCACGGTCGATTTTGCGCATCACTATGATGGGGGTGATCGACTAGTGGTACCTTTCACACGATTCAGTGGCTCCCAGCTCAGAGGTCAATCTAACGCATCGATATCTATGATCAATTCAACTGTCGACGGTTTGGATGGGATATATGTCGGGAAAGATGGTAAAATCACAAGAACAGACTACCCAACTCGGCCCACAATCGTCAATGACGCAATAGTAATAAACAGAGCGCATAAAGATTGGCCGGCATTGTGGTCAACAAGAAGACAACAGATTGAGCAGAGGGTCCATTCTCCCGCTGCCCATTTTGTCTTCCCCGAAATATTATTTCCCTCTGAAAAGCCGACTGCATTGTCCGCATCTGATGGCTATACGCCTCTTTCCAAGGAGGAGAAAAGAAAGGCTCTCGTCATTAGCAAGAAGGTTGGTTTTCCGAATTCCCCAAGAACCTTACTTTGTCATATTAGTGGCCGTAAGCATACTTGGACACCTTTGGACTGGCTCCTCAAGAAATTCTCACATGATGTTGACCATTTAGTGATTATTGCAAACATCCCGAAAATGTCTAATCACCGATCGCGATCAAGGTCACGATCAAGGTCCGCAGCGCCACGAAGCGAATCTGCAGATGGACCACGCGACAAAACTCAGCACAAACATGAACATTGGCTGGAGTGGGCCTCGGGCTACGATGCCGCTGTGATAAAAGAGACGCTTAACGATATCTTAAGATATGTGACTACTATATTGCCAAAAAATCGCGCAGTCAAAGTCACAGTTGAAATTGTTATTGGCAGAATTCAGAAAATAGTTACAGACGCTATCAACGTTTACAGTCCTGATCTCATCGTTATGAGCTCTCTGAGATACAAGCCAAATGAGAGCATCGTTAAATGGAGATCAAGAAAAACGATCGATAGGTTTTGTCAAACATGCCCTGTTCCTATTGTTCTTGTACCTGTGCGAAAGATGAAAGATCTTGAAGATGAAATCTTGAACGAGTTACGTGTTATGAAGGGTTTTTCAAAGGTCGGTGAGAAAGAGGGCGTACAAATCCAGAATCCTGCCCGTGGCGACAAAGATATCTCACAAGAAAGTCAGAAATTTCAGCCGCCTGAGACAGCCTCTAAACAGTCCAGTTCTCAGAGTCTTTCAGATGATGAGCGAAGTGATACTGAGTCTATGAATTCTTCGATAGCAAGTAGCGGGGTAACAGACTCACGCTTGCAGAGGAAGTTAGCAGACTTCAGAAAAAATGCTCAAAACGAGATTGACAAAATCGAGCGTAATCCACATTTAGACCACGATCAAAAGCTAATATCAAAAGTCGACGCAATCACTGAGTCGTCACTACGGTTCACAAACCGTTTGGACGAAATGAATTATAGTACAGAATCATTTGCTGAACTTAAAAGGGTTTTCACTGGAGACGGTAAGCCACAAACTGGAGGACATAGGAAATCAATGCTTGATGTTTTAGGACCATCTGAAAAGGTGAAGAAAATCAAAACTCCTTCAATCAAAGTCGAAGAGAGCACTTCACCATCCAGGAAATCGCAAATAAAGTTTGCTCCTGAGGTGAAATCAAGGGACGGCAGAGACCGCATCTTCCCTCCAGATTCAAGGCCCATCGAGCGAACCTTGTCCTACGACTTAGCTTTGCGGCCGGAGTCCTCTCAGGGGACAAGTAGCTCTTCGAGAGACATGGACTTGCGAAAAGTGCGAAGTGCCAGCGGCCTCAAGCCTACCAAATCTGCCGGTTCATCGAGCAGCGATTACTTAAAGAAAAAGTCGAAAGGGTTCTTTTCCTTCTTCAAGGTGCCTGAAAGCAACTCCAACAGCCCTGCTAGCAGTGCGGTTTCCAGCAGAAGGAGCAGCGTTGGTAGCGAGAGCAGTGGAATAGTGGTGGGCACCCCGCACAAGAAAAAAAGATCACGCTTTTTTGGATTTGTAAAACCGTAGCACCAGACTGGCGCATCGTAAGTGGCATTTCGAAGTCATCTCTTTTTGCGTTGTCTTCTCTTTCTCTATTTCTCTAGCTGTCTATAGTCTTCATTCTTCAAAATCTAATACTTTATCAGTTAAAGTGGCATAATTTCATTAGCCTTGTCAAATTAAGCCGCTCTGACGCATCTATCATGAGAGCGAGGAAAGAAAAGGGCAATTCGAGTTCGCGAGATGGCAACTCGGCTAGGTTTGGGGCTGGTTTGGATATCGACATCCATCCTGCTTTGCTTTCCGAGAATCTTAACCTTATAAAGCATCGCGACAACCCGTACTTGTCGCGCGAGAGGTTCGACACGGTCGCCTCGAAGGTTTCTAAAAGGTACTCAAGAGGGCTTAAGTTCCGCACGCCCGGTGTTCTGGCGAAAGAGCTAGATGAAAAACGGGCATGGCTCGCAAAAGAGCGCGAGCTCCAAAAAGAGCAGGACAATCTTCGAAAGGCTAAGGTTCGTGCCGGTGAGCTTCCAGATGAGTCCATTGGTGAACAGAACTACTTAATCACGGATGTGCCTCAGATAGAGTGGTGGGATGCAATTTACGTGCAGAGCCCTGAAGACTGGACAATTAAAACAAAATACTCCAAAAGTTATGGTACAATGGATGAGGATTCTGATGATGAACAAGACTCCGAATCAGAATCACCTAGTGTCCGATATGTGCAACATCCTGTGCCTGTACAAGCTGCAGAGCATGCACCATCAAAACCCAAAATATACCTTGTGAAAAGAGAGCAAAAGAAGATACGCCGCAATAGGAGGAAGCTACTCCAAGAAGAGCATGAGCAGAAGATCAAACTGGGACTGGAGCCTAAGCCTGCCCCAAAGGTCAAGCTCAGCAATATGATGAGTGTTTACCAAAATAATGAAAATATTACTGATCCTACGAGTTGGGAGCAGACCGTAAAAGCGCAAGCAGAGGAAAGACATCAAAAGCATGTAGAGACAAACATCAGACGTCATTACGAGGCCAAAGAGCAGAAAAAAGAGAAGGCACAGGAAGCACCACCCGCTCAGGCTGAGTTGCATTGCCGGGTATTTCGCTTCAGCAGTCTGCGTAATCCAAAAATTAGGTTCAAGCTTGCCAAGAATAGCCGACAGCTAGGTCTAAGAGGTGTTTGCCTCAGGGTCGGAGACGGAGCCGGCATTATTGTTGTCATCGGAAGTGAAAAGAACTGCCGTTTTTACTCAAAATTGGTCCTACAGCGGATAGACTGGACGCAGTCTTACGTGGACAAAGACTCGCAACAGTTTGTGGATTGCAGTGGGGATGAAGCGGAGCTATTGTGGGAGGGAGTTGTCAAGGACACCCGTTTTCGGGGGTGGTTCATGAAGGAATGCCGAGACGAGTCAGAATTGCAAGCTGTGCTCAGCCAGTTTGACGCCGACTGGCTGTTACGGGTTTGACACATAAGCTTTGGAGGTGACTTTAATATTTACAGGTACGTACGTGCGGAGCGCGTGCGCGCGGAAGGATTTGTCTAACTTACTCGTTGAGCTTAGCTAGGATTTCGCTGTCTCTGAATAGAATGACCTCTTCGTCGTCCTTGAGCTTGATGCTGGAACCACCGAATTGAGGAATGAGTACGTTGTCACCAGGCTGGACCTGAGGGGTGACCTTGTTTCCGTTAGAGTCCGTGAACCCGGGTCCGACGGCCAACACTGTAGCCTGGTTCAGTTTCTGCACATTTTTCTCAGGCAAGTAGAGACCAGAGGCGGTCTTGGCCTCGGCCTTAACTCTTTGGACCAGAACACGGTCTAGCAGAGGAACAATCGACTTGGCGGACTTGATGAGAGTGGACATAGCTTAATTAATTGGGGGGGCGGGGAACGGAAATAGAAAGGCTCAATTGGGCTCTAAGGGACTAGAACAGGTGCTCTTAAGAAACTTTGCCTGGCTTTTGAACTGGCGTAGCTTGGATCATGAAATGAATATTTATGTGCTTCTACTGGAAGACTTCACTAATAATCATGCCCGGGAAATTATCAATTTACCCGGACTTGACTATGACTAGAATATTCGAAGGACCGGGTAACACAGATAAGCACAAGCTCCCGCTATAAGGCGCTGAAGCTGACCAAGGGACCCACTGCGCTAAACAAGTGGATATGCGTCCTGTTCGGTACCGTCGCACCTCGAATACTGGTTATAGTAATATATCACTTTTTACGTATCTCACTAGTCTGCCATGACCGGTCTTGGTATTCGGTGTGGCGAGCAAAGGTCTTAAGCATTCAATTCATTGTGGCTAGCTCAATCATTTCTTTGAAACCCCGCCCTCTCTAAACACGCGCTTAAGCGAGCTAGACGCTGCTATCTCTTTCGTCAATAGTGACTATTCATTAATTGGGCCAAGAGAATATGAGCGTCTCACATCCATGGATATGATACCTTACCGGGTATGTGATCTCCACGATAACTTACACTTATTTAAAGCGAGACAATCCGTTAGAAAGAATCCTGTTGGTAAATACGACACTCGGCATCGGTCACATGCTTGTTCCCAAGAGGATACTGCTTGCGTCCGCAATTAAACCAGCGCAAGGCGACGAAGTGGAGCGATGTTTGTGAGTGACTCTTGAGGGTGTTCCCACATTCAAAATAACTCGGACACATTGCGATGGGTTCTCAAATCGCGATGAATTCGTTTTTTCTCACTGTACACGGTAATTATTTCGCACCTTTTAACAACTCTGAAGGACCAATCCCCTATAGCGCATCTCACACTAAGGAATCGCCGGCTCTTACAACACTAACGCCACCTCAATGGGATCTGCTTACACCATCTTCGGTAGAACTATTCAGCCACATGTTCTGGCTATCGCCACTATCGCCAGTACTGTCGGCGTTGCTGCGTACTCTATGAGTGGATCGAAAGCGGAAGCTGCACCTCAGCCCGCTTCGGCGATGAGCACTCAAGAGTCGGGAGGCCTAGACGTGGAAAAGTTGATTGACAACTACCTCAAGCAAAGCGAGAAGAATTAAGTTGTTTGCCCTCGTTCGCGCAGACCTCTAAGCTTCTGATACATAATGAAATAATATATTCTATCCCACATAGCCTAACTTACAGCAAGTCGTCGAGACTCTGTTCGGAGTCCTTTTTAATGAGCTCCAACATCCCCTGCGGTAGGATTGGCTTGCCCTCGCCATCCAAAACGTACCTGAAAGGCATTTCTGTGGCCTCGTTCTTATTGAACCTGAATTCCGGGTAGTCGATGAACTTGATGTCTTCGAAGCGTGTTTGACGCTCAATGATTATCTGCGTAGTTCTGATAGCAGTATCGGTTGTCATCTGCTTATCGCCTAGCCTTTTTCCGACGAGGAGGTTTGGGTAGGCGTTCATGAGCTCCTTTGTACGGTCTCTTGGTGGGTGGTCCCCTAGAATGCCGCCAAACACAAAGTAGTCGTATGTCTGCGCGTCGGAGGGCTCAAGATCGGTTTTAGCGCGAGGGTCCAGCAGACACACCCGCTGCTCCTTCAGCTTTGGGAGCTCAGGAAAAACCTCATTGATTTCTGTTAAAGGACGGGTTGTCCACTGCAGGCCCATTTCACGGAGCTTCAGGGGTATGTCTGACTCCTTTGTTCCCTCTGGCAGCGACGATAGAATCAGATTAGACGCACCCAAGTCTCTTATAATTTGAGCGTACTCCAGGGTCACCCACTCACTGAAACCTTGTTCCATGTGCTCGATAATGTACTTCATGATGGACTCGGTGCTAGGAGATAAATGCAGAGCTTGCTAGCTTTCTTTCCAACCTTGATGTTTTAGCTCATCGCATGGAGCTCGACAACCAATCTCATTGACAATATTTTAGTCGGTTTGTACGGCAGAGCGCTTCTGCACGGCGAGATCGGTTTCGACTCTCCGGTGCTTGGAAAGCACCTGCTTCAGAATGAAAGCCGCCAGGTCCATCTCTTCAAAATAACTTACGTGAGCTTTGATCGCTGAAATCAGATCAACCTCTAGGAAGTTTGGTAAGAAAGAATAATCGACTCTGCCTGTGTAGTTTAATTTGTTTAGCATTTTGATTTGACGGTCTGTCATTTTGGTGGTAGAACCCTCTTTAGTAGGATCGCTGCTGATCAGAGATCCGCCGATTTCAAGAACTTTGGCCGCGATGTCGTTACTGCTCCAGTGAGGAACGTAAGTCGGTTGAAAATTTGCAAAGCACCTGTCCACTAAAGGTTCAACTCTGTATGCTACTGGATCGCACATGTGGTAGATGTTAAAATAGTTATGGCATTTCAGTTCCTCAAACTTTCCCCGCGAGTTTTTTTGCTGTCCGATCCTGGTTTTCTGAATTAGCTTGAATACGCCTACTGGTGATCCAATGGAAAAGAAGTTGTGAACCTCGAAATCTAATGGATAACGGTCTTGGTTTGCAAGGATGTCAAAAAGCAAGAGGCTTCCGAGAGAGTGGCCCATAATGTGCACTTGACCATCGAAGTTGGGATTGCGTGATCGATACAAGCGGTAAACATGGTTCAGTTGGCTGGTGACCTCCTTCATTATTCTGTGTTTGTAATGAGGCTCCCCATATAAGAGGAGATCCAATACAACATCACCGAGAATTTTTCGTAGGGGTCTAACGCCATCGGGGGTTATGTCATTTAGGGTCGGGAGGCTCGGATCTTCTGAGTTGAACTCAGCATCATCAGTATTGAATCCTATTTTATTTCTCCACGTGATGGGTAGTACCTGAGTGCGGCAGTTCTCCTGCCAGTCTTCAAATCCTTTATCCTTGCTCTTGTTTTTCAGTTGGTCGCTCTGATGATACATTTTCTTTAAGTTGCTCCTTAATACATTCACGGTGTGGGCAAAGTTAACGTATTGATATTTCTTGCCTAAGTTTTGGCCTATCCCGTGTATGCAGAAAACTAAGTGATCAACATCACGATGGTTTGAACGCCACGTCTTTTTGGACTCATTCTCTCTAGCGTAGTCAGCTTCTATCTCTTGTTCCATTACTTTGTTGGCATCTTCACTTTTCGAAGAGAATGGGTTGAGCCCTGAGAGTGAGCCAAGAAGCTGCCAATTTATGAGGTCAGTAACCTTACCCAAACTCCTGGTGGTTTCCTTAACTTCTGCGTCTACATTACCTTTGACAGCCTCGCCAATGGAGCACTCTGAATCCGCACCCCTTACAACTTTGTAGGCACCGAACTGTACGGCCTGTGCCATGTTGCTCCTCAGCCAGTTCAGCTGAAGTTTACCACCGTAAAGATCTGGAAGTATAAATGCAGTCTTTTCGTCAGCATAAAGCACCATCTTCCCTTCCTTGTGTTTGGAGGAAAGAGCGAAGACATCACGGTATTGACGTTCTTTACCTCCTTGACACCCAGGGGGATTGTTTTTGTCGGCCAATAGCTCTTGGCGATACTTTTCAAGCTCAGTGGTAAGGTCGTTCCTAAGTGGTTTATGGTCGGAATTGAACCATATACCGCGCCTGACTTCGTAAACCGGGCCTTCCCAAAATGCAGG
Source organism: Lachancea thermotolerans CBS 6340 (assembly GCF_000142805.1). NCBI lineage: Eukaryota > Fungi > Ascomycota > Saccharomycetes > Saccharomycetales > Saccharomycetaceae > Lachancea > Lachancea thermotolerans. Next base: position 442,464 of record NC_013083.1, on the reverse strand, counting down.
TTTGATCTCTCTCTTGCTTAAGTTGACCTCGAACAAATAGTCTTCGTTCACCGGAACCGCCTGGTAATTCGGCGAGCGCTTGCTTTCTTCGGCGCCCATCAGTTGATTCATGCGCTCTAGCCGCATGGAGTCGTTCCTTGAGAATGGCAGGAACTTGCATGGTTCTTTATCGCCAATTGCGTACTTGGGCTCGAATGGCTTGCGAATAGGCAAGTCAGTGGCATAGAACCAGCGCACGTTAGACCCCTCCGGCTTCGTGCTCACATAACGACAGCTTCTGTAAACCCCGCATAACAACCTCTTCTGCATGAGATGAGCTTAGTCGCCCTTTATAAGCGTCAGTGGAGTTCGAAATATAATTTCTTGAAATCTGTAAGAAGCAGGACAGGATATAAATCCGTGATAAATGGTAAAGAAGGATAATTCGTCTCAATTTCATTATTTATTCGTATCTACTGTGGCCCCTGAGCTTCGACTTAGCACGCAAATTGTAGTGTGACGACCGCTTATCGCGTTCAGGAATGTTCATCAATGCAATGGCATCAGGACGCACTTTTTTCTCTGCCGGCTTGTGCCTCTTCTTTGCGTCCATCTCTGGTGAAGAGCTTCTCTTCCTTTCGTTGGTATTTTCTGGACTAGAGCGTGCGGCAAAAGAGCTCTTGGTACTACTCCTGGAGCTGGAGCGCGGCCCTTGTAGATCTTTGGCATCTGGATCATCAGATTCGAAATTGGCCTCACTTTCGGATTGCTGTTTCAGGATCGCGTCCAGGTCTCTCTGAGCCTCACTTACATAGTCGACAATGTCCTTGAAGTCATCTCTGTTGTATAGCTTTTTTAAATGCTTAGTAGACTTCTTTGCCGCTTTCGAGGGGGAATGCGTAGCGAGATACTTAGACTTAGGCGACAACTCTCTTGTGCTGTTTTTGCGGTCTGAATTGGTATTTGCGCTCGCCCCTGCCTGAGGATTTAGAATGTTCGGAAGGTAATCGTTGGAGGGGTCAAGATGAAGCTCTTTGAACTGTTGCATAACCTCTGGCGGCTGGAGGGTCTTGGGTAGGACGTGCTGATTATTCAGAACCGCGAGCGGTTGACTGGAGTAGGTCTTCGCGTGTTTTAGCCGAACATGATTGACAATCCCTTGCGCAGACGTGAAGCCACTACGCTCACAAAATGAGCATGCAATTATAACCAAAATTCCATCGGGCCGTTTGAAGATAGGCTCATTCTTTTCATTAGATCCAACAACTCCGCTGTTGCTGGTGAGGCAGGTGCTGCTATAGTTTCTCCTATGGTGTTGGTTAAGGAGCGGCGGACGCGCCAAGTCGAATTCGTTCCCCGACGAACCTGCTGCCGGCGGCTGATCGCCTTTGTTCGGCTGCTTCCCACCGGTTAACCGCATGTCCATGGTACCGTTGTTTGCGGGTCGCAGTCGCGACTGGTATGCATTGGTAATGTTATGCGAGCTCTTGCTGCGCGTGTGGTAAAAGTAGTTGCCTTGACTAGCGTTGGACGATGGAGCCTCGCCGAAAAGGAAACCAAATGATATGTTTGTTGGGCTTTGAGATGCTTCAGCCTCTTTTTTGTTCAGAAAATTGTCCCTGCTACGCTGGTAAAGCTCCTCCTGGTGCTGATTAACCTTTTCTAATAGATCTTTGTCCTTGTGCATGTGCTCGAGAACCTTCATCTGGGCTTCAACGCGGCCTAGCTCTGTGTCGATTTCATTATGCTCGTTGTTACTGAGCATTATATGCAGATTCAGCAAATCGAGAATCTCGCGTTTAGCCGTTTCATATTTCAAGCGTTCTGACTCCTCGCTTTCGTGGTGTACGCTACCCACTATAGACTCTGGCCGCTCCTCGCTCTCGTCCACCAACGAAAGCTCGTGTGGCGACTTTGGCGTTGCCACCTGATAGTAACTGGGTGGCGGATGGCCTGTTCGGTTGCCCACATCCTGGTTGTCCATGAACAAGACTTGCGGAGCATCTGCGGGTTCTTCTCCCACGTCCTGCTCCGTAGACCTCATATCTACGCTGGACGACCTAGGCTGACCTCTACTCCGTAAATTAGGTATCGCCATTACGCCTGGGAGCTCCGTTGTGTGTTCATGGGAGATGATCGATGCTGTACGGCGCAGCTTCATCAACTTCCTATACATAAATTTAAGGTGGCGTCTGATACTCATGATGTGATATTTTTAAAGTAGGTAGCTTCTTTCGAAATAAGGCAATTTGGCCGAGTGGTTAAGGCGTAAGATTAGAAATCTTTTGGGCTCTGCCCGCGCAGGTTCGAATCCTGCAGTTGTCGTTATTTTCTTTTTTGCCTCTGAGTAAACCTAATTTATTTTTATTTGAACAAAGCACACTAGCATCCTCTACACTCTCGGCATCGCGTCGCCACGCTCCGTCCGTTGCACTTGTGCCTATTTGAACCTGCGTTTTATTCCAGAGTTTGTTTGTTCTATTTTTTTGTTGTTGAGAGAAACACCGACATTGGGTTGATGCGAAAGGTTGAGGGTGACTATTTTACGATGTTAGATGACTATACTCTAAATACGGTACTTAATGCACTGCGCATGGTGGGCGTTTGTAGTTGAGCTCGTGAGAAAGCCAGTTTTGTGCATAAAGTTAGCAAGGAAAACAAAATAGGATAGTTTTAAGTATTATTGGACTGGCATGTAGCGTCTCCCCCGCTGGACTTGTAACTTTGAGAGGTCTGCGTACTTCGAACCGCGTCTTGGGCGTTGTGCGCACCACGCAAACCATGTGCTGGCTCATAATTCCCATAGCGCGATACATGTGTGGGTCGGTACAGCGCTGGCTGCGCATACCACGGGTGCGCTTCGGAGGCGGACACACCATTGTAGATGGGTGGGGGCTGCGGAAAGAAGGCCGCACCTCTATGCTTGAGCGGCGATTCGTGTGAACTCAGAGGCGATCTTCCTGTGGGAATAGCTATTGGAACGTAGGCATATCCTGGGGGAGCACCAGAGAACATAGCCCCTGGAAACCAGGCATTGGGTATTGGAGGATCATTCGGCCAGCCGTCCGGGAGCACAGGGTCTGCGACCCACTGGCGAGGAGGCGTCGGGCCTTCTGGCCACCCAAGCTGCGATGACGGACGCGAGCGTCCCGCGCTGGATCCTGGGCTGCCCAAAAGCGGCGTCGACGTTGAATCTGGCGGCTGGTCGAACTCATCGAGCTGCATCGAGCGGTCTGCATCCAGAAATAGCTCGCGATGAGCGAGGCCGGTTGTCTTTATTTTGAGTTGCCGCGGACGCCCACGATCCCTTGGCGGCGTCATCACAGCCACAGCCGCCGACCCCGGCGGCTGCAGCGGGTGGGGTGAGACAGCTCGGTATGGCGTGTCAACGAGTCGCAGACCCACATGCTCGTTGTCGAATACATTGTTCTTGGCTTGAGCTGTACCATCACTCTTTTCAGCTACGCGCCGCTTCTTGTAATCATCGGTGCGTCGCGGCTTGCCGTTCTCGCGTTTCAGCGGTACGTTTGTAGATCGTGCCTGTAGCGGCGGCAGAGCCGCCACACAGTCAATAGAGTCGTCAACTTTGAAACGCTTGCGTGTTCCCAAGGTTGTCTTCAAAGGCTTGGCCCGGCTTGTCGTACTCGCCCTTGAACCCCTTGTGCCGCTCATCTTTGATTCAGAACCGCAGCGCCTCACGTTCCAATACTTCTTGGTCAAAGCGAATCACAAATACTACTCGCCTATTGAACTTGTCTTCTGGTACCGAGTGCGCCGTTACAGTGCAAGGAAAGCTAGCAAGGTCTAAAACGCCCTCAATGATTCCACACACAAAAAAATCACACTGAACATTAGTGGAGCTAATAAAGCGTGTGATAGAGGGCGTGTTGTCGATGATCATGTACTCGTTTTCGCGCTCTGAAGACTTCACTAGGTCGTCGCTGGCACGGTCAAAGAGGTAGCGCCAAACTGGGCCATGGACAAACTGCAAAACCTCCAGAAGTCGCAGATCGCGGCGCTTCATGGTTGTAATGTTGCTGGCCAGTGACTCGTCTTGTGCGTTACCTAGACTGCTAGCGCCGCTAGCGCCAACGGCTCCCGAGGCATTGCCTGCCCCACTTGCGGCATCGCCCGCGGTAGCCGCCGCCGGCCCGCCGGCCTTGTGAAAGAAGCTACGCCCGGAACCAGGTGTCACACTACTACGAAACTTTAGCAGCTCAAGCAATCGCAGCCCGATGTGGTAGCCGTGCCGATGTAGCCTCAGCTCGATCTCCGAGACAGTTTTGCTCGCGTTTCGAGCTTGTGAAACCATTTCCTGAAACAAAAAGGCGTACGCAGCCACCGAGACATGCGAGCCATGCGCACCCGGATGCAGCGACTCATGATACACTGAGCGTGTGCCAGCCAGGGTGCTCGCTACGGACTGTGCAGATGTATTGGGCAGCGTCTGCTGCGGGCCAATAGTGTAGTCGTAGCCAGTGGAACCTGCCGCATTTGCAGGAGCAACAGAGGTCGACGGGTTGATTATCTTGTGGCTCATGCGGTAGAGGACGAGGTTTGTGTTGTTGTGCTTCGCAGAGGCCCTCTGAAGCTTCAAGAGTAAGAAAGTGAAAGATTTTGGAAAATTCCACGCTTCTGTTAGCATCCCAACTCGACAAATAAAAGCGCCAGGATGCCTGTGACAATCCGCCGAGCAACAATCGAGGACATGCTGTGCATGCAGAATGCCAACCTGAACAACCTGCCTGAAAACTACTTGTTTAAATACTACATGTACCACATTTTGTCATGGCCTGAGGCGTCCTTCGTGGCAACGACAACAGACGACGTGGGCGGGCCCGCGGACGCCACGCTCGAGGAACTGGCTGCTTGCTGTGAGGGCCCTGTTAGCGCGACGAAGGGCGATCCCTGTTACGTGCGCTCCGGCGAGAAATTGGTTGGCTACGTGTTGGCCAAGATGAACGACGACCCTTCGCAGCCAAGCGAAGCGCTTACAGGCCACATTACGTCTCTGAGTGTGATGCGTACCTACAGACGCATGGGTGTTGCGGAAAAGCTGATGCGCCAAGCACTCTTCGCGCTGTCAGAGGTCTACCGCGCAGAGCAGGTGTCGCTACATGTGCGGCAATCGAACCGCGCTGCGCTGCACTTGTACAGGGACACTCTGGAGTTCGAGGTGCTCAAGGTCGAGAAAAGCTACTATCAAGATGGCGAGGATGCCTACGCGATGAAGAAAACTTTGGATACAGAAGCCCTACAGCCAGCCAACTTCCAACGCGGTGCTGAACAGGACGACCTTGATTCAGACCTACTCGAGGACCTGGTGCGCGAGGGCGTCGCAGAAGTTGAGGCATGATCCAAAAACGAGGCAAGCGTTTAGTGCTTTAAAAGTGCTTTACGACGCTCGAATATAGTTACAAATGCTCCGCGTCTTTCGACGCTCCAAGGGCTCATTTTGTATATAACGAACCATCGATACAACGTAACTGTCCCACTGAGGGCACGCTCCCCGCACCGCAAACCAACATGCGGCGCACTTTTATCACACCTCCACTACCAGGGCACGGAGTATGAATTTTATTGCTCAGGCGCTGAACAAGAAACTACTAAATAGCACTACTGCTGCGATTTCATGTCAGACAAAAAATAGTAAGGTAGCTTGGGTTTTTCCACACCGACAAAAACGTCTCGAGCCAAATGCACTCATGTTCATCACGTAAAAATCGCAGTCTCAGGAGCGAGTAGAGTGTACCAGGCAAGCGTGAAGAGGCAGTGGGCGATACCACTGCCAGCGTCCACACAACCTCCGCATACATCCTATGGAGATTCTTCTCCAACCCCTTCTCTCAAGAATTACTGTAGCCGCAGTGTCGGCACTTGATTCTTTATTTGGGTCATAGAGAAATCTCGCTAGCTTCTCTTTATATACTAATTTTTTAAGCGAAATAGTTACATCACGTTATACTAACTTGGCTGATTAGTGCCAATTAGGGCTGCAATGAGCTCAAAAGAGCTCCGGCCAATGAGCTCCGGGCAGCATCCCTGGGAGATCTGTCTTATTTTTTGTTGTACACCACTTTATCGACCTTCACCTCGCCATCAACATACGTGTAGATGTACAATGTACAAGTAGAGCCTTGAATGTCCAGTAGACAAAAGCTGGGAATGCAGCGTCCATCAACCTCAAAATCGTCAATTTCAGAGTCTGTGTCTTCGTCTTCCTTGTTTGCCACGTCATCTTGGTCACTTTTTCCGTCTTGTGCTGGAACTGTTGCATCATTTGCGTTATCTGTAGAACCCTCAGATGCTTGCGTCTGTGGTTCACTTGAGTCTGCGGACGCCTCAAGCGTGGAGTCGTTGCTTGCATCTGGAAGTGGCCAATCTGGATTGAATGCTCCGGTACAGGTGCCAGGGTTTATGAAGAACTTGTCTTCAAGTGTGTAGGCCTCCACGTTGTGCGTTCCTCCCCAAAGAACAATGTCGACGTCCAGTTGCCGCGCTAGCGTTAGCAGTGAGAGCGGGTCACTTTTAGGTACCACGGTGTAGCCATTGCAGCAGCCGATGGTAAAGTCCCCTTGCTTTATGATCGTATTCAGCGGTATTTCTTCTCTGGCTACCGTCTTGTTATCAAATTCACCTCTTACTACAACAACGTTGGACGATATTTGGTTCACAAACTTCAGAAAACTGTAACTCTTTGTGCAGTTACCTAAAAGTACCACTTGCTGTATCTTGTTGGGTACACTAATCAACTTCTTGAACTTCTGAGGGAGATCCTTCTAAGGTGTTAGTACGAACACAGTCGCAGGGAACAAAGTAGTACGGGGAAACATACAATCGCCCTCTCTGGAATATGCGCATCACTCAGGGCCAGCAGCAACATCTTGGCTTGTCTCCTTCGCTTAGTTTCTCGAAGCTATATTTCCCTAGCCCTTCAATAATGCTAAACTCTTGACCAACGGCGCACCATCGCTGCGCACGGAGGTTACTCTCATCACATCTACAACTTCCCTCCGGAAGCCTTGGCAAATAACATTCACTAACTAAATGCTATCTGGACACTAATCGCTTCTATATGTGTGTTTTCCCGTCCATGTACGGTACTAATGGCGCCGGAACCGCGATCAAGTTGGAAACTGGATCATAGAAGTTCTCAACAAGCGCCATAATGACTCTAGGCACGGCCATTGCTGTACCGTTGAGTGTATGCACATGCGAGGATTTCCCTGTGACGGGGTCTTTGAATTTTGTGTTCATGCGCCTACTTTGGAAGTCAGTGCAGTTTGAAGTACTGGTGATTTCGCCAAAGGAGCCTCTTCCAGGCATCCAAACCTCGATGTCATACTTACGGTATGCTGGGGCACCCAGATCGTTGGCGGGCATGTTGAGGACCTTCGCTGGAAGTCCCAACTCCTCTACGAGCTCCGTTTGGAACTGCCGCAATTCTTCTAGCATTTGATCGCTGTCATCCGGTCTTGCCCAGCAAAACAGCTCAACTTTAGTAAATTCATGCACACGGTAGAGACCTCTGGTATCTTTACCCCGGGCGCCAGCTTCTGCGCGGTAACTGCGACTCACGCCGCATAATTTCTTGGAGCCGCGGGAGAGATCCAATACTGCATCAATTCCAAGTCCTGCTAGAGCTATCTCTGCCGTGGCCGTGAGACCCCATTGTGTATCGGCTAGATGGTAAATTTGTTGTTCACCATTCATATCACGGGGCCTGAAACCGCAGGCGTCAATGACCTCATTCTTGGCTATGCTTGGAGGATTGCACATTATAAAACCGCGGTCCCGTGCTTTCTTGGTAGCGTACGACACCAGAGCCTGCTCGAGGAGCGCTCCATCGTTGATGAGGTAGTACCACGAATTTCCGGTCACAGTTGCGGCAGAGCGGAAGTCAACTAGTTCCTTGCGTACCATGATGTCGTGGTGATCGCGCTTTGGATCAGGCCTAAATTCAGACTGCGGGCTGAGCCATTGCAGAACCTGCGGTTCGGTAAGTGGTACGTCGCCATGTATGAGATTGGGAAGGGACATACAAGTTTCCTGAACTTTGTCCTGCATGTGTTTTAGGTCCGCAGCTACAGCTTGGGCCTCTGTCTTCAATTCTTGAAGCCGATGTCGGGACTGCAGCATTTTGGACTTGTCTTCCTTGATCTCACGCTCAATGTCTTTACGAGCAGTTTGGATTCTTGCGAATTGCTGATTGAGTAGCTTAAGCTCATTTTCCTGCTTTGGGAGGTTTTGTAGCTCGGCGCTGAGTTGTGGACTCGCCAGTAGCTGGCGCGCCTTAATGGAGTGCAGATAGGCCTCTAGTCGGCCTGAAATGCCTTTGACATCGAACTGGGGCTTCCGCAGGGCCCTACAGGCCGTTGTGGAAAGCGCTCTCAGCTGCATCGATGGTCTTTTTCACCAATGAACCCTCAAGAAGCAAATTTCCGGGGAAGAAACGAACAAACATAAAGAGGAGCTTTCGCACAATTTGTGACATGAAAACACTATTCCACGAGCAGGAGCGACTACTCCAAGTGTCCCTTCATTACAAGAGACGCAAACGTGTAAATTAGATCTTTTGGTGAGTGACGATTTAAAAGACTATAGAAGCTTGTAGATTACATAAGTTCCGGCGCGAAGAAAGTCCAATGCAACGTAAAATGCTTAGAAGTTCAACTTGGTGAAGAACCACTGGTTCTTACCGGCCTGGTGTCTTTCTTCGAAGGCCTTCTTGATAACCTTCTTGGCTTCTTCACGTTGGGAAGGCTCCTCGAAAGTCTCAGTGGAGACGACAGACTTGAAACCCTCAACGTCCAAGGTGTATCTGGTTGGCAACAAGTGGTTGTAGTTGATGACCTTAATGAAAGGCTTGATTCTGGTTCTCTTGGCCACCTTCTTGGCACCCTGTCTCTTGGTAACCTTCAATGGGTATCTCTCGATACCGGCGACCAAGGCATGACCGAATGGGTGCGCCTTGGAGCCCTCGTCGTGTGGCTTGACGATCACGACCTTCTTACCGGCGTAACGACCGCGAACAACGACAGCTGAGTGAAAGTTAGTATGCGCTGTAAATGTGCGAGCTGCTGGGAGTGGAACGCCTTGCGCGCTTATGCGAGTTTGAAGTTGCTTCTGAAGTTGCTGCCACTGCTCTCGGCAAACAGCTCTAGGCTGTGCCGAAAGTTCCATACCTGTGCGCCTTGGCCCCTTAACGCCATGCGCGCTGATCCCCAGTGGTCTTCCTCTGGTAATTGCAGATACCTGGTTCAAACTTCGGCGTTCTGATGCGCCGCTTCTCCATTTTCCCACAACCTTCAATATCTCACGCTCTGGCACTCCAATCCCCTGCGTTTCTCGTCCTATTCAATAATCTGTGCTGATACGTACCAACTTTACCAGCTTTCAAGAACTTAGCCATTTTTGGTGATGGTTTCTATCTGTGTTCGTGAAGTAAAGAATCAGAGCTGTGCTGTTAACCAAATGTTACAAAATTTTGTCATGGTGCTACAGCGCCGTCGGCCAGTCAGTAGCGGAGCTTGCCAGGATCTCGCTCGCGGCGGCCTCCACGGTCCAGCCCAGCAGGGTGGAATTCCAGGCAGCTGCGAGGAGTCCCAGGCGGAAGCAGCTGGCGAGTCTCTGCCTAGCACGAAGGAGACCCGCTGGGAGTTCCGCCTAGGAGCTCCCTGGCCCAAGGTCCCTAGGCGGGCGTTGAAGAGTGGCTCGTGCCAGGGTCAGGGATACTGCTCAGAAACCCCCGCAGAACTGCCTCATCTCAGTACGTAGACGTCTGCCGCTGACTGTGGCATACGAATGACTCCGTTCTGGCCCACGCATCAATTCTATTTAATTTTCTTCAACAGCGATATTTCACTGAATGTATGGGTTAATAAATGATGTCTGGGCTAAGATGAAAACAGTCACATCTAAACCCCGGAATGTATAATCATATAATACGGAAACATAGAAACTGCATTCCTAGGCCATGACAATCAAATATGGATCTAGCCAACGGATTATCACCCAGCTTCTTGTCGAGTGACACAGAAGCTGTCTCTAGCGCCCGAGCATGAGTGAACAAGCGCCGGACGAAAAAGTCCCCAGCAGTGGGAGTGGCCTCTCTGAAATTAGCCGCGCCTCGAGCGAGGACGCAGCAGTGAACGGTGCGTACGGGAGTGAGGATGCACGTGATGTGCCGCCCAGCCCCATAGAGGGCTACCAAGAGGACCTAGGCGAGGTTGTGGTAGGTATCAGGCACTTACTGGATGGCAATGAGTCTCTGAACTCTCAGGTTTCGCAGATGGACCTCAGGCTCACGCAAACGCAGCTGAACCTCGAGGGGCTTGTGACCCGCAGCACCAACAATAACAAGCACCTGAAGAGCCTTCTGATGTCCTCGCAGGACGTCAGGCGGCTCGAAGAGCTTATACAGCAGCTCGCGCGGCAACAGGATGCTGCGGTTGCTGCCCAAGAGCACGCGCGAGAGCGCGAGCCGCCGGAGCACGGGGCTGCGGCAGAGGTTCAGCGTTTAAATGAAGAATTAGGGCGCTTCAAGGAGCAGCATGGCTCGCTCGAGGCTCTCGGGTTGCAGGTAGTCGCCAAGAAGCAGGAGCTTGCCGTGCTCGAGACGCGGTGCGCCAGCGCGACCGCCAGGCTCCACGAACGCGCTGAGGACCTACAAAAACTGCGACAGGACCACCTGGAGCTGGACATGCGCATTGATTACGCCCTGCGCGAGAAATACAAGGCCGTCGAAACCAACCTGGCGCTCTCGGCTGCCACCTTCACCCAGGCTGGGCGACCGCCGGTTACAAAAATGAATCGCATTACTAGCATGCTACGCAACCAACACACCAACGGTAGACGCGTAGTTTCGTTGAACGTGGCCGATAACTACGGCTTTACGCCGTCCAACAACTCCGACGACGGCTCGGATTAGCTGCGATTGTGTGGTCACTGCATTGAAACAGATTTGCTAGTCTTTGGTGCCACGGAAGGCGTGCTTGCGCGGGCGCTTGCGAGCTCGCATTCTTTCCTGGGCACCCTATTTACGCCCTGTTCTGCGGGCTCATCTCTTATTGTCCTCCGCGTAGTACCTTGGGACGGCGACAAATTAACGAGCTCAACTAATAATGATATTTTGAATCGAAGATACCTTTGAAATTGCTGGCTAAGGTGGAGAGGGGTTTTCAGTTTAAGCGCGCGAGATGGATGAGGTCAACACTCACCAGCAGCTCAGACCCTACTATGATCCGAATACTTTTAACGCCGGCTACAGTTCGGTCTTCAAGCCAGATCAAGGGGTCATCGATAATCATGGGTTCAGCATCGCTTCCAGGCTGAACATAGTGTCACAATCAAAATCGAAGGTTACTAAGAAACTGCGCGAATCCGGAATGCTTTCGCAGCTTACTACGGGCCTTAAAAACCCATCGCGGGATCCTGAGTCCTCCGCAGAAGAAGCACAAAAATCCTTGGCCGACATGGAGTGGAGTGACCTGCTCAATTGGAGGTCGTGGAGGGCCATCGGTACTCAGCTTCTAGAGCAGTTCCTGAAGCGTTACTTCAGACACTTGATCCAGCAACCCTTCGAGGTTGCCAGATTCCTTCTGCAAGTAGGTGAGTTCAATCTCATCAAACCCGACGACCGTTCAAAGATTACTCTGGAGGTTGAAGAGGAAAAGGCTGATGATTCAGTGGAAGACGATGAAGAGGAAATAGAATACTTCCCAAGAGCGGACATTGGTAACCAAGCAGAAGAAATCGAGGGGTCCGCAAGCCATCAGCACCATACTGAGCATTCAGTGCCCACCCTCACGAAGAAAATACAACCCGAGTCCCTCCATACCATGGACATGCTGAATTCTGTGATGGATGAGGAAGGCACTCGCGGTCTCTGGAGAGCGAACAACACTACCTTCATCTACAATTTCTTGTCTGTTACGCTTGACGCGTGGTTCACCGGTCTGCTCAGTCCCGTTTTCCAGGTACCAGACCCCTTCTTCATTGACATAGTGCATTCCACAGATACGCAGAAATCGGTGATTCTGACTATTAGTGCTAGCGTCTTCACAGGTCTGGTACTTTTGCCTGTTGACATAATTCGCACGCGACTAACTATTACGTCTGTGAAGGTCGGAGATCGGAGTCTGCGAAACTTGTTGAGAAAATGGTCTTGGAGACAGCATGCTTTTAACCTTCCTCTGGATTTGGTCCTCCTCAAAGTCGGTGACTCTGTTGCCACTACCCTCTTCAGCAAGCTGACGAGTGTTACGCTTTACCATCTGTTTAACATTGACAAGTACTCTCAAACTATGTGGTACAACACCTTGGAGTTCATGTCAAAGATGGTGGAGCTGTTTGTTAGGCTGCCGATTGAAAACCTTTCAAGGCGCGCGCAGACGTGGTACCTGCTGCGGGGCAAAGCACGCGATCCTTTCCCTGTTCACGAAGACAACATGATAATAATCCCAAGGAAGTACAAGGGGGTTTGGGCTACATTGCAAGAGCGCGAACGCACACATGAACTCTGGCGCGGCTGGAGATTAGGGCTTCTGAGCATGCTCTGCGGCTATGGTCTAAAAATGATGAACCTTGAGGCTTTGGAGGAGGAAAGGTTCTGAGGTTTTAAAGGGAGGAAGTATTAAAGCTATATGAGTGATGAATATAATAACGTCTTCTATCGTCAACTGTATTTAGTTTTGAGAAGCAGAGCCGTTTGGCTGACTGCTGCTGTTTGTAGGCTGGTCTTGGTCTTCACCCGCTTTGATAAGGTATTCACCTAGGTATCTGAGCGGATCGCTGGGTTTGTTTTTGGCAACAAGCCGCATCCCTTCAAGAAGGGCAGGTGTTACATGCTGATTTAGATACTTGCGGGTGTGAGACCCACCGATGGTCTCGGCAAAGTCGACTCTATCGGCATTGAATGGTTGTGGGCTCTCCTGCTTTGGTGCTTGTTCTGGATCCATCGCTTGTATCTGTGAATTTTCAGTTTGTAAAACGTTCAGTTGACCTAAATACTAGTAAATTTTAAAGTAAGCAAACAACCCACGACAGCTGTTTATTCCTAGAGTTTGAAACCTAACTGCCGACCCGCTAGCTTCCGAGGAGTGTAACATACTTTGAATTCTGTAGCTCTATGGAGACCACGGACCTTAGTTCTGCTCTCTACAACAATTTTTACAAGGTCTTACGCTCTTGCGTCCGAAACAACGCCTGCGGTTAGTGGGTTAGATTTGCGGGGTAAAACGCATCATTGGTAGCGCTTGGCGCCCAAAGCGCCGATTCTACGGGGCTCTGACGAAGACGAGAGGCATTAGAGCCCAAGCGAGGAGAACGAGCCGCTCACATCGTCTTGCACGACAAGATGCCCTGTTCTAAAATTGTATTGGCATCTCAGTAGTTATTGACTTGGTTCACAATTCGGGGAGGCTCTCGAAACCTAACATTTGCTTCCACCTGCTTCAACCATGGATGACCCCTTTGAGCAGGTCCTTAACGACACTCGTGAGCAGGCCAGCCGATTGGCCCAGTACCTAGATGCAGGGCACGAACTCGACCAAGAGGTGCGGGACATATTGGAAGATCTAGAAGAGACCGTACGAGAACTCGACTCTAGTATCATGGTAATGAGACGAGAAGGATTCGTCGATAACGCGACCATCTTGGCGCGAGAAAACCGCATGCAGGATCTCAAGCGAGAGCTAGCCAGGCTAAAGACGCATATGACGTCGTCCTCCCGAAGCGCACAGGGAGACGGCAGCCCTGAAACCTCTGAAGACCCTTCTTCCCCCAGAAACAACCTGCTTCAGGAGCAGATGATGGAAGAGCAGGACCAACACCTGGACACAATCCACCAGACCATGCAAAACCTCCACCTGCAGGCATCAACCATGGGCCAGGAGCTCGAGGACCAGGGCATGCTTCTCGAGGAGATGGACGGCGGCGTCGACAACGTCATGAGTAAGCTTTCGCGTGGACGCAGGCAACTCGAGTGGGTCTACGAGAAGAACAAGGAAAAATATAACGACTGCTGCATAGGTCTGCTGATCGTCGCTCTGATAGTACTACTGGTCCTGGCCTTTGTGCTGTGAGAAATTGAAGCGGGCTCGCTTTCAGGGGCCTTCAGTGCCCCAGGGCAATCATGGAGCGCCTGAGAAGCTCCGTTATCAAACGCTAGTCGTATCCTTTGCTCGCCCCGTACAACGGTACACGCACTTAGCCATCATAAATGTAGTTCACGAAAATCACTATCTTCCCCTCTGATCAACACAAGCCAAATAGCCGCCGGCGCTCACGCTGCGTAAAAACACAGCCAGAAGCGCCTGCAAGTCATGTGAAGCCCTGAGTTTGAATCCCACCGCGCCGCTGGAAAGGCTAGAAGTCCGGCTCCCTTCGCAACCACTTCGTGCTGTCTAAAACCATCCTGCCAACTACTTCGCCCGCGCCACGATACAAGGCAACTCGCGGAAGCCGACGAGAACCGCGGGTCACGAAACATGCTCGCTGCATAGCAGAATTGCAGCTTTACACTCTCAAGTCCAAGTCACGCCGCTACGCGATGCCGCTGCGCAGAACCGCCGCCTCCGGCATAGCTCCCACTCGCCCCCTTTCACGTGACTCAAGCTGTCTGTTCGGTATACGATAACTTCACCATGGCTCGTACAAGGAGAGCTCGTCGTTTGTCCGCTTAACGCCGCACTCGTTTAATTCACGTGCTCGTTCCAGTGCTATTGTGTTAACGCAGTCTCTTGTGGTTACCCAGCACATTTTGCAATGGGAAATGGCGCCACTTTTGCGAGGGCCCACGCGCAAGAGGTTGGAGAGAAAAACCATTACCTATGTTCTGAGCAGAAAAAGGCACTTGCGGCAGAAGGGAGAAAAGAAGTCAAATAGCGCGCAGAACCGTTTTTAAGAAGATTGTCCGATAGCGCAATAAGACCTCGAAACTTGCCAAGGCGTCCAAGTTTTAGCGTTTTTTTTAGAGCGCTTCGTTTTTGACTGTTTGGAGTGCGAGTCGAGGAATTGAGCACTCGAAGTCGTTTCCACGCTTATTGAGAAGGCCGCGTGATCCTGGTGAGCGCCGTGTTACTAGTTGTATACCATGAGCCCCTCCACCCATACTGTTGATCAGATCGAGTTTCTGTCGCGGCCCTCTGGAAAGGCCGAGGGCAAGCACCATATCGTCATCGTCGGGGCGGGCATCATCGGCGTGTGCATTGCGTACTACCTGACGCGCCACCCATCGTTCGACCCTAAAAAGCACCACATCACCGTGCTGGAGTCCAAGCGAGTCGCAGGCGGCGCGTCCGGCAAGGCGGGTGGGCTTTTGGCCACCTGGGCGTTCCCGCAGCAGATCGTGCCGCTGAGTTTCCAGCTCCACCAGGAGCTGAGCGACGAGTTCGACGGTGAGAATCAGTGGGACTACCGCCGTCTGACCACTGTCTCGCTGGAGGCAGACGTGCAGCATGTTTCGGAGGCAACCGACAAGGACGACGCGAACTCCACCAAGAGCGCGGACAGCAGATCTCATACCCTGTCCACGCGCAAGAAGAACAAAGAGCCCCGCAGTTCTGTGCCTAAAAAGAAGAGATGTGCCCAGACCACAAGAAGCGACCGGGACGGCAGCGACGGTGACGATGAGAGCGACGACGAGGACAACGACGAGCTGGAAAGCAAAGAAATGGGCCCCGAAGGGCTGCAGGAGTCCTACAGCATGGGTGCGAACCAGCCTCCCGCCCCTGTGCTCCCCGAGGATCTTAACTGGATCCGGACACAGCTTGTGCGCGACTGGTCCTCGCTGGGTGGCGCGGATTCTACCGCCCAAGTGCATCCTTACAAATTCACGCACTTTATTCTGCATGAAGCCATGAAGACCGGCGCCGTCGATCTCATCCTGGGGAAAGTTAACGAAATCAAGTTCAATGACGTTGGCTGTGCCTCCGGAATTTCCTACATACCGACCTCCGACGACTACGACGGGGAGCCGGATGCTGTAGAAACTCTAGAAGCGCAGCAGATCGTGCTGGCCATGGGCCCCTGGACGTCCAAGATCCTCCCTGACTGCCCTATCTCGGGCCTACGAGCACATTCCATTACTATCAAGCCCTCCACCGGCACAGTGTCACCTTATGCTATCTTCACAGAGCTGAAGATCGCTCACAACAACTACTTTTCTCCCGAGATGTACGCGCGCAAGGACGAGGTTTACGTATGTGGTGAGGGTGACACGTTGGTGGAGCTACCAGAGACAAGTGATGCTGTGGAAGTTGTCCGTGAAAAGTGCGACGAGCTGTACCACTACGTGTCCAAGCTGTCGCCCAATTTATCACAGGGTCACATCCTCAAGAGGCAGGCGTGTTACTTGCCAGTCCTCAACGTGCCCACTAGCTCCGGGCCTCTAATTGGCGAGACCAACATGGAAGGCCTGTATGTAGCTTCCGGCCACTCCTGCTGGGGCATCAATAACGCTCCGGGCACAGGTAAAATTATGAGTGAACTTCTATTGGACGGTGCGGCAAAGAGTGCAGACATTTCCGCTCTTGATCCAGGCTTGTACTTCGATGCAAGCGTATTGGATTAGAGGAGAGATTGTCTGCATACCTACCGGTCCGGCCGCGTCGCCGAAGGCCCACCATTACTATTACCTTGTGACTATCAGCTATCGTTATGTAATTCTTTGCACCCCGAGAAATAAAATGTCCGATTGCCTAAGCGCACGATTCAGGGAGGCGTGAATGTCTACTTCTTTGTTAAGCTCTTGAACGCGGCGCTGGCGCCGCTCGTAGCATCGCCGCCTTTGACGCCAGAACCCGACAACGTATGCAGCACCTCGTATCGACTCGAGCTCACAACCATTCTCGGAGATGAGTTAATCTTTTGCTTTGGACGCGATTTTGTAGCAGATGTTGGGCGCGACGCACTCGAAGGGCGTGTGGGCTTGGGCTTGCTACTTTCAGCTTCAGCGACCATCTTCCTAGCAGCAAAGAAGCATTCTACCCATGGCTTGTCCTTGTTGATTGAGCGCAACTTGACTGGAAGAGCCTGCTCCGAGGATGCTGCCGACAAGAACCAAAGCTTCGACTTGAATTTTTCCAGTATCAAAAACCCTTTGCCGTTGACTTCGTCAAATTCGAAGTCATACATGGACAAATCTGGGTCGGACACAGACACCATCGACCTAACGGGCTGGTTGGGGCCCTGACATGAAAGAAGGCCTTTAACGTCTAACGCCACGATGTGATTCGCAGAGTGCTTTAGAATATTGGTCTTGTTTTCAGTAACAAACGCTGTAATGCCCGAATCTTCCACTTTAGAATAGCCCGCCAGGGTTATCGAGCGCTGGCTGGGGTCATAGGGAATTTCTAGGATGCTCACGATGTCGCGCTTGACAAACACGGGCGGTGCCGCGAGTGGCGGTGTGCGCGGGGCAGATGTAGAGGATACCGAACGAGGAGCTGGAAGCGAAGGGCGGGGAGTTGGATGTATAGCGCGGGGAGTTGGATTTATAGTGCGGGGAGCCGGAGCTGGAGACGTAGTACGAACCGACACAGGCGCTGGAGATGCAGCAGATGGCGCTGGAGAAGGAGCTGGAGCAGGGGACACAGTACGATGCACAGGACCGCCAAACTTCGGTATGTCGCCGCCCGCAGACGCAGGCGGCGACGGCAGTGCCCCGGGGCCGAGGCCAAGCTTTTTCCTCCACTCGACAATGGCGTCTGTACTTTTTGCCTGGACAGGCTTCCGCCTGGTGACCCTAATACCGCCTGCAGGCGCGTCAGGCCCCGACGGCGCGTTCGGCAGGTGCGCAGAGCCGCTTTTGCCCTTGTTCGGCACCTCCCAGATGCCCTTCCACAGCGCGGTGCGGTCGTCCCAGTTGACTGAAGTAAACCACGGATTTTGCTTGAGCTGCTTGGCCGACGGCCTCTGCAGAGGATCCAGTACCAGGATGCTCTGCACCAGCGCCACGATGAGCGGCGGCGCCGCGTACACCCACCTATAGTCCAGCGCCACGATTTTTTCGAACGACTGCAGCTCCGTGTCGCCCCTGAAGGGCGGCGCGCCCTGCGTCAGCTGGTAGATAATGCACCCCAGGGCCCACACGTCGCTGCCGAAGCTGCACTGGCTGTGGAGCAGCAGCTCGGGCGACACGTACTCCGCGGTACCCACAAACGATGCGGCGCGGTCCGCCGCGCCCGGCGCGCTGCCGCCTTCGCTCGCGCAGCACGCGGCGCCGAAGTCTGTGATCACGATGCGGCCCTCCTGCGACAGCAGCACGTTTTCCGGCTTTAGGTCTCGGTGGATCACGCCCTTTGCGTGCATATAGTCCACTGTGTCCACGAGCTGGCTCGCAATGCGCCGGCACCACTCCTCCGGCAGCCGCCCCATGCGCCGCACCAGCCCGAGCAACTCACCACCGCTCACGAACTCCAGCACGTAGTACAGGTTGTCCGTGTCGTGGAACGTGCAAAACAGCCGCACCACGCCCGGGTGCCCGCCGCCCGCCAGAAGGTTTAGTAGGTCCTTCTCGACCGTCACGTACTTGACCTTGCGCTCTCTGATGATGTGTTTCTTCGAGCACACCTTGATTGCGTAGTTTCTCAGCCCGTTGGCCCGCTCCACCGCACGGAAAACCGTGGAGTACGAGCCCTGGCCCAGTTTCTCCAGAAAAACATAGCTTTCTGGCGTTCTCTTGCTCGCCATGGCCTGCTAACCTGTGCTATTTGCGCTTCTCCGCTGTTCTAACTCATCTCCGGGTCCGAGTTCTTATATTTTGGCAACTTTAGACCCTTAGTACATAGTGACATCCACCTCCCAGTCTTTTAT
Source organism: Lachancea thermotolerans CBS 6340 (assembly GCF_000142805.1). Taxonomy (NCBI): domain Eukaryota; kingdom Fungi; phylum Ascomycota; class Saccharomycetes; order Saccharomycetales; family Saccharomycetaceae; genus Lachancea; species Lachancea thermotolerans. The sequence continues at coordinate 423,669 of NC_013083.1, read as the reverse complement.
ATATATTCAGGAAACCTATCGGGGCCGCGAGAACTTCAACAAACTCCCTCAGCAAAGCGATTCGACACGGACAGAGAAAGCCAGCGGATCGTTGACACAGCAGCAGCAGCAGTATCAAGTAACCGAAACACAGAACAAGATGTTTAGCAGAAGAATTGTGCAAAAAGCGCCGGGTTTTGCGGCCGTGTTGGGGAGACGCACCAAGGTGACGTTGCCAGACCTGGACTGGGACTTTGGGGCGCTGGAGCCTCACATCTCGGGCCAGATCAACGAGCTGCACTACTCGAAGCACCACCAGACGTACGTGAACGGATTCAACGCGGCGACCGAGCAGTTCGGGGAGCTGACGGAGAAGCTGACCGGGGACGCGCAGCAGGACGCGCCACTAGCGCGCAAGCTGGCTGCGCTGCAGCAGAACATCAAGTTCCACGGCGGCGGGTTCGCGAACCACTGTCTGTTCTGGAAGAACCTAGCGCCCGAGTCGCAGGGCGGCGGTGAAGCTCCCGCAGGCGCGCTAGGCAGACAAATCGAGTCGCAATTCGGCTCGCTGGACAAGCTCCAGGCGCTGACCAACGCAAAGCTGGCCGGCGTGCAGGGCTCCGGGTGGGCTTTCATCGTCAAGAACGCGGAGAACGGCGGTCAGATCGAGGTGGTGCAGACCTACAACCAGGACACCGTCTCGGGCCCTCTAACGCCACTCGTTGCTATCGACGCCTGGGAGCACGCGTACTACTTGCAGTACCAGAACCGCAAGGCTGACTACTTCAAGGCGATCTGGAACGTGATCAACTGGAAGGAGGCCGAGCGCCGGTTCGACGCGGCCTAAGTCGTGCCACTCGCGGCCGCCAGTCTAATATATTCGAACACTCACTCCCAATGACTCAGATATGTATATGTGTTTAGCGTGCTCGACGAGCCTGAATGTATACATGAGCACCGAAGTTCTACGTGCTGTGCGCTTTTTGAGCGTGCAATTTTTCAGAGCGATGAGCTTATCCCAGAGCCAATTCCGCACACACAAGCGCACGGCCAGCACAGCTCCAGAATGGCTAGTTTACACGAGCTTTTGACGCTCAAGACGCTGCCCGTCGACGGGACGTACGTGGCAGAGCTCACGCGGCTCCTCAAGAGCGGAATCCCAGCGACATACACTATCGAACAGGTTGCAGCGCACGAGGCTGGCCAGGACGAGGCTGACGATACGGGCTCAAATACCACACCGCTGCACGTTCTGTTGCGGTCACTGCCAGACGAGCTGAGCGAGGAGGAGTGCCAGGTTGTGCTGCGGCTGATGGACGTGCTCTTCGAGTTCGGCGCCGGTTGGAACTTCCTGGACTACGAGAATAAGAGCCCTGGCGATCTGCTTGTCGAGCAGGGGTATAGCTGCGGGCATCCACTGTACGAACGGGTTGTTGAGGCCGGCGTGTGCGCGGAGCTGCTTTTGCGGAAGCTCAACGACGACATTGAGTTCATCGAGGGCCCGGAGGACGAGGACGAGGAAGATGAAGAGACCGAGGAGCCCGCGGCCGCAGAAACGACTGCGGATGCGACTGCTGAGGCAGACGAAAAGCACGGCGCGCCCGCGCGCGACACCGCCGAGCACCAGGATGCGTACCTCAAGGCAGATCTCGAGTATACCGACGGCTCGCTTGTCACCAAGGAAAACAAGGACGGCGTCATGATGGACTGGGAAACAGACATCATGCGTCTGGCGCGCGACTCCATGTTCAAACATTGCGGCTCCGGCGCCGTCGTGCTTAACATCGGCTTCGGCATGGGCATCATCGACACTTTCATCCAGGAGCGTGGCCCGGCCAAGCACTACATCTGCGAGGCACACCCCGACGTGCTCGTACACATGCGCAGCGAGGGCTGGTACGACAAGCCAAACGTCGTGGTCCTGGAGGGACGTTGGCAGGACTCGCTCTCTGCGCTGCTGGACGAGGGCACTGTATTCTTCGACGCCATCTACTACGACACCTTCAGCGAGCACTACAGCGACATGCTTGAGCTATACGACACCATTGTGGGCCTGATCAAGCCCGAGGGCCTGTTTTCCTTCTTCAACGGGCTGGGTGCCGACCGCCAGGTGTGCTACGACGTCTACAAGCGCATTGTCGAGCTCGACGTGCGCAACTACGGCATGGATTGCAAGTACACGATCGTACCACTGCCACAGAACCCGGACTGGGCCGGCGTGCGCCGCTCCTACTTCGCGTGTGACAGGTACTACCACCCTGAGATCAGGTTCGCCTGAACCGGGCGGCGCCTGCGAGCCACGGTGTGCCACAACCCACACCGGGGACCTCGCCAATGATCTCAAGAATCATACATTCAGCTACTTAGGGCCCCTTCCATGGCCCTATCCACCGTCCCAGACTCATCGCTTAGGGCTCATCGCCTCATCGCCTAATCACGTGACCCAGACCATGTTTGGTTTCGCTTGTAGCACGCGAATCTGCGCTCTCCCCCGCCGTACTCGACCCCAATGCTTCCGCACATCCCGCGCTCAATATTCGTGGCTACTGCTTACCATCCTGCGCGCTGCGCCCACCGTCTCTGCCCCAGTTACCTGCTCGGCTCTCACAAGCGCTAGAACGACACTAAAACCACGGTTGGAACGACAAGAAAAAAGTCGGCTGCTTTTGGGCCTCGTATCTGCACGACCCGTCCGAGTCGGCGCATCGCATTGTTCGTGCAGGCTCGTTTGTCCAATTTTCTGTGTATCGGGCTATGTACTCGTATAAGATCAGGCGATGGCTCGTTTAACACGCTCTAACGTTCAGTATATAAAAGCGAGGAAAAGACCAGAGGGCTCAAGATAGCTAATTTATTCTCGAAGAACAGAAAGCGTTGACAGAAACGCGGACTTAACGGGCGAATATGGAATCTGGAAGCTCTTCAGTAGTAGAAAAGTTCGTGGGAAAGGGAATTGAAGCCGCTAAGGTTGCGCTGACGTGGTTCCTAGCGCTACCAATCGCTCAGCAGGCATCGCTGCTTATCGCTGCGCCCTTCCTATACGTGATCACATGGCAGATACTGTACTCAATGCGCCGCGACCGCGTGCCGCTGGTGTTCTACTGGATCCCTTGGGTCGGTAGCGCGGTGTCTTACGGCATGCGGCCATACGAGTTCTTCGCGGAATGCCAGAAGAAGTACGGTGATGTTTTCTCATTCATGCTGCTGGGCCGCGTGATGACCGTGTACCTGGGCCCTAAGGGCCACGAGTTCGTGCTGAACGCCAAGCTCGCGGACGTGTCCGCGGAAGCCGCGTACACACACTTGACCACGCCAGTGTTCGGCAAGGGCGTGATCTACGATTGTCCCAACTCACGTCTAATGGAGCAGAAGAAGTTCGTCAAGGGCGCGCTGAGCACAGATGCATTCCGCTCGTACGTGCCTATGATCTCCGAGGAGATCCTCCAGTACTTCCGCGACTCCAAGAACTTCGAAATGAACAAGCACAACTCGGGCGCCATCAATGTCATGGAGACACAGCCTGAGATGACCATTTTCACCGCCTCGCGCTCCCTGCTCGGCAAAGAAATGCGCCAGATGCTAAATACCGACTTTGCCTACCTGTATTCCGACCTAGACAAGGGCTTCAAGCCCATCAACTTTGTCTTCTCGCACCTGCCCCTAGAGCACTACCGTAAGCGTGACCACGCTCAAAGGACCATCTCTGGCACCTACATGAAGCTCATCCAGAAGAGAAAACAGAACAACGACATCAAGGACAGAGACCTCATTGACTCTCTACTAAAGAACTCCACTTACAAAGACGGTACCCCAATGACCGACCAAGAGATCGCTAACCTGCTGATTGGTGTTTTGATGGGTGGCCAGCACACCTCTGCTGCCACCTCTGCCTGGTTGCTTCTACATTTGGCCGAGAGACCAGACTTGCAAGAAGAGCTGTACAAGGAACAGATGGAGGTTCTCAACAACGGAAAGGACGAGCTGACCTACGAAGCCCTACAAAAGATGCCACTGCTGAACCAGACCATTAAGGAGACTCTGAGAATGCACCACCCATTGCACTCCATCTTTCGTAGAGTTGAGAGAAACCTCTCTGTGCCTAATACCCCCTATGTCATTCCTCGCGGTCACTTTGTTCTAGTATCACCAGGTTACTGCCACTTGCAGGACGAGTACTTCCCTAAAGCAAACACTTTCGACCCCCACCGTTGGGACAACGACTACCAGTCCTCTTATGCTACCGGCGAGGAAGTCGACTATGGTTTCGGTAAGATCTCCAAGGGTGTTTCGTCTCCTTACCTGCCATTCGGTGGTGGAAGACACAGATGCATCGGTGAACACTTCGCTTATTGCCAGCTTGGTGTCATTTTGTCCACTTACATTAGAACTGTGAAATGGAAGTTTACACCAAACATGCACGGGGTGCCAAAGCCAGATTTCCAGAGTATGGTCACCTTGCCATTATGCCCTGCAGAGGTTGAATGGGAGAAGAGAAACCCTCAACAAACGCTTTAAGCGTTCATGGGTGAGATAGCCTATTTATTGAGCCATTCATCTCTTCTCCCCATGCTCGGCTCTGATAAATTTCACATTCTCCAATTTGTACTTGACGTATTTATGCAATAAACTCCGTAAAACCTTCTTTTATTTACTTGTTTTCAAGATTAATATATGCAGGCCTTCTCAGTATGTTAGCACCGAGGCAGCCCTTAGTCTTCGCGCGCTTGGCTCCATTTGTGTCATTCTCGTGGCCTTCTTCGCGGCCTCTCTTTCCCATTTGCATGAATATTGGATCAATAGGCTCGCCTGCATTAGGCTCGCCTGCGATTTTGGTGTTGTTCTCCCTAAAATTGTTTCCCTCGTGTAATGCATCGCTTGCAGGTACAGTAGTTTCCGCGTCTATTTTAATAGGCTTCCTCGTGGGAGCGGTAGTCCTTTTTTTAGTGGGTTTCTTGTCAGCCAAGATTAAATTCGCCTCGTCATTAATGTCTTTCTCGATTGATCGGGATACGCTCTCCTTGTTAAAGGTTGATGCAATCATATTAAGGACCTCGGCGTCGGAAACACTCGTAGTTGGTTCGGAAGAACCTTGCGCGAGCGCTTCCCCAGACTCATTCTCGACTTTCACAGCTCTTTTGGTATACTCAGTTTCACACCATTCGGATTTGGCCGTAGAGTCCTGCTCGCCGAAAAGCGCGTTCGCTCTTTTTTTCAATCGCGCCCTTAGGTCGTGGTTTTTGTTCTTTTTTGCGTTTGCTTCTCGCCATTTTCTCTTGCGTTCGTTGGTGATACACTTCTTGAGTTTCGTGAGCTCTTCGCCAGTCAGATAATCCTTCGCTCTTCTTAAGATGGAGATAGCTCTTAGAGGCTCCCCTCTTATGTTTTTGGTTGGGAGGCTGAATTCGTATTTTGTTTCGACCACGGAGGGCTGTTTAGCTGGATTGGCTCTTTTTGTTGTAGTGTCAATATTTGCAGTATTTGTTGTTTCCCGTTGACCTCCAATAGTTCGAATGTCAGAGTTTTCAGATTTGAAGAGGGGTATTGAACCAGGGGGAACCAAACCCTCTAGATTCAACACTGGAGGTGTTTTTGTATACCTCTTTTTCACCTTTGGGTACGGGATAATCAAGTCGTTTATTGCGCGTGTGAGCTCGCTCTTAATTTCAGCAGGAAGCTCGTCGTCCGGCTGGCTTAGTCCCTCTTTCGAATTCGCCCTTGGGCCATCTTCTTCTGGTGGCAACCTAACGCCTGTTTCTGTCTTGATAAGTGTAATTCCTGTCTGTGGTTTGGTCAGGTCACTTGAAACTTCCTTAGGCGCGGACCCTTGACCCTCTGATTCAGCTTTCTTGGGCTCTGCATTCTGAGATATTTCCTCAGCTTGGTTCTTTCCAACTAAGTATTTTTCATCAGAGTCGACGCTGCTTTGGCTTTTTACTGCCTCATGATCCTCATCATTTTGCCGAAGTCCAATTTTAGGAGGCGGTGACACCTGATCCTCTTTATCACTAGGTGAAGTCAAACGGCTCCCTATCGCCGCTGTAGGATCATGCTCAGATACTTCCTTTTCATCTGCCACCGCCTCGCTACTTACCTGCTTGGGCGGCGATGAAGTGGTTTCTGGCTGCATTTCACCAGTATTCGAAGAAACTTCGTTGACAGCAGGTACAGCCTTGCTGTCGTCGTTTTGCGGAATAGTAGAAGGTTCCGCAGTCTGTGAACTGTCTTTTTTACTATCGTCTTTGATGGCCTTGATGCTGCTCAAACTGAAGATCGGAATCTTTTTCAACGCCTGGTCTTTCTCTTGCATCTGCTTGATGTCATCGAAGTTTTTGAGAGAGCCATAGTTTCTGTTACCTTGTCCCCGTGCGTTGGCAAGAGTTTGGGCTATTGTCATTCTGGCTGTTCGCAACATGTTTCCTAGATGCCTACTAGCTTCTTCAGGTGTTGCTCCAGCTGCTGCCCTTGCCATTGCGGCTGCCTTGAGTGTATTAATTATTGGGAAAAGAGAAGCTGGAATGATTTTACTACCAGAAACAAAATTGGCGCCTTTACTCTTAGATCTATGTTTGCGGTCTTTCGAGGACTTTCTCAGACTCCCATCAACGTCCTCTCCTCTCTTTTTTCTTCTGGCTGTGGGTAAAACAAATGGAGGATGCTCAGGAATAGCCCATGGAGGATGGAATGAACACTTCTCGCGATGAATAATGGTTTTTTGAGTTTCTACTGTTTCGATCTCATGTTCCCTCTCGGCGGTTTTATCATCAAAAACTGCGTTCTGAAGACTGTTGAACAAGTGGTTTTGAAGGGCGCTCGACAGAAGGGGATGTGTGTTTTCCCTACTAGGTAGCTCACGGCTTCCGCCTAATGGTATCCGAGCCAAAGTGCCATCAATATCGTTGAGCCTACTTTGCAAGCCCAATGGCATTTGCTTTTTGATAAAATTGAATAGAGGTATCTTCCTGAGGGCAGAAAGAGGAATTTTCTTAGGCTTCCTCTCCTTTTTCTTCCTGTCCTTCTTTACCCTCTTTGAAGATTCAGTGTCAATTAAGGATGGCATAGACGCCCGTTTTTTCATCTCTTCTGCAGTGTATCTACGGAAGGGTTTCTTTGGTCTACCTCTTTTCGTCAGGCGCAAATCGGGAGGATATGGTGGTCCTTTTGCAACAATTATTTCCAGTTCTTTTCTCTCCGCCTCTTCTTTCTCTTGTCTCTCTTTCTTCTTGAGCTGTTTGTCCTGACGCGCTATTCGACGTTCTTCCTTCATTTTGCTGCGCTGCGCCTTGTTTCTGTCCATTCTTTGCCGCCTGGCTTTCGCCGCAGCTTCTGTTGCTGCCGCTTTGAACTTCTTCCTCCATTGCCTCTCAGAAACCTGAGGGGCGGATGTGGATTTTTTAGAGCTAGCAAGCTTCTCGGGCTTCGCTGTTAAGAGGGTTTTTGGTAAACCTTGAGTGAACCCCGGAATGCTAAAAGATCCTGCTTCTAAAGCTGCGGCTAACTCTTGATTCGAAACCCCATGCTTCTTGCTCTTGCTACTATGCTTCTTAGGCGACTGAAGTTTTGAACTCGATTTCTCTGTCGCATCTTTCTTCTTGGAAGCTTTTGCTGCCTTTTTCTTCGCTTTGGTGGACCCAATCGAGCTATCCAACAGCTGCGACAAATTAATGCCACCAAGTTGGCGATTGAAGTCGTCAACAGCAGACTGGTTCATCTGCTCCCCTGACTGCCCCTGGAAAGCTAAAGCCATAGCGTTTTGCATTATTTGATTGAGATCCAAACCCTCTGTTAAACTCACCAAGTCAACGTCAGGGTTTCTGCTGATTGAACCGCCTTCTGGTAAGGCTGTGTCCAGGACCTCATTTCCGACTTGTGTTCCGGCAGAAGCTCCAGAGGGCGGGAACGTATTCGAAGTAGAGTCTGCTCCAAAACTTTCATGCTCCTGAAGTAACTGGGAGTTATTGAGCATTGATATATCTCCTGCTCCACCCATCGCGTCGGCTGCCTCAGTCCTTTCAGTATTCTGCTGATCAGAGGCCGGCTCAACAGCCGTGTGAGGTAAAGCGCCTTGCGGCACCAGTGGTCCTTCAGGTTGTGTCAAAACTCTTGGTTGTACATCAGAAATTGAAGTATTGACAACCTGATTGACCATTTCAGCCAAAGCTCTGGAGAAGTCATCTTCGTTATAACCCTCTTTTCGCCGACTATCTCCCTTCGAAGACTTCTTCTTTTTGGATGACTCTGAGCTCTTTTTCTTAGAACTGGAGGCCGACGAATTATGAGACGGTATTCTCGTAGTCTTGTGACCATGAGTGCTTGCTACAACAGATCGATCTTCGGCTAACAGTGGTTTTTTCTGTGTGCTTTTTGTTTTGGTACTAGGTGCTGAGGTTGTGCCAGAAAGCAGCTCGCTTTCAAAAGCTCGCAGCGTGGCCTCGACAAAGGCTTGTGTTTCTGCGTCAGTTGCGTCTCCCGTCCCCGCCGTACGACGCCCACTAGCGTTGGTAGTTTCTTGGTCAGCAGGTTCGACTGCGCCTTGCTCCATAAAGCCTTTGATTACATCTTCGAAGTTCAGGATGTCATCATCGCCGCCTTGCCTCGTCAAAGAAGAACTTTTAGGAGCCTCTTTGTTCTTCTTCAGCGAGTCCTTCTTTTTCTTCGAAGACTTCTTTTTTGTGGGCTTTTTAGCGTCTTTCTTCTTGCTCTTCTTCTCCTTCGACTTGTCCTTGTGAGTATCCTTGCTCTTGCTCTTGTGCTTAACTTTCGGCTCATCATGCGATTTTGTCGGTACGCCTTGATTTTCGCCTACACTGAGCGCTTGCAAGGAATCAAGAATAGCCCTTCGCAGGGCTTCATCTTCATGGTCCAAGTTCTCATTAGCTCCATCGCCGGTGTTTAAGGATTCCTCCAACTGATCAGGATGCTGTTGTTGGCTTTCTTGCAAAAGACCCTGTTGAAGAATTTGGGCCCATTCTTCTTCTTTGCTTTGTGGCTGGTCTTTTTCTTCAGACAGTTCCTGTATTTGGTCACCGTGTAATTCCGTCGTAGCTTCAGCCGATCTCTGACTTTCAGGCTCCTCCATGCCCCCAATAGCTTGGGCCACCACAGCGGCCAAATCATCGTCTCCGAGTTCTGCATCTTGACTTCCGGTCTGTTCCGGGAGTTCGGGGATTTCGTCTAACTCATCAAGTGAGCCTTGTTCCAGCTGCGGAGCCTCAGCCTCTTCGTTGTGTGCTGCGAGTAGGTTACCCACGAGCTCGTTCAAATTCAGTTCTTCCTGGTCCTCTGACATTTGTTTACCATGCAGTCCTTAAAATCTAATATCCCAAGATGTTTTCGCACACCAGTCAGCTTGCCCGGAATCTGTCAAGCACTCCTGCTTGCCCTTGTTCAGTTCTTTTACGTGTATTACCTACCTATCTGTAGATGAGCAAAGTACTCATCTCTACCAAAAACGATTACAGATAATTTGCTACGAACGCGCCTGACATGCAGCGAATATGCAAGACTTGAAGGAATCATGGTGGTTGATTGTACTGGTTCGAACAACCGTTTCGATCCAACAAGATGTCTTGTTTGTTGTTTGCGACACCCCTGAAAGCTCTTAAATAAAACTCTAACCCTAATTACACCCTGTAAATAATTATCTTAAAACCAATAGAATAACGACAAAATCGTAACGAAATGAATTCCCGTAACAGCGTTGAGCTGCTAGTTGCAGCATGGCTGAGCCAACGGGCCGGCTTTTTGCATTGGCACGTCAGTGCACTCGTTCATCAAAGGTGGGAATCAAAAGTGTAGTTGTAAAAGTTCAAGTACTGCTGGTTCTCTCTAAAATGTCTTTCACTGAGCACAACTGCATCCATCTGTTTATTGAGTGTTTCGTTAATTTGAGAGCCTTCACTTGCAAGCCCTTCGTTATGCGACTGCACAGGGCGCTCGTAGTACATGGGGTTCATGGGGCACTGGTCAATATCCAGTGGAAACTGGAAAAAATCGTCGTGGGCATTAGGGTAAGGCATAGAGCTGGCTTGGTTGTCCTTGACGTTATGGTCGTGGAAAGACACACGTGAGGAAGCGGACGATGAAGAATTAACCGCCTCAAGGCCTGCGTCCTCGGTCGGCGATGGGTCCATCGACAAGCAGCCTTCATCCAAAGAAGTCTCTTTGACAGGCGTGACCTGGCTGAAGGGATAGCTTTGTAGGTGAGGCTGTGCAGTTCCCAGGGAGGCCTGGCTGTTGGGATAATTGAAAAAACTGTCCTGTGGTCCGTCCAGGCTCGCCACTTCGGGCTTCTTTGGTGAAACCTTGTTGTTTTTCTTTGTCTTAGAAGCGCCTTGAAAATGCTCCGAGTTTAGCATAATTTTGTTATCATTGGTGGTGAGCACGGTAGACTCAAGGGGGTTTCCATTATTCTTAGACTGGTCAATCACGATGGCAGTAGCCTCAAGCGCCTCTTTGTTGTGCATGACGCTGGGCTCAATGACGCACTGTTGGGTGGAAATGAACCTCGAGTGACCGTTTGAGGTTTTGATCATCTTCAACTTGCCCGTCTTTCTGCTGCTCTTAACTGCCACCTTGAAGCCGTCAGGAAGGCCCTTGCATTCGCCTGCCTCGACGTGGCTCTTGATCCAGTCGTCAGTTTTGTCAAACTGCTCATTGCAGTGGGCACAGCGGCCCGAAGACTTTGCTTTTTCTTGGCTTCTCACGCCCTTGGGGCAAATAAAGTGCCTAGACCTCAGGTGTGTCTTGTAGGTGTCTCTTCTGGAGAACCCGCCCGTCGTGTGGCAGCGCTGGTCTTTGGGGGCGTCCGCGTTGAAGTATGGGCAGTAGTAAGCCTTCTCGACCGCGTGTTTCTTGATGTGTCTAGTCAGGTACCCTCTTATGTAAAACTTGGCATTGCAGTAGTGGCACACAAACCTTTTCTGGTCCTTGTCCGAGCACCCGTGTTCGTCGTCCTCGGTCTTACATTCAATGCTCTCCGGGGAATTCAGCGTGGGAGCGAAGCTCGGAGGACCATTGGGTCCGGCTGCGTCGCCCGTCATCGAAGGGGCCATTAGCTGCCAGTCCAGGTGCCCTTCGGGGGTCTTGGTCATGGAAATAGGGCTTTGCAAAGTTGAGAGGTCCAACGCGCAAGGCACAATCGTCGGTGCCAGCTCGAGGCTCTTGTCCACATTATTCTGCGCCGGAAAGAGAGATCTGGACTTCTCGGGGCTGTTCTTAACCTCCTCGGCCTCGTTAATTCCCTCCTCTACGTCCTTCTTCGCATCCTTGGAGTTACCGTCACCAGCAACCACAAAATCCGCCAAATTTCGGAAGAACTCCTTGACTTTCTCCGCGATCGACACCAGGATCTTGTTTTGGCTAGGTTTTAAAAGCGAAACGTAAGGCATCTTGACAGCTTTCGCTCTTTCTCGTGCTCTTTTGATGTTATAATTACTGGAGACCTAGCTTTCGTCCTCTTATCTAGGTGGGGAGAGCTAAAATTTTCTAAAAACCCAACCTTACTTAGCTTACTCGGCACTAGTTACGATGTACAGAGACAAAGACCTAAATTTGTCTTTCTATGCGAGAGATATTTCGTTCATCGGCACACGAGCATCGGGCCTCACGTGCAAGAAAGAAGTCCGCGAGGGCCTGTGATTTGTCTCTTCAGGCTCGGATCACAGCCAGGTTCTCTGCTGGAGCGCAGCCGTAGGCTCTAATGACTCTGCTAAAGCTTTTCATTCAATTTGGGGACGACTGTGTCTTGTAAGAGAGGTTTCGCTGCGTTTGGCGAAGCGGTCGTTGCGGCGGATAAACTCCTGTCCAAAGCTTCCTCAGCCCGTAACTGCGGACCAGAAGCTCGGTGTGCAGTAAGGCCAACGTATGAGCTCTGCGTGTTTTGCGCTTTACCCGTTGCGCGCCGCAGAGGCTCTTTGACTCATGACACAATGCGCCAGTTGCCTTCTGTTTGCCATGAGTCTCAGCAGGACCCCACCTTATGATATTGTGTTCGCGGAGCACGTTTTTTAGCTGGCGAGGCAATCTGCGAGAGGAGAGACGACGGCTGTCATCGGGTTGGGAATGCAAAGCCGGCGTATAATGACCGCCCTACGGCGCCAAGTGCCGGAAATAGAGGCTCTTCGCCAGAGCAGAGAGCGCTCTCAGTATCACTGGGGTGCCCCTTCAGGAAAGTGCTCGCGGAAACTATGCTTAGACTTTCTGCAGCTCCGGGATCTGCTTGTTTGATTCTAGTTCAAATTCTTGAAGAAGAACTTCGGACGCGTCGTCACTGGACTCTTGTGAAGCACCCTTTTTCTGGCTGAACCGGTAGAAATTGTAGTAGCATACGTCAAGCAATATGACGCCCATCCCCAGCCAGTTCTGGAACCCGCTGAGGGTCTCCCTCAACACAAGCATGCTGGCAAGAATAGTGATCACCTCCTTGCATACGCCGGCCACGGACAGAGTGAGAACTTGCGCGTGCTGTAGGATACCAAATTCGCACACCACCAAGAGAAATACCAAAACTCCAGGCGTTAGCAGCAGGAAAAATCCCCGCACAAGCGAAAGGGCCGACGTGTGGTCTTCAATCTGGAGGAGAGGCGAGTGAAAGACAGCGGGGAAAGGCTTCTCCACGGCCAGCGTGGTCACTAGCAGCGCGAGGCCCATGACTGGCGTCAATTGGTGGATCGTCTCAACGGGACTCTTCTTTTTCTTTTCGCCCACGCTTGGGTCCACGTTAGCATCAACTTTCCGCAGGACTAGCTGCGTGTATACCCACCGGAGCCCCGAGAGCATGCTGCTGCCCAGCACTAGCATCACACCCAGGACTATGTGCTCGTCCGCGGGTCCGCCGCCATCGCTTCTAGGCCTGTATACCATCATGGCCACGCCTGCGAACATGACCGCGACAATGCACGCCAATCGCCAGTGAAACATCTCGGTTCTAAACAAGCACCCGAACAATAGCACAAATGCAATGCTTGATGACTTCACGATGGTGTAGATCGTCAGTGTGATAAACTTGAAGGACACGTTTGCAAGCCCGATGTCTCCCGCCGTGGCTAGTGCCGCGGGGATAATGAACTTCAGGTAGAACTTCCACCGCTGCTGCCGCGATTGCTCAACCACCTGTTCTATGCCCTTGGACTTCAGGTATACCCACGAGATGCCCCACAAAATCCATTGTTGCATCATTGTTACCAAGATGGGATACGGTACGCTCAGACCGCGCTCAGGATCGAACATCCATTTGTTGTATAAAGATAGTGCAATGGAACAGACGTACCATCCAGCAATATATCCCAGGATCGTGCGGGCCATCCTGCAACAATGAACCTATGAGCGCGCGAGAAGAGGGTGCTCTTGATTGTCTGTAAAGTGTCAAATTCTTCGGATAGTTATCTGTGTAGTAGTCGCTCGATACGTGCTCTTCTCCGGTCGAGAAGCCCGCTCCCGGCTAGGATTCGAGGCGTCTGTACTATTGGGAGCAGCAGTGCGACTGCCCTGTGCGGGCAGCCAACGAGCGCACTCGGCCGCTACGACGTTTTCCTCTTATTATACACAATGGCGAGGGATGCGATAAAATTTATGAACTAGGTGGTGACGGGTGGATAGTCGGGGACCCACCACGGTGTGTCGGACTTCCGGGTTTATTTACAGGGCGTTTTTTCCGTGATACTCGTTACTTGGGGAGGCGCGCGCCTTACTGCTCTTCCTTGGGCTTGTAGTTGTAGTACCATACCTGGTCGGGAGGAAACTCGGTGGGGACCTTCAGTTCTAAGGGAAACCGCTTTCCAGCCTCGCTCGCGTTCGCGGCTTCGAATAATTCTGGGTCGAGCTGCTCCAGCAGAGTCATGGCTTTTTCCGTGCTTTTGTACTGCAGCCTCAGCTGCTCATTGCGTTTTTCGCGCAATTCTCTCTGGTACATAGACCAGCAGTTCTGAATGGTTTGGTGCTTGATAAGATCCTCGCGCGAAAGCTTCAACATCTTGGGCTGCTTGCGGCCCGCAGACATCACGCTCAGTTGCGTGATCACTCTCTGCACAGCGGGTGACAGAGCTCCCTTGGCCTTGGTTCTCTTTCCACGCACAAACTGCAAGACGGGCTGGCTGAGTTTTCTAGAGTTATTCGACCACGGAGAAGACATATTGGCGGCGGATGTATCCTGGGTTCAATGCTCCAACTCTCACTACACTAGCGAAATCTTGTACATTGTCGAAAATTTTGACTTCATCTAGCAGCGATGCCCGATCACGTGCCAGTATGAAGGTTTGAAAGTAGTGACTTCGGTAACTTAGGGTCGTCAGTGGTTTCTAAGCAAAGCTCCGCCGCGTAGGTCCGTTTAAGTTTAAGTACAGTGTTTGCTCCAGACTTTGCGACTGGGCAGTTGTCTTTCATCTGCTGTTTGTAAGGTTCAAGTTCTAGTAACTCAGCTTGAAAGTTAAGTGACAAGTATTATATTGCACATTCCGGGCTTTAAAGCAAGCGACATGAGAGCCGATCGCAAGAAGTCCGAGGTGCCTAGTGAGCCGCCGTCATACGAAGAGGCCGTCAAGCAAGCTAGGCTGGAAGAAAAACCGGTCTCGGGAGTGAGAGCGGCGTCTGAGAATCCGGCACGATATGTGTTTAAGCCCCATGCGTCGCGAGGGCACTCTTCATTTCCCGGAAACAGAGAGCTGACGTTCGGCAAGCAGCCGTGAAGCGCAGTGTGTATGGTTTTTTTATATGTTATGCAGGTAGTTATGATTACGAATTGTCTCTTTTCTTGGGTTGCAGGGGAGCGAAAGAGAGCATAGCCTGAGCCGCGCCTGTGCCCGTGTGCTCAGGCGCTACCGGCGGTGTCACTGGTGCGTCCACAGCTTGCAGTCCTGTAGATGACTCGAAGTCCCCGAAAAGCGATTCCTCGTCGCTGGAGGCCCCCGCAGGACTAGCGCCGGTGTGCGGTGGACTTGGAGGAAGGTATGTTTGAGGGGTCTGGCTAGCGCTGACGCTAGAGGCGCTTGCTTCAGGTGTCTGCGACTCGCTCCTAGGGCGTGGCGTGGAATCTGAGGAAGCTCTCGGCGTGCTAGTAATACCAGGCTCACTAGCTGGCTTTGCGTCGCGATGATCGTCCCGCAATCTGCCTGCCTGATCCTTGCTCTTCTGCGGCCCTCCCTTCCAGAACCAGAGGATACTTGACCGCTTGTGCTTCTCCTGCTTGGGCTTTTTCTTGTGTTCTCGGGGCAGAGCGCGCGCTTCGAATTTTTGCAGCGGGTCGGCTTTAAAGACTGCTGGTGATGCAGGCGGTTTGGAGGCGGCCGCTCTCTCTCTTTCTCTCCTCCGCTCTTCGTCCCTTTTCTGTGCAATAAGCCCGCTTATTGCTGCGTAAGCTTTGCTGTATAACTGCTCATTAACAGTCTTCTGCGACCCAGTACTGGGAGAAGCACTCTTCTTGCCGGCGGATGCAACCCTTTCCTTGTTCTTGTTAGCAGAGCTCCAGGAAAAAATAGCCGAAGAGTATTCACCGCGAAGCCCTGCAAGGTTCCTGTTAGATTCCTTCCCCTGCGCCTCCTCCTCAGTAATCCATTGGTCGACTTTATCGGCCAGTTTCCTGTGAATGGCGCTCTTATCGTAGTGCTGGAAAACATCACCGGTTGTATGAGGACCCGAGAGCAGCTCGGCCAGGAGCTTTCTCCCTTTGGGTACCATATCTAGCAGCCCATACAGGTTCATGTCCTCGCCAGCTGGTTTTCTGGCGCCGGATTCCAATTGGGGCATTGCAACTCCCATCATACTTTCAAGCTCTTCCGAAGCCTTGGGCATGGGAGCGCTGAAGACGTGGGAAGCAACTTGTGGGCCCGTCGGCGGTGCCACTTTCTTCTCTTCGAGTACCTCGGTCCAAACGTCTGCCGTATCATCCATAATTCATACTCTTAAGTTGGCGTTCAGAGATTCACATATCTAGAAGGTTTTATTTGCATTGAAATTTTCTAATACTTGATTGAATTATAATTTGGCAACATACACTGGCCACACTTTGCCATCTACGTGCCAGTCAGACTGTTGCGTTAACCCAAACATGCCTTACGAATCCATACCGCAGTTCGATACGCGCGGAGTTTGTGTTTCACTCTTTCGAGACGTCAAAAACATAGAGGAGCTCCGCAGCAAGGTTGGCACAATGCCTTTCGCTGTGATCGACGCATCGTGCGTTTGCTGCCGTGAGCAGTTGTTTTCAGCGGTCTACAAAGCACTAATTGAGTGGAAGTACAACAGGCTCAGGACAAAAGCGCTACATTCAGAGTGCATCCTCTCGCTGTCGCCGACCTCCAATATCGGCGAGGCCTTCAGGCGCTTTGGTATAAAAGAAGGTACTAGAAATATCATATGCTTAGCGGTAGTTGGAAAGAATGAAACCCAAACCTCCGAGTTGTTTGATGTTGTCGATGGAGAAGAAGTCGAACTTTCAGACGAAAACCTCGGCTCCATGTTTGACCTAGAAATGATAAAGAAGGTATGTTGGCCTTTGAAAGTATTCCAGTAGTTCTATGCGAGTGTTACTAACAATAAATGCAGTGTTATAAACTAGGTGGCACTGCCGACAAACTTACCACCCCGGAGCTAGCCCAATTGCTCGTCAATGCCATCCAATTGAGAGGCTTGTAAAGCCGATGAGCTATTTGACGCTGGTCCGTAGCTCCTCTTTAATGATGCAACCTAATCCCATGAAAGCCTCGGTCAGCATCCGGTCATAAACATAATCTGCACGGAAACCTGATGCAATGTACTCTTTCTTAGTTTGCAGGCTCTTGATGAAGGGATCGTTATACTGAGACTCGGAGAGTGTGTAGCGTTTGTTGAGGTCTCTGTCTCCGTTGAAAGGAGTAAAGGGCACGGACTCTTTCTTTTTCATGAGACCATTCGAAACTGTCATATATGGATTGTTTTTTAGCACTTTATTCAGCTCTTCGAGCTTTCTTCTCGCAGAAGACTTCTTTAACTTCACAGTCTTTTTAACATGCGCTATTACATCTTCTGCGTCGTCTGCGGTGGAAAGCTGGTTTACGATCTCTTTGCGAGCCCATTCTCTGTTAGCAAGTTCTTCTTCCTCAATTTGGCGCTCCAATTGTCTCTTTTTGAGCTTCATTTCTTTCTCAAACTTCTGTCGTTGCTCAAAGTTGTCCAAATCCTGTCTGCTGCGCTTCATGTTGGCCATAATGAGCTGCTTGTTGAGGTCTTCATATGTTCGTAGCTTCTCCTCTGTATTCGCCACATCAATCCCGTTATCTAGATTGTAGACGATATCTTCGACCTCTTCCAGGTACTTATTGAAAGCCTTCAGGTCGCCCTCGAAATCGTCTAGGGTTTTATTGAATACATTGAACACCCTCTTCCTGATGTCTACTTCTTTCTCGACGTTCACGTCATCGAAGACTTGCGTTTTGAACTTGTTCTTTCTCAAAATCTTATCGCACCCCTCGTATGGGCATTGTGCAGGACCCAGGCTGAAGATTCTATCAACGCACGATTCACATATCTTGTGGTAGCACTCGGGGTTCACCAAGAATTTCATGTCTGGGGACAGATACCTATCTGTCTTACAGATAGGACACATATCCTTCTTCTCATCATCGTCCACTATCATTTTGTTAGCAAAGTTCCTATGCTTGGCTTCAGGCTGTATTCACAACGACGGGGAGACTTACTTTCGAGTTACTTGTTTGTTCATGAGCTCTGATGAATGATTATAAAGGCCTAAATTTCTAATATTTGAAATACCACGCTTTTTGCAGATTAATAAAGAGGACATCCAGACCTAGAATACAAGCTAGAAGCCTGGATGGGGTTTCTATCTACGGGCTCAGTCAGGCTGGAGGAGCACTTATGGTTCAGATGCATTACTCCCGTCGTTGTTTTAGGGCTATTGACGAATGCCACATGGTCGTTTTGTCATCAGCTATGTTATAATGCCATCTACCGCAAGTTTGGCCAGCGTTCTGTGGCAATTGGCCTAATGGTGGGTGAAGTTGTTTTGGTGCTAATATTGATTGGCATCTGGTTTCAGATGGTCTTGATAGGCCCCGGCAAGCAGCCAAAGCTATTACCTTTCAAAATCATGCCTGAAGATGAAAGTGACACAGACAGCGAGGCAAAAGAAAGTTCACAAGGTACGCAAATGTCGACCAACCCACCCCGTATCTATCAATGTGATCCACAGGGCTATCCAATATGGTGCACCGCCTGCCAAAGTATCAAAGCGAATCGCACGCATCATTCATCGACATTGGGCTACTGTATTCCGAGATTTGACCATTATTGCGTCTGGATAGGTACAGTGGTTGGGAGGAAAAACTACCGTCTATTTGTTCAGTTTGCTTTCTACTTCTGGGCGTTCGCCATATTCGTGATAGTTTCCACGGCGAGCTTTTTACCCAAGATAATAAGATCACAGCCTCACGTACCCCGCGTAAACCCGAATATACTTATCATGATGGGGCTATGCGGAATGGCCACTTTAATGGTTGGCCCTCTCTTTTTGGCGCACACTTATTACATGATGGTTAATCGCACCTCTTTGGAGATCATTGCTACAAAACGTCGGTCAAGGGCCACAAATACATGGCTCTGTTACTACAACGCTGTGGACGGGATTCGCTACGTGTTTGAGTTCAAGGCGCTGGAAGCTCAGGACTTTTGGAACAAGCGGAACATCTGGACTAATCTCAAGGAGTTTTTGGGAGACAACTATTTGATGTGGTTTATACCGTTCGGAACTAATATTAAATACTCTCATCCCCACTCTTCAGACGTTGCCGAGGTTCTAGGCCCATACCAGGAAAAATGCGGAGAACGCTTGCGGGATGAACTCCAGCATAGGATCGAAGCTGGTAATTATGTAGCTGCTTTCAAAGCATTCGGAGATAGAAGTATGGGTGAAAACTAATAGACGAAATCATTTTATTCTGTGGATTCCCCTTCCTTCACTTTGAAGCGGGCGTAGTGTTCAATAAGCTCTAGTTCCGTAGACAACGTCTCATGACGGTAGTTGATTCTAATGTCTGGTACATTGGTTTTTTCGACGTCGTTTCCGTCGATCCCCTCAGTTAAGAAGTTTTTACCAATCCAGTGTCTCTTGATTTTCGATTCCCAGCCACTCTGCAACACCGAATTACGCGCTAACTCGCACATATCGACGTTAGACAATTTGTAGATTTGAGCCGCCACGGAGTACTCTTCGATCAAAGGCTCTCTTGTATACGAGAATTGCAATGGATCGTCAGTGGACAAGGAAACATTGAGCCCTCTTTTAAAGTAGAAGGGCAACGGATTTTTGTCATAAGTCAAGAAAAGGGCATTGTTTGATAGCGGGGACATCGCAATACCAACCTGGTCCAAGTAATATAGGTACTGCACAAATGGAACTTTTCTCAACAAGATACCATGAGAAATTCCTTGAGCCAACAAGTAAGCGGAAATCAAATGTTCAGGATCGCCTGCTTCACCGCAATGAGGTCTGAGCACAAAAGTATTAAAGCCACGCTTAGCTCGCCATTGGTTGAGGGATGTCATACTTGAGTACAAGTAATACAAGTAATAGGAATATGGCGGGTTTTGGGGGGAATCCCATAGAGAAGGCTTGGGGTATTTTTGATGGAACCGGCGGTCAACCTTCGACTCATCGTCGACAGAGTCAAATCCAATGACCCTTTGCAAAAACACATGTAACTTAGGATGGGACTGCGGATTCTTTGTGACCTCAAACAAGGGTAAAAATAGATTTCTGATAATGTCGTTGAAGCTCTTTACAGTATCAGTTTTCTTGTAAATATCATACAATCTTGGGACTTGGATGAGCCATCTCACGTTGTGAGAAATGACCTTATTGTCAATTACCCATGACGCAAGCTTGTCCCACTCGTCAATTGAGCGGCCATAGATTGAAATTCTGTACTCGCAATTTTGGTATTTAGAGTTTTCTAAGTCTGACAATACCTGTCTGGTTATTTCAGCCAAGTAGGTACCATTAATATAGTTGTCAGTCTTTAAAAAAATCTCTCTCAAACGGGATTCCCCAATTGGGTTGTATTTGAGGTTGAATTTGTCAAATCTGTGGAAGGTGTCCTTGTGTGCATGCATGTCTAAGGTGTCAATTGACAAGTCATATCCGGACAAGTTTAAAGATTTGAAAACCTCATCCAAGGTTAGCACCTTGTTGTCTCTATGAATGACTTTCTCGTCGCCTGAGTGCCTCAGTTTGTATTTGATGAACCGCAGGAGATGCTTCTGGTTCATACAGGCGGAATGGTGAACGTGAGTGTCCACTTTACGGACGTTATAAAAGTCCCTGTGGGGGTTCTTTTTTGAAACCGAGTTCTCCTCATACTCGTTTAGTAAGGAATATAGATTCCAGCGCGCTTCCAAATACTGCAATCTCCTGAAAGCAAAAGACTTTGCAGGACCGTCAGAGGAGATAGTAACCATTGTATCCAGATCCTTGTAGTACTGGCGTAGCGTTGGAACCTCGGCAAGAACGTTTTGAGGGTCAGAGCTTGACACAACGGTGTAAGCATCGTCGCTGTTAGCCTGGAAGTCCCAGTCTGGATCCTCTCCTGGGATTTCAATCTTCGAGAAATCGAAAACTTCAGAGTCTGGCTTGTTTTCAACCTTTATGACGGTCTTAGTCTCCGCACTATAGGATGGTTTGGGAGGACTTGGGTATATCTTCCAGGAAGGCAAATTCTTTGGGTTCTGGTGAGGGTGCTTTTGAAGAGACAGTATCTGGTACTTGTCTCTGAGTCTACGGCAGTCTTGAACTTTGGAGTACAGGTCCACCAGCTCGGACGAGAGCACGTCTGAAAACTGCTGCTCTTCACCAAGAACCATCCCCATCTTGTAGCGAGCGGATACATGACGGTCGTTGTCCTGAGCGAATTGCAGGGATGGAGGTTCTGGAAGCGCCATTTGTGCACTGACCGACAGCCGTCTTCCCCCCTTTGGTGACTGCGAAGCCTGCTGCAAGTGGTTTAACGCCTCCCTCTTGCTATCATGTTCGTACAGCTTCTTGTCTTCAAGAAACGAAAAATTTGTGGGCTCTGCTGCGGGATCTTCTTCATCCTCTAGGCTCAACTTGTCGAGATCCAGCCTTCTAGCCTGGCCCTCGCTTTCGCCCGCGCCGCTCGATGGTTCACTGCTATTTTCGTGAGACACTTCCTTCACGAGCGACAAGTTCGACATGTCCTCTAAGCTCCGACCTAACATGACCGTTCACTTATTCTTCTTCAAATGGTAATGTCAAACTAATGGTGCTCAGGTCAGCTCAAACTCTTCACTTTAATGGGCTAGTTAGGATAGTAATACCGTTAAGTCATAGTTAAGATCTTTGAAACCCAAGATCTGCGGATTTCGTCATCCACGACAAAACTAGTTTTACACAACACAAATAATTGAATATTGTTGAACAGCTTTGGAAATTGCCCAAGACAGAGCTTCATCAGGTCAAACGGGCAGTTTGACAATGGAAGAAGACTACTTAGGCGAAAGCTTTGAACCTAAAAGCTTGAGGGTGGCCCAGCTACGAAGGGTGCTCGTGGAACACGGTGTAAGAGTTCAATCGCACCTAAAGAAAGCTGAGCTATGTGAATTGTTCGAAAAACATATCAAAGCTAAAAGAGAACAGCTGCTTCGAGAAAGGGAATCCGGCCAGGTGGTGAAGATCGAAAAGGCTACGGATTCGTCTTTCTCGCACGAAGCATCTTCCGAAAAGTCTGGGTCGCCATTTTCAGACGTAAACGACTTTCAAAACGATGAGAACGCGCGGCCTCGCAAACGTAAGATTGAGGAAGAGAGCACAGGGCGCAAAAAGAGTGGTAAGAAGTCGAAGAAAAGGGCCTCTGCAGAGCCAGCACGTGCCAAAAAGCAGGAAAGCAAGGATAATACGAGCTCTCCGTTGGTCAACAAGCTCCGCAGCAAAAGCCCCTCCAAGAAGTCTCCCTTGAAGCCACTTGCCATTGAGGCTTTTGAGTCTTCGTCCTCGTCTTCCTCGGACGCGGCTTCCAGTAGCAGCGATGACCTAGACTTCTCTTTGAGGCGCAAAGCGGCGTCGCCAGATCTTTCTAAGTTGAAGGTCAGTCCAGAATTCGCAAAGAAGCTAGCAAAGGCTTCAAGCTCACAGGGGTCAAATCGGAGCCAATCTAGTAGAGGCGCCTCTCGGGAATCCGAGATGGAAACAACGCCCCAGCGCCTTTCTGCAAGCGCCGATAAGTCAAGTGTTCGCGAGAGCAGCGAGCCGAAGGACAGGTCGTTCAAGGACTTGCCTTCTTTTGCACCGGAGGGGAAAGTAAAAGGTGAATCGAAGGAAGAAGAACCTTCAGGTGCAAGTACTCCTACGCGGGGCCCTTCCGCCCAGTCTTCTCACCAATCTAGCCCGCATTTATCCGTGCCTGATTTCAAGGAAGTCGCGGGAGATGCCGGCTCTGAAGGACCCTCATCTCCTGATAAGAAATTTTCCGCTGAAGAAGACGAGACTGTCGAATCTTCGGAGGCCGAAGAAGACGAGGAGTCCATTTCTGTTGAAAACCTATCGGAACAGCAAGATGAAAGCAATACCTCGAAGTCCAGATCATCAATAAAAACCAACATTAAGGAAGCCAAAGAAAGCGCCAAGGAATTTCTTCTTGAGAAGGCGAAAGAGCACCCCGTTCCACAACGAGCATGGCTCAGAGCTCTCGGAAAAGGCATATGGAACCTCTCCGTTTTTCTCATGGTTATGATACCTATCCTATTTGGTCTATGGTACAGGGAAGAAAGAATACAAATTGGATACTGCGGTCACGAAATAAATCTGCCGACGTTCGAGAACACAAACGACTCACCTTTGTTAATTGCTCTTGAGAACTTCCTGGATAATCACAGGCCTCAATGCCTCCCTTGTCCAGAAAATGCAATTTGCTACCCTTACATGAAAATCAAGTGCAGGCCAGACTATGTGGTTACTCAGTCAAAGTGGAGTCTGCAGGGCATATTTCCCGTCAGTGACTACTGTGCTAAGGACACTAAAAGACAGAAGCTTATTGCAGAAGTCGTAAGAAAATCTCTTGAGCTGCTCAGGACCAAAAATGCGAACGTCAAATGTGGAGAAGGAGCTAATGATTTTGAGAGCGGTATTACTGAGGAGGACCTGTACGAAATTTTCTTTGAGTCTCGAGCGCCATCCATTAGCGATGAGGAGTATGAGAACTTATGGCTACAGGTTGTTGAAGACCTGAAAAACGAGCCTGAAATTACATGGAGGCAAGTGAGTTTACATTTATTATCAACAGTGGTGCCAAGCAGCACCTCATTTACGACAGCGCATACTAACATTCACAAACAGATTCAAACCTTTGGGCCTGACACTGCAGGAGACAGCGACATTCCAGCTGAATCCCATGACCTTTCGCAACAGGAGGAGCATATTCAACCCCTCCGGAAAGACCGGCTTTTTCGCTCGACATCCAAGAAGTACATCGGCCTGAAGTGCAAGTTTGAAAAAGAAGTCCATCAAACTTACCAGAGGTTCAAGTACGTGATTTGGATAGCTTTTGCGCTCACTGTCATAATTAAGACTGTCACCTTCAAGTTGCGCAGTCATTTCAAGAGGCAACAGAGGACTGAGGCTTTGACTCAGCAGGTCGTTGCCAAGCTCCAGAAAAGTGCAAAAGAGTCCAGTGAGAGCCGCCCGCCATACATGAGCACAGTGCAGCTACGAGACGTGCTGCTCTCAGATGTTGTAGATTTAAAGCTTAAGAACAAGTTGTGGAACTCAGTCATTAAGAAATTGGAACACAACAATACTAATGTCAAATCTAGGCTTATGGAGCTTCACGGTGAAATCATGAAATGTTGGGAATGGGTTGGCCCACTTCAGGAAGAGGATCAGGACTAAGTCACCTCACCCCTCAAGCCAGATTCACTGCATGAGCAAACGGGCGACGACCCCGTGTAATGGTTCTTTGTTATGTATGAAAGCGTTTACAGACCATAACGCATCTAGTATAGTTTATGTAATATCTAGTATTCATTAACTTTTGTATTATTTGCTTTCTGCAAATCTGTCGCCTGGACAGCTGACCTCTTACCCCATCGGTTTAGGGAGGTTATTGATTGTTCTTATAAAAGGGACACCAGCCGGACTTAAAGTTGTGGAAGCGCTACTGGACTCTATTTGGCTTTGTTGCTGGTTTGGTGAGGCGCTCGTCAGATTAAAATGTCAGACGCTAGAGACTTTTTGAGGGTAACAAAGAATGCGGGGGCGAGACATGTTGTTAGTGGAGCTTTAGGGTTCGTGGTTGGAGTGTCTTTGGCTTCGTTTGTAGCTGTGAGAATAGTCGATCGCACGAGGAAGGAGCTGGAATGGACAGATAGCATGACAGAACTGACCCGGTCGGTTAGAAATCTCGAGACACACGTCAAAAATTTGGAACACGATTATGCGGGGCGAAAATGATTTCGCTTGAATGCCTTGTTGTTTTTATGAAAATCTCCGAGGGAGACTGGGAGGTCGAACTGGTGTTCCCGAGTCAGTGCTTATGGCATTCTTATGTTTATGTTTTTATAGCAAAAGGCGACTTTCGAAAATAATGATGGACATTTGATACCGAGATTGACGCAAACTGCTCACCCCGAGAAATGACCTGTAGGCCGAGAGCGTTAACTTTAGCTCCATTAAATCTGTAAGAAAATATAAGATAACACAATATAAAACTGTTTACGCTATACCAAAACCCTCATGACCCTCGTTGATCGCAAGAAGGAGCGACCCTCTCAATGTTTCGTAAGAATCATAGGCAGGAAGATCCAGTTGGTTGAAGCAAGTATGCGAAGATGGCAGCCTTTCAGTAGACCCGTAGTCTCTGTGAATCGAAAACTTACTAATTCCATTGACACCCGTCAATTCTTTGAATCCACTTAATGGTACCTTGCTTGTACCTGTAACAAACTGTAGCAATTTTGCGCGCTCTTCACTATCGAAAGAGCGTACTGCCCTCCAGAAATAACTGATTTGCTTGCATGTTGGAGTATAGTTGACATAGTTGGTGTTGTTTTTCCAGTCGTCAACATCAATATCAGGCAATCCACTGATGAGTAGTTCGAGTTCCTGCTCATCGAAGATAGAAACCAAATCCTTCGGGATAATGGCATAGAATCCAAGCAAAAAGTTATCCATTTGCTCCTTGACGGAGGTGTGTAACTTGTACTCGACAATCTTTTTCACATACTCTTGTTTATTTTGTTCTGTGACGGGAACATTGTGGCCGTCTTCAATCAAGTCGATGACTTTATGTTCTCCATAGTCATCGGTTTCAACAGAGAAAGTTTCTTCAATGATATCGGTAATGTCATTTTCCAAGATCCAAATCAAAGACTTGTAGTAATCAAGGTCAAGAGACTCCATGTCTTTTAGTGCCACAGGCTTGCTCAAAATGTTTTTATAGACTTCCCTGCTAAAATGGCAGTCCAAGAAACATTGATCACAAATGGCTTTACCAATAATCATTCCAATAAATTTGAAGAACGAAAGATGTTCAGGATTTATACCTGAAGTGCGATTTGGGTGAAACGTTGTTTTGTCTGAAGCCACAGGCAAAAAGAGAGCATAATCGGGATTGAACATTTGACGTGACAAAACCTGGTACCACTCTCTTGTAATACCACCAGCGTCCACACCAGCTTCTCCTTTGAAAGTGATTTCGAGCTTTGAATTCTTGATGTCTTCGTTCGACTTGAAAAACAAGGAGCGATATGAATCAAGAAAGACCTGCTCTCGTCTCACAGAGATGGACAATTTCGGTTTCTCTTGAGCACCGGAACGAAGCTTAGCAATGAAATAATACCGTTTATTGTCAAAATCCAGGATCTTCGGATTCTTGACAAGCAAAGCAAATGGCCCGCTCATGAGTTTTGGATTAGACCTGATCATCTGGTTTAATAGCTTCTTGTGCAAATCAGTAAACGCGAAAAAGATGTTTTCGGCCGCGACCTCACTAAAATCTGATTTCTTTGCTTGATACTTTAGCACATCCCTGGAGTCTCGCGTCTTGCTGTGTTTACAGACTACCATTAGTGACTCAATCAGAGGAAGCAGAATGTTAGCTGAAGAGCTCAAAGCGGGCTTCTCGTCAAATTTCTCCAAACAATGACCTAAAGAGGTCCATACGCCACCTAGCTTTATCTGATCATAAAGCCCCATAAGCTTCTCTACGTCTATATCCCCGGCCTTCTTCTTATTCGTATGGATGTAATCAATTGCAGTTAATACTTTGAGTAACTTCGCTTGCTCGGAGCTAGGAACCGTAAATTTTTGGAAAGTCTCATAGTTGATTTCTGTGCCAATCTCAACTTCACCAATTTCAGAGTCTAGGTTGCTCAAATCAGTTTTGAGAACTTCAACTGTTTGAATGGCGAGTGTACAAAGTTCTTTGGTAAAAATATCCTGAGCGCCTTTAATAACCGAGAGATGGGTCATTATGTTTAGTGTCTGTTGAAACACTTTAGTATTGCATGCATCCAATTTTACTATAGAAACCACAGCTTCCAAGTGTTTCGTTTCAATATCAGGCACCGTGAACTTCTTCTGGGAGTTTTCGTTTTTCGCAATTGCAGATATAGCCTTTGTGATAATTTGTAAAATCCTTGTCAGTAGGTCCAAGAGCACAGTTTCGTCAGTAATAATTTTCTTGTCGAGAAGGCTAAACAGGTAGTTTATTGGCCACTTCATGTTTTTCGTAAAGATGTCCTTTTTGTTCTTCAGCGGTGTTTTATTGATCAGTAAGTTTTCATGCTCTGTGATAAAGAAGAATTTCAAGCGATTATCAGTTTCCAAAAGATTCTGTAAAACTTCAATTGTCTGATTTGCCACACTTAAGGGCGTGCAATCCAGAGGAAGCATGCGCGCACTTGTTGATTTGGCGATTCCGAGTGCCCTGTTTGAAATCAAATTGTAAATTCTTTCGAGTGATTGATGGTCGTTGATGCCCTCGGTTAAAATCAACATCAGGATGTTCATGATGTCGCTGCGGTTCTGCTTGCTAGAGCATAAACGGTAAAAAAGCTCATGATACACTTCACGGGCCAGATAGGGCTGAGAAATGAACAAGGACCTCATAATGGCTGATATACCAGACCGGTCAACTAGAGGCGAAAAGTATATCTTCTCAGGTTTCTTCTTCTTTGAGTCGGGGCTTTCATCAGCATCGTTTTCTTCGCCAACATCTCCAGAACTCTCAGCGTTTTCTTCGTCATTGAGCGAGCCCATTAGCCTTGAGAAACGAGACTCTGCAGCTTCTTGCTCTAATATTTCCTCGCGAAGGTTCTCAGGGATAGATTCCAGAAAATCGGCATCAATTTCTCTTGAATCAACGGTTTGATCAAGGGCTTCTGCTCGGCGCTCTCGGATATGCTGAGCAAAAACTTCTGCCCTCATATCGTCAGGTAAAGCATCCAAAAACTCAGGGTCGATATCGGTGCCAGCAATGTTGACTTCTTCTCCCCCGATATTGACGTAAATTGGAGGCAGATGCTCTTGACCTTCTTCTTCGTCCTCTTCTTCTTCATTTTCGCCCTCGTCTGAACCATCAGTATGCATTTCTTCGAGCTTTCTTTTCTTAAATTCACTCTGTTTCCTCAAGTTTTCTTCCCTCTGAAGTTTCTCTGCCTTCTCTTTCTCTAGCGCTTCCTCGCGCTTTCTCACGTACAAGTCAGAACTAGGCTGGAATATTCTCCCAATGATAGTTGGAATGACGTTGTTAGCATAGATTTTGGAGTCATAGAACATATCAAAAATATCGCTCCATCTGGCTGTTGTAGACTTCAGAACGATGCCCACTGATGACTTCTCGTCAAAAAATTCTCCACTGAACAAAATATCTGACAAGTGAGGGAGCTCATTTCTAGGACGACTTGAACTACCTGTGCTGGTTAACTGGTTAAGTATCCCGTTTTCAACTTCCTCTAGCCCTGAGGGACCAAGAGGGTTCATCAAGATGCCACGAGTACCTCTACTACCAGTTGAAAGACTCATTGGTGTAGCCATCATAAAATCAGCACGACGGCTGCTGTGGTGATGAGGTCCCCGATGACCTCTGTGATTTTCCCCATGAACTCTGAAATACTGTGGTTCAGGAGAAAATACATGCTGGATTCCAGTAAATACGCCTCTTCCTTCTTCATCTGAATCATCATCCATATCAACTTCATCAGCCAACCACCTGCTTCCAGGATGCGTTTCGTCGTTAAAGTTCTCTTCTGAGCTGCCATCTTCCGAGCCGGATAGCTCGGAAAGCCCAGACTCCCAGTCAGAGCCGGATAAGTCTGATAGGCGGGATTCCCAGTCAGATTCGGCAAGCTCCGAGCTATCTAGTTCAACATCGATAACTGGAGCAGGAGCACCATCATCGATATGGACATATTCAAGCGGGCCCTCGTGGTCGGTATAGTATGAGGAGTCATCACTTTCAATTCCATCTCCGCCATTGCCAATGTCCGAGTTGGATGACTCTCCTGATGCAATGTCCATGTCCAAGCTTTCTCCATCTAAGCCATAATCCATACTCCCTTCGGAGTCATCGATCTGATCACTATCGTTCATTCCATCGGAACTCGAAGAGCCACCATGATGATGGCCGCGTTCGTCTTCACTAAAGACTACTTCAATTTCGCCATCTTCACCCTCAACAAAAGCTATGTCTTCATCTTCGCCGATCAAAGAAGCATCATCATCGTCGTCTTCCTCTATATCCTCGACATCATACATCCCTAGAGCTGAGTTCCTGAACATATCTGAATGCTCTTCTTTCTCAGATTCGTCCTCAACTTCATCGTCTTCATCGGTGTTTTCAAGCTTAAACAGATCCGAAAACCTGCTGCGGATCTCGTTTATTGCGTTCAATGGTTCGACACTCTTGTTGAAGAGCTTCTTAGAGAAGGGATAGTTTAAGTCGAGAGACGCCATGCAGTCGGCGATGGTGGATGGGACATTCATATCAAGCATCAGCTTACCAATTTGATACTTGTCCACATAAGTTTTATTGGAGTCAAGAACTGAATGCAAGTAGCTGCGCTCGCTGACCAAGAAAGAAGTCACAAGATGCAGCCATCCATAAAGCTTACTCACGTTGGCTTCTAGTGTTTTTGGAGATTTGGCCACACTCTTGAGTGCCTTTGTTACAGCTTCTATTGTGAACTTTCTGATATAAGTCATATCGGGGTTGACAATTTTAGGATCTTGTTTCTGGACCTCTTTATCCTGAACGGATGAAACAAAACTAACTACAAGATCGCGTGCAAGTTTCCCAATAACCTCCTTTCTTTCGACATAGTGCTTGTCCTGATCGCGACCCCCAGTGTCCAGAAGCTGATACAATACAAAATTGAGTGCTGTAGTGCGCGGTTTTGGAGATTCAACGTACATGTTCCTCTTGTTAAAAGTAAGAAATTCAAGCTTGCTTTGTTTGTAACTTCCAACCAATTCTATCAAGACTTTTAGCAGGAATATCATATAAGCGCATACAGGATTTCTTGCGACGTCCACATCATCTTTCTTTTTGGTGTCTTCAACACTCTCTTCTTTAACTGGCTCTGAGGTCCAATCTTTCTTGTAAGCTGCCATCAGTTGCGAGAGTAAAAGGTGAACAATTCCAGTTCTATTACTTAGACTCAACTTGCCATCAGCTTGTGAATTAGCATCACTCATTTCCTCGTCGCGCTCACTCAAGTACCTTCGGACAATAAGGTTCTCTAGTTTGTCAGGTCGCACAAAATCCTCAAACCGAGCCGTTTCGCACAGACAGTTGACAAACGAAGCAGGGTCTCGCATAACTACATTGGCCTTTTCTGAGACAAGACCCGTGAGGTCCCTTGAGTTCTCTTTAGAGTCACCAATTGCTCTCGTAGTGAAAGCACGCGAGAGCTCGTATTGAATTAAGCTGCTAACAATTTCGCTAGTCTCAAAGCACCTTCTAGCCAGCAGTAAAAACGAAGATTCAAGGTAGTTGATTTTTTCAGATTTTTGGAAAATTCCTATTGTCTTCAAAATCTTTGAGAGTATTCCTGACTGAGGTACTTCATGAGAGTAATGCTCGTCCCGTGTATACAGAATTAGAATTCTGGATATGGCCAATGCTGAGTAAAAGTCTGAAATCTCATGGACTCGGATTAGAGAATCGAATATCTTGCTTTTTGCATCACTTGAAATGGTGAATGCTTTGAAAAGCGGTGGACAAGGCGTATTGACACCTTCCTCAATACCATCAGGAAGGGGGTCAAGCCTGGGCGCCTCAGATTTTGCAAATATTATCTCGTAGACATACAAGGCTTTCGAAAACCAGGCCGAATTGACAAACTCTGGACGGAGCGATTGCTGAAGATACTGAACAAACTCATGTATAAAATCTTCAGATTTCTCGTACATTGCTTTATCATTTAACAAAATTCCAAAGAGGTGTATTACGGGTGCAAGCACAGACGCATCACTAAGGTCTATCCCACGCATCATTTGAAGTAGTTTACCGAGAACCTTTTTAGGTGGTTCCTCAGCTTCTTGGAGCAATTGGAGAATCATGTGGGATATAGCGTTTATAAGTTTGGGATACATTGGAAGTAGTTGGAGAATCCGGTCTTCAAAACCATTGGCATAAAAACTAGATCTCATTTCGGATAGATCACTTGCTGTTGAAAAGTTCTTATACTGTGGTTCTAACAAGCTCAAGTCAGTTTTCCATTTCCCCGTTTCTCTAAGTGCTTTGTATGTCTCCCATTCACCATCAGAAAATACATCAGGTTTAACATGAATTGGTAAATCGTCCTTTTGCTCTTCGAGATAATTCTTCGCAATATCTTCTTCAATTCCACACGATTTCAGCATTTCTATTTTGCGATGGGATGGAGGCATCAGATCCCAGCGCAATTCATACAAATCATGATCTTCACCCTCAGCAGTGGAGTTGAATATGTTTTTTATCATGGTCAATAACTGTTTGAAAACAGAATAGGGAAGTCGCCTTGTACCCTGTTCTAGGATGGAAAATTCATTGACTAGCTCATCCACCAGACCCAGAGACAAAACCTTGATGGGAATAATCAAAGCACTTGTGAGATTGTAGTAAACCTCGTCATATGGGTAATATTCTTTCGTGTTTCTAATATTTTCCATGGTTTCCATTTGTATGCACTTATTGAAAAATGAAAGGGCGTTTATAAGTGCACTCGCTGTAAGAATATCCTCAGAGTCTTTGATGTAATCAAACTTTTCGATGTTCTCAACATCGTTGAACTTTTGAAGGTTGGCAAACAACAACTTAATTGCTTCGTAATATATCTTGAAACCGCCTGCCTGATAGAAAAGCAGCGCAGGTATGGTTTGAACGGTACCACCAACAGAAGTAGTGACATTAGGGAAAGTGAACACGAATGTGTTGAAATTAAACACAACAAGAAAGTAACCCAGGTGAGAAAGCAGATACTTTAAGTCCATCATCTTCACAATTTCATTAACTGTTGTATCAAAGATCCGAATTTCGAGCGCTCTGTCAGAAGCCTCAACTGTCATTTTTCGGGCATGGGTAAGTCTTAAGAAACATCTGAATAACATAGACGTCCAGGATTGCATCTTGATAAAGAGCTGCCTATCTTGTAAGGTGTTCTTGAATTTGGCAGATGTCTTGTCATCCTTCGGGTCATTCTTGCTTGGTTTGCTGGCGTATATTGTCAAAGGCGGTGTATTTCCTATGGGCCTCATAGTGGTTTCAGCCGTAACTGAGGCTGGCAATCTGTTACGCATATAAAGCTCTTCCAACGCGCTTCTTTGAAATAGATGCCGCAGCTTGACAATAAGATTAAAGCCATTTTGTTCAAAAAACTCCATTATTTGTAAAACACGAATTGGAAAAAGGGACGCAATGTTAATGTAGATATCAGTAATCACGTACAGCAGTACGTTGATAACCGTCAACTTCCGAAGTGTCTCATCTAGCACTTCATAGGGCGTTGAAAGAACATAAGGCTTTTCAAAGTTATATTCGAGAAAATCTTTCACCCCGTCCAGCTTCTCTGAGAGGAGACTTAATAATGCAGGAAGGGCGTAGTTCCTGCGCTCATCGTCAAAGTGTTTCAATATGTCTGAAAAATTTAGCAAGGTTTGGGAACCAACATAATCATATGGTGGTCGTTCGATAATGATGACCTTCAAAAGATCCTTGATATCAACTTTTTCTGCAAGACTAGCCCACGATACGTTTTCTAACGTCATTCCATAAAAAACGGCAGAGAAACAGTCCAACACAGCAGCAGGGACTTGAACTTCTCCTGATTCAATTTCCGATCCGCCCTCTTCGTTGTCAACTACTGTTTCATCCCTTGAATGATAGAATTCGCCATTGGAAATTGTTGATCTGTAAACATACGGGTGACTAAAGCTTATTATGCTCGGCAGGGCCTTCACTGTTTTATAAAAACAGTCTTCAATGACCGGCTTGAGTTCGGGATAATGCCTCGCAAGCTCATCAATCGAAGTTCCGAGGTCAATGGCCGAATCGTCCCACGACATGATTTTTGCTAATTCGGGAGTGGTCATGATCTCAAACAAACAGTTTATGAGGCCTTTTTCTTTAACTTGCTTCAGCCCATCATTGTTCAGAGACAAAGCGGATATAACCTCCGGTAGTAGGCATAACAGCTCTCCCGATGGCCCCAAAAAATGTTTGAAGTTGTCAATGATGTAGGGAATTGTTTTCGACTCAACCAAAACTGAATAAATTGTAGGCTCTGTGTTCAATATGGTTTGGACTACATCCAATGCGTAGGTCACCAAAGTATAGCCAAATACAGGTCTGTTCTCAAGTATTTGATTCAGTGAAAGTAAAATTGGAGAGTCAATGAGATTTCTGATCCGGTCGCCAGAGTCAGTTTTGAGAAGTTTCAAAACAAGTTTTAAAAGGCTCCTTATGTAACCAAGTTGTCGAAAAGAAATTGAATAGTAGACAACCGGATATTTTGGAGGTTCCCCAAATTCCGGATGTTCTAGCGCAAAGTTAACTTCCTCATTAACGCAACCTATTAGTATGTTGAACCCATTGTTACCGATGAACTCCGTTGTCGCGTCGGCATCGTCGATAAATACTTCCAACAAATGTGTCGCTGACGCCAATGTGCGTTTATAGGCACAGTCTTTAATGGAGATAATTTCTAGTAAATTGGGTATCAAGCCAGCGGCAAGCATAGACTCTTGTAATGTCTTCACGTCCGCCAAATTTGACACAAGATAAAAAAATCGTACGTTGTACTCTTCATCGAGTTCCTTGGAATTATTATCTCTCAAAAGTTTAGCGATATACCTCAGAATCTGGAAAAGAAGTCCATGCGACATATTACCCCCCAAGTTTCTTACTATGTCAGAACACCAAATGTGTTTGAGAGAAATGCACTCGAGGGAAAAAAGCGCATCAACTCGAAGATCCTTGGGGAGCTTCTGCTCTGATAAAGAGATGAAGTCTGTTAAGTTGTTAAATGCATATGGGTCAACCTCGAAAAGTTGAGAGCTAACTTGGGCCGGAATATAAATGACGTTGGCAAGAGCAATAGCATTGAACTTGGTTTGTATGATCAAATTCCTCAGTTGTAGATTTTCATATGTGCTATCACTGAATGCTTTAGCAACCGTTG
Organism: Lachancea thermotolerans CBS 6340; assembly: GCF_000142805.1. Taxonomy (NCBI): domain Eukaryota; kingdom Fungi; phylum Ascomycota; class Saccharomycetes; order Saccharomycetales; family Saccharomycetaceae; genus Lachancea; species Lachancea thermotolerans. Next base: position 390,036 of record NC_013083.1, on the reverse strand, counting down.
CTTGCAGTGAAAAGTCAAACCAGCTTTCTGCTGGAATCTCAGCCATTCCTTTGTCAAACACCTGCTGTAGAGAGAGGCTTGACAATTCCTCTGCATTCATTATGAATCTTTTCACAGAACCAGTGCCAGTCTTGTTTAATGCGCCTTGGGTCAAATATACTTTAGGCGCAGCTGCGTAGTAGCTGAAGTCGATTTTAGACCACTTCGTGGGATATTGTTTTTTGTCGAAAAAAAGATCGACCAAAGCAAAGTGATCCATGCGGTCGTCAGTTGTTGAAGATGGAAGTGCCAAGGCCAAATCTAATGTCTTCCTCTTCAGTTCTTTGTTACTCAAAAGGTTTTTACTATCAATTTTTTGCCTGGCGATGACTTGCTGCTCTCCCACGATCGCAGCAACTTTCATAGCTCCAAGCTTTACAACGTAGTTTGGGCAGTTGAGTAAGTTAGTCATGACGTCGAGTGATGAGTATAAAGACCGATTGCATGTGTTATTGAGCAAACGACAAGTGAACCAAAGTAGTTCCTTGGTGACCGTTTCATCTTCTGCACTCATTATTATCAGCTTCACGGGCTGTGTTTTCCGGTTGGTGCTTTTGTAGTTGTAGTGGGCCAAGAGCCTGTTCAAGATATCATCAATTCTGTTCAAAACCGGGATCCAAATGTATAAATCATCTCGAGATCTGTCCCAAGTGATAATATTAGTCAATTTTTTGACAAACTCGGCTTCGGAGCACTGCGTGAGATCGTCAAGCAAAGGCTTGAAGCCTTTGGCCTTTTCCTCTTTCCTGAACTTCTCAAGTTTGGTCAAAGTCACCATTTTGCCAAAACTTGATAGGGTTTGCTAAAAAGTGTCGAATTTTAGACCTCAACAATAAGCGGGAAATTGTGAAGCAGTGAACTATCAGTTTCTTTTGAGTTTCTAAAAGAGTTTTGTTAGATAGAATCAAACACTTTGCCGATCTCTCGCTCTGATTGTGATCGTTGTCTTCACAAAGAACCTTCGATTTGGGAAATTACAGATCGCATACTTAAAATTATATTACAGCTACCTTTGGTGGATATCATGTTACACGAATACCGCTAAGCAGCTTCTGGATATGCCGCCAAATTAAAGAATAATGCAGTGGTTATTTCTCTTTCTTCAAGGCGTAGCAACTCAGTGAATCCTATATTTGAAAGAATAGAGCTATTGATTGGCTTTCTGTACCAGAGAGGGGGGGGTGCCTTATAAGGGATTCCTAACATTCGGATGATGGGCCTTGGGCTTACCCACTGATCTAACTGTCGCCGCAGGCGAAGACACTGCAGGTGGTATTACATTCCCAGCATGTACTGAAGTGCCATTGGGTTGACCTGCGTTGGCGTACCCATTATTTTGAACCTCTTTAGCAGATGCTTCGTGATGGGTGATGTTAGTTGTCGTCGCTGTAGAAGCCACTGCAGGTAAAATAGGCTGGCGCTCCCGAGGAGGCACTGACGAGTCCTGTGCGGTATTGGTGTCTCCTATTAACTTACCTTTGGGAGCGTACTGATTATAAATAGCACTTCTGTTGTTTGGAAGGCCCCTTTCCCGGAGCACGCTTGTTTTAACATGGGCGGAAGTTGTTTGATCAACTGTATGCCTGATAGACTGGGCGCGAAACTTGGGGTCGAATACACTGCCAGGCGGGACGGGAGCTTTATTTTGTAGGTTTGGGGCTGCTTTGGCCGTCACGAAAGCAACTGGCGTCTGGACCTGAGCTTGGGGGTTAGGATGGCTTTCAACAGGACGATCTAAAGCGGGCGTTGTTGGCTGGGCTTCGCCCGCAGCTATTATGTCATCATCTTGGAGCTCGTCGCTAAACATGAAAGAATCGTCCAGCAATTCGTCGGGATCTTGGTCTGATGGTGGTTGAGGCTGCTGAGCGTGTTGTGGTTGTAGCTCACGGGCTGGAGCCGGTAGCGGTACAACATTTGGTGTTTGATTGATGTTCCGGCGTTTATATGGTGGGCCGCGCGCCTCGTGGTCACTTCTGGGAGTGCCAACCGGTAAACCAGTAGGTGCGCCGCGCGAGCTGTCTCCTGCGCGCGAGTTTTCTGCAAATTCATCTGTCGCGCGATATAGGTTTCCTTCGTCAAAATCGGGAGGATCAAACTTCACCTTATCAATCTTTGCCAGGAAGGATTTGTCATATAAACAGTTGCCCAGCGCGTTACCGAATGCGCGCAAGCTACGCTTCAGTGCATCTGTGACAGCAGACTTTTTAGCTCTTTCAAATGCTGATGATTTGCGTCGTTCATTCTCCACCGTCCCATAGCCTATATCCTCGCGAAACGTTCCATCGCTTAGCGTGACGCGGATGATCGCTGTGCACCCTATGCAGAACTTCCCTTGCCGCTCATCCATAAAATCGATTGTTATACTCTTGACCTCAGTGCTCCAACCATTATACCCAAAAATTTGGTTTGCTAGGTTTATTGCCTTCCATCCTTCAATGTATGCCACTCGATTCGCCCCAAATCCAACTCGCTTAGAAATGTACTCAGGTCCTAACTTTTTATCTAATTTTGCTTGAATATCTTCGGTGCTTGATCCGTTTGTCTTTGAAGCATCCATCGCTGCCTGTGATACCCCTATAGGCCTCGCACTCTTGATCCCAACATGTATCAATGACTTCTCAATCATTGTTGCAGTGTAGAAGGCTGATTTTTAAATCGGGTCACGTGCAATATCATTGATTTAAAAAACAGCATTTAACCAGCTGAATGCCATCCCGATGAGCGCGACCAAACAAAGATCGGAAGATAACGATGGAATCCTCTGTCATTCCGAGTCCATTGAGCTCGCGTTACAGCTACCATGCCATATTTAGTGATGTGTGTAAAACCAGATTTAGTCATCTGGTCGCACGGCTCTTGTTCAGTATGGCTGTTTGCATCGGAGCGTTGGCGAGCGCATTGGCACAACGCGGCGCTTCAAAATGGGAACGTACCCTCTCTGCACCCGGCAAAGGTATACTAGTATATGTGGGAATGTTGACAGTGGTATTAGCGCGCAAAAACTATCTTCATGTGCGGCTTCCAGGGTACTCGAGCGCGTTATCACAAGCGTACTGGCAACTATGTTCGGGACAAGCATTAGTACAGCTAGCAGTTCACATTTTAAGCAGTATTTGCATTGCAAGTGCGCTCAGGGACACCGTAACTGGAGCTCTACAGCCCCAACGTGTATTTGGATATCGCTTGGCCGTATGGTTGCTCGTGCCTGGTTTGTACACCGCACAACATGTGGCTTTTGACCTTGGCAGACTCGCTTTCAGATATGGCGCACAACATCAACACCCGCAACAATTCATTATAACAAGAATTCACAATGTGTTTGCGAAGTGCGGAGTGCTAGCAATAGCAGTCGCACTTGTACTACCGGTTGGCTCGCTATACCTTGGCCCACGCACAAGCTCTTTGGGTGTTGCAGGTACATTCCAGTGCGTGATTTTGGCATTTATGATCTTTGTCATTTGGGATCTAGTAAACCTTGCTTTCAATGCGTACTTGTCAATCGGGTGTTTACACAAAGGCAAACCCATATCGTCACTCTCTTCCACTCCAATGGAGACGCTTATTTCTGGCCTTTCATCAAAAAAGCCATTCACAAAGCTAACTGCTTTCCAGGAACTCTCATATAGGGCCACGTCTCCTAATATCCAACTTCGCTTACCTATTTACCACACGCGCCACAGGAATGTCTACATTTGGCCTAGCATTTTGAAAGAGTGCTTGAACACCATTGAAAGTACGAATAGTAACGTATCTGCCTTTATGAAAAGTGTTGAACAACAGCAAGAATCTCTGCGGAAACCAACCGCGAATAGACCAGAGTCCTTAGATGAACGTCTTAACGAAAATGGGCTCTTTGGAAACGACTACGTGATCACCTCAAGTTCTCAGTCAAGACTGCCAGGTTCCCCTCCAACCTCCGAAACACTAACCCATAGAATCACTTTACAAAACAACAATATATTTGCAAGGGGGAATGGCGACACTGTAGGATCAAGCCCCTTTCAGTTCTCTGATGTTGCAAACAACCCCATACTCACACGCCAGACCACTATTACGGATATTGTCGGTGACTGTCTAAGACAGCTAAAAGACACGTTCTTTGGTTTCTTTTTCCCAGTTCAGGACGAGGATTCATCTCCGCAGCTCAGTCTGTTTGAGCTTTGGCGTGTGTCCAAGAAAATGCAAGCAGAAAAGCTTGTTCCGCTGCCGGTGTGTTACGCTGAGTGCGTTATTGCCCTAATGGGCCTCTTAATCAAGTCACTAGAGGAAGACCCAAAGGGTGGCGTGGTTTCATCAGTCGGCGAGGTTTTGAAGATTTTAGAAAGATCGGTAGGTTCGTTGGGCGGTTTCGCTGAATGGAAAGACTCACTTGTTTCCAGAGAAACAGCGACTCCAGATGTTGTTACTATTCTTTACGATCTTTCGATTAACGCATTCCTTGAAATTGTGCTCGGTTACAACGAACTACTAAATAATGTTTACCTTGATGAAGATGTTGTCAAGCTGAGCAAATGGGTTCTGGAAATATGTAACGAGTAGCTAGCTTCATAAATTAAAAAAAAAGTGCATATAAATGCGCTACGTAGAATGCTTATGCCTTGAAATGCGGGCTTCTAGGTTTAAACACAATTATTCCTTTACTTTCTATTTCCCATTATATTGGGGGTACTTGAGTCGCTCTTTTTTCCTGACTGAGAGTTGTCAGAGTCCAAAAAGACAGGCTTTAGAACTTGTTCGTCGAAATTTGTGAACCACTGAGAATCTGCGGAAAATATAGTGCTCAGAGTTTCCCGCAGGTGCTGCTTGTCCAATGATACTCGGGAAGAGGACTGAACAGTGTCAGAGCTTAGCGGGTTAGTGGCTGTCGCAGTAGAGATAGGCACTGAGATTGGTTCCACGCTAGGAACCTCATCAGTGTATGAAGCTATTGGTCCTGTGGCGAGTGTGATAGGCTTAGGCATCTCGATATCAAATTCATCGTCTGATTCGTCATTTTCGTCAATGCACCCTGTCTTGATTCCTAGAACTTCCAACATGCCAGCCGTCGTACCTCCAAATATGATGACTGTAAGCACCACAACAACCAATACGGTAGCAAGCAAAGTAAATTTGAACTCGCCTTGTAACCCCATTGCCAGTGCGACACCCACTGCGCCTCTCAGGCCAGCCCAAAATGTCATCATTTGATACTGGTACGGTATTTCATCAGGAATTGCAGCGTCGTTGCCATATATCCCCATAGATCTTCTTGCTTTGACCCTGTAAAGCCAATTAACGAAATTCGAAAGTGGAAACACTGCGCACCAACGTGCGACACAGATGGAAATTCCTGTTATTATGATTAGCAGCGGCTTGTAAACCAACTCAACCTCGGTAAATAGGGACAAGCCCAAGTAGATGAAAATAAAATTTTCAGAGAGTTGGGCCAAGAGTTGAAATATGTATTTCACTGTAATCTGGGTTCTTCTGGACATGTTGAAGTAAGCATAGTGCTTCAAAGTTATGCCGCAAAACAGTAGCGAAACAATTCCTGACATATGGCAACCATTGGAGAAAAAGTAGGATTCGTATGCTATTAGAAGTACTAGGCAACTCTCAATCCGAGGATACCGCCGAATCAAAGTGTGCTTAAGAAGTAATGCAACTAAAATTCCAATCATTACCCCTATCAGTAACGAAACTGTGAAGGTCATGAGGAAAAGCCCTATACCTTCGAAAAACGAGGAAAACTTGGCAGGTTTACCGTGGAACTTTTGACAAGTTTCGAACATGACGATGGATATGGCATCATTAAGCAAGGATTCGCCAAAAATAATGGTATACAACTTGGGATCAACCTTGTAGGCATTGAATATCGATAAAATAGTGACAGGGTCAGTGGCAGAAAGCGTAGCACCAACTGAAAGTGCATCCACAAACGAAATATCAATGCTTTCCAGCCCAAGCGCCGTCCAGATATACAGAATCACACCTAGCACCACTGATGAGATAAAAGTGCCGGGGATCGCAAATACCAAAATTGAGACGATATTGTTGAAGAAATTGACCTGATTAAGCTCGTAGCCTGAGTTCAGAATGATAGGCGGCAGCAAAATGTTGAAGAAGTATGAGGAATTGAAGGTGACCGCGTCCTGGATGTAATGACCAGGAGAAAGCCGGATTATAAGGCCCACGACCATACCGTAGAAAATTGAGAGCACTGTTTCATGGACGGCCTTGATGCGGCGCTGTGTAAGGAAGTAACTCGACCACAATGCTGATATCAGCAGAAATAACATGATGAAAAGAGCCCAAGATGAGAATATCTCTTCGGTTACCGGGCTGACTTCGTCGCCCGGCAGTGTGCCTGCAGGTGGATCCTCATCACCCGGCAAAACACCTTCCTGATCATCTGGGTCCGTGTTCACGCCCTTCGCCCAGCAAAGAGCGCCGCGAAACGCGAGGCCAAGCACCAGCTGTGTAAATGTAGTTGACATATGCAAACGGATTTAGAGTATCCCGAGGTTGCCACTCAACTAAAAAGGGAAGGCTGAGGTGTAATACTTCGTATTCCCCGAGTCTTTGATCAAAAGTGCCGAACCCTCGATGAGTAGTCTGGTCTTGAAATGTGCTGGTGAACGTGAAGTTGACTTTTATATGTTAGCCGTCGGTTGAACCACTAAGATAACGGGTATCGACCTCGTCCAAATAGTCACGCCAAAAATTGCTATAGCTAAACTTTCGCCCAGTTACCGAGTTTCGCACTGGAAATACTCTCACTGCAATGCTAGTACATATGATATGGCACCTTCATTTTCCCCGGTGCGGAATAGAAGTCAGGGAAATCGATAACCCGTAAGCAACGATTAATCACATCGCCAATCAACGCCGAAGACCGAGAGTGGATCGATGATCATCGGATCGAAGAACATCGGAAGCCTAGGAGAGCCCTAAGGAACCCCGCATTGCAGCTTTGTATGACTTAGTTTTGTTGTAACAATCGCGAGGAATTTGAGAACCTTATTTCTCAAAATACGTAGGGTCAGAGGAAGGAAATTTCACCGCACTGAGAAAATTGAGCACTGATAAGACCCGCAGATGGGCGGGATGGGATGCCCTCAAAATGCGAGTATTGCCACTTCAATTTTTCTGCTGAATATTTGATTAAGCGCCATATAACGTTTTATAAGCAAGCAGTTTGAACCATGAGCGGAAGAGTAGCAAGCCGCTCGAGAAACTTTGACAGTTCATTGCATCGAGCTTGGCCTTGAAGCTAACTTAAAGTGTATCTTTCGAATAGATGTTACCCAAGAGCCTGCCTGTACCATACGAGGAAATATGCATCATACGGAGAGCCCCAAGTAATCGACTCAGCGGCCGCGGGCGTCATTTGGATTGCCGAAAATAATATTGACGGAGAGAGCTGTGCCGCGGCTTCGATTTAAGGATTTGCTGTCACATTGAGGAACACGCTTTGCCGCTTTGCGGACGGCCACGGACAGGGTCGCACAATGACCCTTCTCGAGTAAAACGAGCGCCTTGTCCTCCAAAGCTTAGGACCAACGTGGCGAAAGCGTACGATGTACCCAAGGGAAATCTGGGGGCTTCCAGTGTTAAAGCAGCAGTTCGTCCTCCGTCTACGGAAAGAATATGCATCGAGATTGTCACATATGGCCGGTATCACAGCCAGCTGCTGGCAGACATCGAGGAAGGTCGTCTGCACTTCTCTCTACTAGAAGTGAGTACTTCTCGCGCTCCTGCCCTTCTTGCAAGTGCAAGTTGGCGGCTAGAGTAAGGTCACGAGCACGTCACGTTAAGTCACGTGCATGTGAGTACATTTGAAAGTACTCGTTTAAGCTGTTGCACACGTGCCCGTACCAACCTCTCCAAATGATGCGGAGAAAAAAAAAAGTAGCGCCAGATTCAAGTGAAAAGCGATGGCTACTCGAACACTCAAACAAAACGCCAGATTTTTCCGTGAGTCTAACAGACTACTAAGCCCGCAAAGGTCCTACGTCAGCAGCAGCATGTCTCGTCCTATCGTTATTTCAGGTCCTAGCGGTACCGGAAAGTCCACTTTGCTGAAAAAGCTGTTCAACGAGTTCCCAAACAAGTTTGGGTTTTCAGTCTCGTCCACCACAAGAAGTCCTAGACCAGGCGAGGTCAACGGTACACACTACAACTTCGTCACTGTGGAGCAGTTCAAGGAGATGATTGCTGACGGGAAGTTCATCGAGTGGGCCCAGTTTTCTGGCAACTACTACGGGACCACCATCGCGTCCGTCAACGAGGTTACCAACAGCGGCAAGCGCTGCATTCTTGACATTGATATGCAGGGTGTCAAGGCCGTGAAGAAGACTGACCTGAATGCGCGCTTTCTGTTTATAGCGCCTCCTTCAGTCGATAGCCTTAGGGAACGCCTGACGGGCCGTGGCACAGAGACCCCAGAGTCGCTTCAGAAACGTCTTGACGCCGCCACAGCCGAGATGGACTACGCGCAGACTGGCGCTCATGACAAAATTATTGTCAACGACGAAGTTGACGTCGCTTACGCGCAGATGAAGGAGTTCATTTTCTCCGAGTGAAGTGGCCGTTACGACTTGCTTCTCGCAGCTTTGCGCTCATTAGTATCGACCATGGGCATCTCGGCAAGCTGCGCTCTCTATAGCGCGGTTGTCTTTGCTCATCTGTGTATAGATATATAAAGGCATACCGATAAAATTTCAGAGTCCTTTAGCTGCTAGTAAAACAAATCAAAAACAAAATCAAACAATAGAGCAGCGGAGCCGCTAGATATGTCACACCTACCTTCGAGTTTCGACGGTGCTGAGCAAGATGTGGACGAAATGACTTTCTTAGAGAAGATGACCTTCCACTGCAAACAGCAACCATTGGTACCTTTGGGAACGCTAGCAACCACGGTGGCCGTTATACTGGCGGCACAGAATGTGAGGTCCGGAAACAAGCGTAAGGCCCAGAAGTACTTCAGGTGGCGTGTGGGCCTTCAGGGAGCCACGCTGGTGGCCCTGGTCGCGGGCAGTTTTATCTACGGCACTTCGCAGAAAGAACGGCAGTCCAAAGAAGATGCTCTGCGCGAGAAGGCCAAACTCAGAGAAAAGCTTTGGATCCAGGAGCTTGAGCGTCGTGACGAGGAGACGCAACTTCGCAAAAAGAGAGCTGAGCTCGCGCGCTCCAGAGCGAAAGAGCTAGAACAAGAAACGCAAGGATTGCAGCAAGAACTTCGCGACCTTCAAGCCAAGACATCCTCTAGCAAATAATTCACTAGAGCGTGCAGCGAAGTTGATTTATCTATCCAGGGGTTAACTAGTAACTATGTTGATGATCTCTCTAATGTGGGGGGCGGGGGCGCTCGCGGGCAGTGGGACCCCTAAAAATAACATGTCAATCTAAATTATATGCAGGGAGCAAAGTGCTAGGTCAACCAGCTGGCAGCTCCTTTATTCGTAGGTTTGTGAATATCTTTATTATGTCTTCAACGTACAGTGCGATTCGGACTTCCTTGTAATAACACCTGTATAAGCAACCTACTCGCCAAACTTGATTTCTGGATTAACAGTGAAAAGCCATTTAGGCTACCGCGACCACTCTAAGCTTTACTGGCAAGACTTGAGGTCGTTATGCGCTATTTGGCAGGCTCTGCGATAAACTTCAGCGTTTGGACTCCTGAGCCGTGCGCTACAAATATCTTTGTCAGAGCACCCCCACAAGCGACAGTTGCTCGTCTTCTACAGTATGTCCATTGGCAACTTAGCCAGCGCTCTGAATCGCCGCTGCTACCCACTGAGGAGTATTGCCTGGTGCTTGATGACCAGCCTCTGACATTAAGCACACCATTGCAGACGGTTAGCGCGCATTCCGGCGGAGTGATTAAGCTAAAAATGCAGCGGAATGATGGTATCCTCAAAGAGTCCGGTACATCTCTGGGATATCACGGAGAATCAGACTTTGCACAAACCAACGTAGAGTTCCAGCTGAATGTGCTCTCTACCGACAAATTGATGAGCAGACTTGAAAGAGGGGTGTCATTGAACTCGACCCTGGCAAAACTCAAAAAAGCGGCAATTGGGCATCTGAATGACTATGAAACACACAACGTACGCAACCTTTGCAGCATAAAACAACATACCGTACAAGACCTAGTCGGTTTTGACATTCTAGGCCGTCTTCATCCCACATATTTGACTACAGATGACTCCAACAACGATCTGCGGCTCTACGACCTTTTGGGATTCGATTTTTCACCTGACAAATTTGGAAGTTGCTGTGTCATGTTCAGGACGCGTCACGATCAAGAGCTTGAAGACGGGATAAGCGTACGCTTTATTTCGGAAGCCAGCCTTACGATGGATCGGATGGTAGTTTCCACGGAAACAACAGTACACGAAATGAAGGAGTTCATATGTACTGTTTACGGCCACACTCTACGGCTCACGCCGGCAGATGTTAAACTGGTTTACAAAGGCCAGTTGCTGCAAGAGGCGAACTCGACAGGTCAACCCTCGAAAGTGTTGGAGTACATTTCCGAAAGTAGAGGGGCCAAAGTTCATGTTTTCATAAACCAAGAATACACAGAACCCGGGCCAGGTTTCTGGAATGAGCTTTTTAATAGCTCAGAGAGGTTCACGTTCATGAGTAGAAGTGCGTCTGAAAACGTGAGCATAAGCGCCGAAGAGCCCCGCAGGACTACTTCAGAAACGAACCGGCCAGCTAGCATGCCTAGTATTCAAACTCCCAATGCCGTGCATACTTCAGAAAATCTAACCCAGTTTCCAAATTCAGCAGTCTCTGTAGCCGATGAATTCACGCCAGCGCGGTACGACTTTTTCACGGAATCTGGTTACCACATTGAGCGCACTGGGGAAAGGTTCGAAAGAGTTTTAATATCAGGATCGGAGCACTTCATACCCCCAAACGCATTCGAACCCACTGTAAGCATAGTTAAGATAGCAGGCATTGAGACCGAACTGTTGCCAGATGAGTTCTCCCTATCCGGCGGCTCACTTTGCTTATCGACTCAGGCAATTAAGCGAATAGAAGATCAACTAGGCGTCAAGCTGGCACATTCAGTGGTAGTTAGCTTGGGACCTACTCCAACTTCAAGTTCTCCCCACCCAAGTGCAGGCCAGGCAATTATAGTGCCTGAGACTCGCCGAATGGCGAGGATTCGCCAATGGGTCGAAACAATCATGAGGACAGTGTACTTGTTGTTGCGAAACTCTGTTTTCTACTTTGTGATCTTTTTTCAGTTGGTATCGTTCTTACCGTCCTTCTATTTCTTTCTTGGGATAGCCCTGATTGTTTTAAAGGCAGTCTGGAGTACAACAGAGATTTGGGATATGTGGCGGGACTTGCTGTGGGGGGAGCAGGCCGATAAGCTGGGCGAAGAAGAGCAGGTTATGTTAAGAGAAATCTTGAACACGAAGCCATTCGACAAACAGTTTTACACCAGATTTACAGGCAATCAAGCAGTCACTGAAGCTTTGATTGATCGGCTACAAAATGACTTGGAACTGCGTGAAAAGCTTTCCGGGGAATTTCAACTGGACTATACAGAATCCCTTCAAATTTCGGTCCCCAAGCTCTTCGAAAGCTGTACGGCCACGCAATTCGACCAAGTGGGACCTGAATCTTTAACAGAACTATTTGAGCCCATTCTCAATGAAGTAGCAGGCCATTTAGATAACACCGCAGGGCTTTCAGGAGCTGGTAAAGAATCTTTGAAACTGCTACGTGCTTACGCGTACCAACAGTCGAAACTTCCATGGTACAAGGGCGCAATCCGGTGGGTTTCGCACAAAAGTAGCAGCTTGTACAACGGGGGTCTTGTTGAATGGTTAATGCCAGAGCGTGTGCCCCGGACAAGAAGAGGGGCAGGGATAAGACAGGTTTTGCATATCATATGGGACTTGCTCAAACTCTCCTGTCTCTTTGTTTTAATTGTGCTACCCAAATTTCAGATTCAAGCAGCAGATATGGCCAACCGTGTTGCCACCGACGAGGAGCACCAGGACTGAATTAGCGCCCCTTGTGAGACGAGCTCTAGTGCGGGTGGGATATGTTGACAAGAAGTTTTGTACAGGAGAATATCGTTTCATGATAATGGACTAGACGCAGGTCAAACTTATGGTCTTGAATAACGTGCGCGCTTGCGTACCGCAAACCCTCGGGGCATTGAACATGAAGCGCGCTCTCGACCCATTTGCCGGCGTGACGTATATAAGCTAATTTAGAAGCATCATGTTTTAGTTATATTGTTCTTTTTTAACATCGCTGAACCACAGCTTACCACTATCTGTTGGTTAAGATTTTGAATATCATCAAAGCAAGAGAAAACAATTATTTAACTTTTCAAACTTCCTGCAAGAAATCTTGTTTCAGTGTTGCATCCATGATGCGACACTACAGGTTTTGTTCGAGAGCGTGAAGTCGCTCCCCTGGACTTACTTGGTCTCATTTTTCGCTAGGAGCATCTGTCTCTGGTTTTCAAAGTCACTCTTTAGTTTGCTGACATTTTTTGCCTCTATCTGTCCACCTAACTAACTAACTAACTAGCTTTTCGCCATTTTTCGTTTTCGCAGAGCTTTTCGCCATCTTCTAAATCCCAAAGCTTGACAAATCGTAGAAACAAGTCTGAGAAACAATCTGGAAACAAGCAAGAAATAAATTCACGTGAGCTTTGAGAATTATAGGTGAATTGATAGCCGCTTCGTTAGTCCCTATGAACGGGAGCAGCTAGTCGTGAGACAAAAATTGTCCAACATTTAAAATGTTTAATAATTTGGTTGCAAATAGTATTTGGAAACAAGAGCCAGGAAACAGGTGGGAAACAAGTTGGAAACAAGAGCACGTGACCACAAGCTACAAGTCGTAGGTCATATTGAACAGGCGCAGAAACGCGGCTAGGCACATTGTTCATATCAATATCGAAAAGAACCGGAAACAAAAGCCGCGAAACAATCTAGAAGCAAGCGGGAAACTTATTCACGTGATACGTACAGTTTGGATGATATTGGCAGTGCGCAAGCTTAAGCTTTCCCTTATTGACTCGATATTTTCGACTGAGCACCAAAGTCATGACATCACATCTTCTGTTAAGTGGCATCCCGAATACCAGCGGCATGTGAGCATAAACTAATTGCGTTCGAAGCTCAGCTCCCTAGAACTCGTCGTGCTACTGCTGTCGTGGAATGCTCCTGTCCAAAGCCTCCGAGGTATGTCCAGTTAAGCTCCGCGACTTCGCTGGATATACTTTCCGTAAGCTTATTTTAACTCATTAACTCATTCCCTTTAAGGTCGCTGAAAATCTTATCTAATCTTCTCGAAGGTTCATCAGCTCGGGAAACTTGAGGTTCCCGGCTGGTGAACAGAACGCCCTCAGCTATACGGGTTCTTGTCGGCAGGGATAAGTAGTGCTGATAAATATCACCGGACTGGCTCTTTCTTCACGTTATGGCTGGCCTCAGACTCATTTCCTAATCATGTCTCGAGTCTCGGCTCTGTTGCCCTGGCCATTAAGTGGCGCCCGGTAATATTTTGGGTTTGTAACCAGTTAGTTTGGTTACCTTAGTAATTGTTCTGTTGGCCGCGCTGACGCCCACTCAGCGCCTGGATCAGCTCCCCATTAACTAACTTCAACGTGGCCATGGCCAGGCCCGTCAGTTTAGTAATCCCTGTCCGGGTAACTACGTTTAGTTGTGGAAAAGACAGCTACCGCCGGAAAAACTATATAAGCCAAGGGTCGATGTTGGATAAGGGTGCTGTATCGATCTAATCTCGCTCGACAGGATACTAGTTTTCTTCAAGCTCCAAACCAACCCAAATCACATACACAATGGTCGCACAAGTTCAAAAGCCAGCCCCAGCCTTCAACAAGACTGCCGTCGTTGACGGTGTCTTCGACGAAGTGTCTCTGGACAAATACAAGGGTAAGTACGTCGTCTTGGCCTTCGTCCCATTGGCCTTCACTTTCGTCTGCCCAACTGAGATCGTCGCCTTCTCCGACGCTGCCAAGAGATTCGAAGACTTGGGTGCTCAAGTTCTGTTCGCCTCCACCGACTCTGAGTACTCTTTGTTGGCCTGGACCAACGTCGCCAGAAAGGACGGTGGCTTGGGCCCAATCGACATTCCATTGGTCGCTGACACCAATCACTCTTTGTCGAGAGACTACGGTGTCTTGATCGAGGAGGCCGGTGTGGCTTTGAGAGGTCTTTTCTTGATCGACCCTAAGGGAATTGTGAGACACATCACCATCAACGACTTGCCAGTCGGCAGAAACGTTGAGGAGGCTTTGAGATTGGTTGAGGCCTTCCAATGGACCGACAAGAACGGCAGCGTTTTGCCTTGCAACTGGACCCCAGGTGCTGCTACCATCAAGCCAGACGTCGAGGGCTCCAAGGAGTACTTCAACGCCCACGGCAAATAAGTGGCATTAGCTTAGCTTTATGTACGACGATATATGCCTCTACTTGAATATAGAATGATCGACTGAATGAAACCTTTACGGCTGAATCAATTTAACCGTCATACCCTGTTGAGCAAAATGCCCGCTCTGTGTACTTTTCCCACAATGTGTCGTCGTGAGCCAGCTTGACTGCAAGATCGATGTAGTCCTGCGCTAGCAGCGATTTCATGGAGTAAGGTTCTGAATCTGAACAATACTCCACTTGATATTTGAATGCGGATTCCGCGGCCTCCTCTTCGGATGCGCCGAGCTTCAGCGCCTTTTTGTATTCTTTGTCGATAACATCCAGGTCCGCGTAGTACTGAACGAACCGAGTTGGCGAGAAGAGCTGCGGAGCGTAGCCTGGACCGGGCTTCAGGTTTGAAGGCATCCGCTTGGGGATTGTTTTGTCGACCTTCTTCTTTTTCGAGCCCCGCAGAATACTTGAGAGACCGTCCCACGCAGAAGCCTCAGCTTTGTTCGAGACATCGTACTCAATTTGAGACTCTAATTGTCTGAAAAACGCATCCCAGGGTTTGAATGAGTTGAGGGCTTCCTGTGTTACGCCTTCTTCCAGGCCCGTGGTGTTGTATTCCCAAACCCTGAAAGCGGGGTTGAAAGTCGGTATCACGGAACCTGCGATGTTGACAATACTGTAGCGCTCTACGCTCGTATCCTTAGGGTGCTTCTTCTTCTTCTTCTTCTTCTTCTTGTCCTTCTTGCCTTTCTTTTTGTTAGCTCCAACTTTCCCCATCCTCGATGCAACCTTTTTATAGAAACCCTCGCGAACCGAATCCATATACGCGTTTTTGTTCACGGGCTTTGCTCCCATAAGTCTAACATCACTGGCTTCAATCGCACTTTCTAATACTTCGCCGTCGTCTTCATTGAATTCGAAGGAGAAATCTTCGTCATCTAGCGCCCTTTTGACAGTGTTGGTAGACGCCTCTACCGATTTCCAGGATTTCTTGCCGTCAACAGGAACGAAGTGGTCCATATTCATGTGGCCGTACAAACCACCTATTATGACATCTCTGTACTCGTTCGTCCAGAGTGTATACTTGTCATAGCAGCTTTGGTCAAAGTTTTTTGGTAGAGGCGGAACATGCCCAGTTAGCCAGACTTTCATGCCTCTTTCCCTGAGCTCTTCTAAAACATAACCAAGCCATAGAAGCAATTGGTATCCAGGCTGCTTTTTGGAGTTGCAGTTGTCTACTAGGGGATTCGCCTTGTACAAGTAGAGCGTATTAATTGACAAAACAGCGAGTTTACCAGGGATGACTTCGACAAAAAATGAGGTGTCCCTGGCAAAAGCCCTTTGCTGGTCCTCAGGAATCAAGTTCGCCCACATGTTGTAGAATTCGCGTGTCTGTAAGGTGGGTCCTAGCGAGAATAAATTATGGGGGAAGACGTCATTATTTCCAACACTCGGTACTATACTAACGTCGAAGTCGCGAGGGTCCACACTGTCGGGGTTTCTAAACATGGCTTCAAACCGCTTTGTTAATTTGGAATTCATGTCAAATATCTCTGCTTCCGTTCTAGGATTATTACGATCATTGTCATGCCGAATGTTGTCGCCCGTCCATACAACAAAGTCTATCTTGTCGCGAAGATTATTTTCTATCCACTTTAGTGTGTACTCCATTAAATCCATTGAGCTGTCACAACCCGCCATGGCGGTACCGAATCGGGTGGCTTCATCCTTCTTGCCCTCAGGTCGACCGCGATGGCACACATTTTCGATTGATGACCCCGTCTTGTAAAGGGGATCAGGATGTATATCAGTGATATGCAAAAACCGCCCACGAAGCTTTTGGGATTTTCCGTTCGAGAAACGGACAACCTTTACGGAAGAGTCTGGACTGAGTCCTAATGCTTCTAGGTGGCCCGCAAGCTGCTCGCTGGGGACTTCCTCAACAGACAAGCGCTGACCGGATGGGGCTCGCAGCATGTGAATAAGCTGTTCCTTTTTAACACATACTACTACAAGCAATGGGAAAGCTAGAATAATGTATAACAGTGTTCGAAGGCGCCATTGTCGGCAGTTTGAGCTTCGAGTCTCGTATTCAGCCTTTTTCTCAGACATCGGCAAAGCACTTAATGAAAGGCTCGAGAAAGCCTCTTTTCCTGGGGACAAAAAGAATGCAGCAGACTTTTCGCCAAAAGCCTATGCTCTTCACACGCTTTCCAGTAGCACGACGTTCGGACGCTCTTATTTTATTGAGTTAGCTAAAATTAAGCAAAGGGTGAGCACTTCACTCAAAAGTAAGCACGTGGCACGAGGTGACGCTCACGTGAGCATTACCGAACTAATTCTACTTGGACGTTTCAGAAGTCCTCCACGGCTTTGATGAAAATGGAACTAAGCGTTGAAGTCACCGAGGCTCCAGAGTTACAACAATGGCTAATATTGGAAGGGCGTGAATTGTTAACCCTGGACTCTGACAACGTCCCAACAATTATTTGAAGAGCCAAGAAGGTTGGAATAATTATGTGATAATAAGGACAAGTTTCTGCGTCATAGCTTCTAAAAGGCATACACTGTCGAATTCCCAATTTTCGCAGGAGTCTCTTGAAAAGTTTACTGACCAAGAGTCATATTTTCGCGTCAACTTTCGTCGACATTTTGATCAATCCCGACCGTTTCATTTAAAGCGGGCAGGAGGGACCCATATGCGAACCGTTTTGGGCTTTAAATGGGTTTCTTAGACGCGATCTGCGCAGGCAAAAATATTCGACCTAAGAAGTGTCGCGACGCGGGCTTTTCTCTTCACTGGAGTTTACGTTGGACGCGAAAACTGTAGTGAAAACGCGAAAAAAACAACCCTTCATAGTGAAATGAAAACAATAACCCAACGACGACAAATGTCTCCAAGGACAACATTCTCAAGAATGGACCGGTTGAAGCTCATCATTTAACTCTTTGTAAACGCGTCTAACCCGATGTGGCAATGCCACGGATGAAACTAGGTCGCGGCTGGCGTCTGTTTACCAATTTAGACGCAGGCAGAAGAGCCAAGTCTTCGGCGGAGAGAGTTGTGGAGCATAGGTGACAGATATATATGAGTTACGTTCAACGCATGGTATGCTTCCTTTGGAACCTCTTTAGCCGTTTTGCGCACTTGCTGATTTAGCTGACACACCGCATTGAGCAGATTCTTGGACACGCACAGTCATGCTGCCACCTATCAACAGCCTTTTGCAGGAGCACCGTGGCGAAAGATCGCAATCCGAACCTTGCTCCCCATTTTTCAGCCCCGCAAGGCTTAACTCCTTTAAGTTGGACGACAAGGGCGTCATTAAACTGCCTCCTCTTCTTGGCCAGACGCCCCGTCAACCATGCACACCTGCGCCAATGGCGCGCACACTAGCTCCAGTACAGGACCTTAACGTGATTGGAATATCTACACCTAGAGCCAGCCTAAAAAGAGCACAGTCATGTTCTAGCGTAATAGAAAGTTCTCCCATTTTCGCGCACCGCAGCGTGCCCGAAACGCCAGACGCCCCTGTTACCAACAAACCTGCACACACTAGAGCCATGACACCAAACTCTTTGACTAAAACACCCGCTGCCGATCACAGAAAAGCATTTGCATTTATCACGCATTCACAGGATACCTTCCCATCGAAAGAACCCTCCATCGACAACGCTCCGCTTGCCAGGCGCAAGAGGAGAAGAACCTCGAAGCACGAGCTCAACATTCTGCAGTCTGAATTTGAAATTTGCCCTACGCCTGACAAGCAGAAACGTGCTGAGCTTTCAAAGCGTTGCTGCATGTCTGAAAAAGCCATCCAGATCTGGTTTCAGAACAAAAGACAGAGCGTAAAACGCCAGCAAAAGGCCACATCTTCGGACACTTCTGCGCCATCCACGGAACGCCCTGAAGCACACACAGTGACGCCCCTGGCGACAAGAACGCTGCGGCCTGGTCATGCATTCAAACAAGACCCAGCAACTCCGTCATCATCTATTTTGGACACTTCCAACCTTGTTCTTGAAAGTGTACCTCCCTCAGACGTGGCTTACTGCAGCCCGACACTTTCGAAGCAGCAATCTCATCAGCAGCTCGGCCGCGGACAAGCATTGACGTTCCGCTTGAAGAACGACACAAAAACCTTGACGCCCATTAGAACATCTCCTAATAATAGGGTTAACAAGCTGATAAATGGCAATAAACGGCCATCTCCATCGAGTGATAATATTTCGCCAACGCGGAAATCGAAGTGCACTTTCAAGGCCTATCAAGATACCCATAAGCGCTCTGCTCTCGAGGAGGTCAATGTCAACATATTAAGGAGCTGAGGGCAGCTAGGTGTTTGGGGTTCAAAACGGGGGATTTCCTGTTTTGCGCAGGTCATGGCAATGAGGTATATATGTTTTGTATTTAGCATTTTAAAATTAGGCACTTCTACTACTATTGGAGACGTTCCACAGCAGCGAGTGATGACAGCTACAAGAGAAACCGAGAACGCATATCATGCTAATGGAATTAACATTGGGTTTTTGAAGTTAATACGATATACACTTGTGATTTTTAAAATACAATCAAAATAACATCTCCCATGGAGTGGAAAAGACAACGTATATGTATAACCGGATTTAAGCTCTCTTTCTACCGGTGGTCTTGGTGTGTTGACCTCTGACACGCAAGCCCCAGAAGTGTCTGATACCACGGTGAGCTCTGATCTTCTTCAATCTCTCCAAGTCGTCTCTCAACTTGGACTCCAAGTTGTTAGCCAAGTTGTGGTAGTCCTTACCGTCGTTGACGTCCTTTTGACGGTTCAAGAACCAGGCTGGGATTTTGTATTGGGTTGGGTTCTGCATGATCTGGACGATTCTCTCCAATTCTTCCTGGGTCAACTCACCAGCTCTCTTTTGCAAGCTGACGTCAGCCTTCTTGCACACCAAGTTGGCGTAACGACGACCGACACCACGGATGGTGGTCAAGGCGTAAACGATCTTGATGTTACCATCGACGTTAGTGTTCAACAAACTGCGAGGGAGTTAGTACATGTCGCCGGACTGCGCGAACAAGCGCCAGCAGACGAGCCCGTTTCGCTCAGGGGATTCAATACTGCATTCCGCAGCCTCACGGTTGTGCATATGCTGCTTTCCCATGGAAGATCTTCATCCGCCCTTTGTCTCATGAAACGCGCTCGCTGATCTGGAAATCACTCATCTATCACTCTTAATTGCCACATACCGCAAAATGTGCTGGAAAGAACCTTGTTCTTGGATAACTAGAGACATCTTTGACGCTTTACCTGGCTTGCTTCACTAGTACGTTCTTGCTGGGTCTCTTTTGGAAAAAAAATCAATACCTTTACGCTTGCAAGTTCCCGTCGTCCAACCTGCGGAGCATCGCGGGTCGCCAGACCCACCATTGGCCGCCGCCACCCTGCCGAAACCTTTCCTAGGCAGAGCGCGTCCCAGCCCGGAGGTGGCGAACTGCGTGGGTTCCACCAGCCTAGCGCACGCCGGCTCCGTGCAGAGGCGAAACTGTACCGGCCTGCCGCCTGCCTAGCTTCCTTCTAGGCTCGTGCGCGGGACGACGCGGTAAAATTTACGAAAAATTCCACAAAACAAAAATCTGTAAAATTATTCAGTTTTACAGGATGTATGGATGTTGGGCAAGCAGTCACAAGAAATGAAACTCGTGGACTGATGTCTCAAGTGTTTGGTCCGGATCTGATCTAGCACATGACTGAGAGCCAGGTAGATCGTTTCTACTGTGGGCGCTTTTAAATTTGTAGATTGTAGTTAATGACGTCTAAGAACGAAGCAGAAAGGAAGGGATGGGAGTTATGTACGCCATGTTATTTCGTGCCCGATAATTAACAGTAAGCATCCCAGTAGACTTTACCCATGTCTCTCAAAGACTTACTATATACAAGAGGTATGCAGTTATATGGAATGTGTGACAGCAAGGTACTCTAGGGCCTCGAGCTCGATGAAGATGCGGCGCGCCTTCAAAATGTCGTTGACGTCGACAAATTCCTTTTGAACAATGTTCACGTTCTCCTTGAAAGGCTCGGAGTACCTGAAAAGGCCACCTCTTGGCGCGTTTATGACGAACAGCAGGTTTTGTTTTTGTAGTTCGTGCTCTTGGAGGAATTTCTCAAATACCAGCTCGCCGTCGTCGTTTTCGAGCGAGGTAGGAAGAACCTCCAGCTCGTTAACGTCGAGATCGTGCGTCTCGCACAAGCTATGCGTGCCACCGATGATGAAAAGATTGCCGCGTCTGTACTGGTAGCTCAGCGCGTTAATGAACGCCTGAGAGTATACCTTCTGTGGCAGCTTTGTGGTGTAGTCGTTGGGCGCGCTCCGGGCTAGCGCTCTAGCGCCGTTGTGCCTCGTAGGCGAGTTGGCGTCACCAGCTCTGGCCTTACCCGAGCCCTTTTGCGGCAGCAGTTTGCGCCGCGAGTACCCATTCTCGCTTCTGCCGGGGGGATTCGAGGACCCCACACGCTTGTTATCGTTTTCGTAGACCACCGCTTTCCATAATATGTCCCTTCTTAAGGGCGCGTCCAGCACTGATGCAGGGACCGGTACGAACGTCAGAGGTTCAAGCGACGGAAATGACCGAAGGGTAGCCAACGTGAAGGCTGGTGGCAAGGCTGCACCCGATAGGGCCTTGCTCTGCGACGATTGCATTCTGATGCCCCGCATGCACTGTAGAAGTTAGCATCAAGTACGCTTACGTGTTGAGAACGGAAAGTTCGTGCTCAGAATCAAAAAGAGATAACATACCTTCGAAAGAAGCCCGCTAGTCCGCGTGAATGACATTGCGACCGCGCTGTATCCGTATTATTCCAGTTTCCTCGTCTAAAAGACGGCTTTGACCTATGAAGTATCAGTTTTGAAAATTTTGGACCTGTACTATATTCGTCATCAATGATATCAACACCTTAAGGAAGAACAGCTGTGGAACTGAGAGCAACATGCGCACTTTAGCGCCTGCGAATGCCTCAGTTAGCATTAACATTCATGACCTCATGCAGAATACTGGTAGTATGTATTGTGGACATCTCCCTATCAGCGCCGTTGAACAGCCTTTAATCATCACGTGAAAATTGCCACATATAGGAAAATTTTATAGCTCATCGCATCTCATCGCTTCACTGAAAGGTGCAGGATTACGCGGTCAAATACATCAATTGACGACCTGGATACTGACAAGAGTACGGAATGTCTTCCAAAGCAAGATACTACTTGGAGCAGGCTATTCCAGAGGTCGATGACCTTATTAACAAGGGCCTGTTCACCAAGAACGAGGTCAGCACCATCATGAAGAAAAGAACCGACTTCGAGCACAGGTTGAATTCAAGAGGATCCAGGATCAAAGACTATGAGAAGTATATTGAGTATGAATCAGCCTTGGAAAAGCTTCGTCAAAAAAGGGTTAAAAGAATACTTGAAGGCGTGAAAACCAATAGTGTATCAGACTGGTCCATCGAGCAGAGAATACAGTTCATCTTTCAACGTGGCTGCAACAAGTTCCCAAAAGACTTGAAATTTTGGTCTCTATACCTGAATCACCTTAAATCAAGAGGGCACAAAACATCCTACCGTAAGATACACAATGTTTACAACCAACTCTTAAAGCTACATCCAACCAACATTGATATCTGGGTCAGTTGTGCGAAATACGAATACGAGGTTCACGCAAACTTTAAGAGCTGTAGAACAGTCTTCCAAACGGGGCTTAGATTCAATCCTGACTCGCCACAACTATGGCACGAGTACGTCAAGTTCGAGCTCAACTTCATCACGAAGCTCATTAACAGACGCCGCGTTTTGGGTCTTATTAACGAGCGGGAACAGGAACTTGATATGCAAGCACAGCAGCAAGAAGCAAGAGCCCAAGCTGAATCGGACTCGGAAGAGGGGACTGAAAGCACTGGAATTTCCACGGGAGACGCTATGAAGGACAAGCTCAACGAACTCCCAGAAGCCGACATGGATATGTTGGGCAATGAAGACACCAATCCAGCATTACGCGGAGACATAGCCCTAACTATTTTCGATCTCGCAATGAAGAGCTTGGGCAAAAGCTTTCTCGAGAGACACAAAGGTTACTATGCGGTCATCGATTCCAAGCCTGATGCCGACCTTAACGCGGCTGCGGTGAAATACCTCTTTGATATTTCTATGAGCTACATTGCATTATTCCACGAGTTCCCTGACCTTCAAAGGGACTACTTAACTAACCACGTTTTGCAGTACTGGAAGAGTAACCCCTACGATGTTCAGCTTGATAAAGCGATGCCAGACCTGTACGTGAAGCTCCTAACCCTCGAAATAACATTGAATCTCAGATATACTGATATCGAAAAACTGGACGTTGACCAATTGCAGCTTTCTGTAAACAAGTTCGTCGCCTACAAGAGCAAGGTGTCTGAGGACTTGCGTCGTCAACTGACCTTGTCGTTTGTTTCATATCTTCAGGAACGGATTCTTTCGAGAATGGACAAAGACGAGGACCCAAGGTACAAGATATTAAATGCTATTATTAAAAAGTTGTAAGTAGTGGGTAAAATCTTAATTTAAGAGGTAATGCATGTGACGTAATTTTATAGCCACCTTTGACTTTGAAAGAAATCGTAAATTCTGTTTGCCTTCGCGGGGTCAATATTCAGCAATTCGCGACATGTTTTCTTCTTCATATTTCCACCAGCCCTCAAAAGTTCTCTAAACATGACCTCTTTTATAGCTAAGTATGGCTTGGGTAGGATTTTCAACTGAATGCACAGCTGTTGCTCTTCACCAGAAAGAAGACCAAAGTCGGCGCCATGCTGGATGTCGCCAGTAGTCAAAGCCTTCTTGCGCGAAGCTGCCTCGTTGTAATTTTGACCATAGTCAGCGTTGGCGCGATGAGCGGAAGACACCCTATGGCGACCGTTTCCATTTCCATTAGAAGAAGAATGCAAGGAGCTACCAAAGCGCTCCAGAGTCATTATGCGCGCCTGCTTATCGCGCTCATACTTGAGACCAGCCTCAAGCGTTGTAATGCCGTTGCTTCTCCATTCCTGCAGTTGATGAATTCGAGACCTGCACCGCAGCTCCTCTAAAACGTCCTTGCTGAACTCCTCAAAATCCCGGGGAGTCATTATGCGAGCATACGCTTTAAGAGTGTTAAAAAGGTCCTTAGACTCCTTGCTTCTCTTTTTGTCAATCCCTTGGAGCTTACGGTACTCCATGAGACCATTCTCGAACAGCAGCCTCTTCTTCTCCGCCCTTGTAGTGAGCCTGGAATTGTATATGTCGAGAATAATGAGCTTGACTTCAATGTCTAGCGGCTGGTCGTCAGGCTCAAAAACCATGTCTTTGACAGGTCCCTCTGCCTCGTTTTCGAACTCTGTTTCAAAGTCGAGACGCCCTGGCATAAACCCTTGAACTTCGTGACAGCTTGGGACCGAAGCTATGGGCTTTCTGGGAGGCTGCAAGGGCTGTCCTCTAAACCTCTCGATCCTGCGCCTGCGGTCGTTGAGGAACTGCTCCTGAGGGATGTCGATGTTTTGCGTGATGTCAGGGATGGGATAATATGGGCTGTTAAGGTAATACTTGGTGTAATGCTCGTCAACCTCTTCCTTGGTTCTGTTTCCTATATGGTCTGCAACATCCTGCCAGTTGCCGAGGCCGAGGGTTTGCGAACCCTTGATGAGAGCTAGCTCTTCGTCCGCACCCCAGTCCTCGCACAGAATGGGGTACGAGTTCGTCTCGATGATTTTGTAGTTGTGGAAGGGCCTGTGGTTGCCATTGTAGAGCCCCTGCGAGAAGCAAGGCACGCAGAGGTCGTATTCGGGGCACTCTGCGCACGAAATTCTAACTCTGTTGGTGCAGTCCGAGGAGCACACATCGCAATGGAACTTGTTAGACATATTTTGCTTGGAGGCCAAAGTTCTAGCCTACAGTCTCGCCCGCGCGCTAGCCGATGTACCCGCCGTTTATTTGTCGTCTAATCAACCTGAATTAGGCTTACAACGAACGACGTAGCTAAACGTTTAGTCATATTGGCTGCCCAGTGCACGTGACAAGCAGGCCCGGATTACATAAGCGGGCCCACATTCCGGTGGTGCTGTAACCGCTTCAGCTGGCAAGATCCGGGGGTCAAACCGCAGCAATAGATCAAGTGCGTCTGCTTCACAAAGCGTACTAATTTGTAATCCTAGGCAGCTGGCTATACCGGCGATTTTTCGACCCTACAGCGGCCAAGGAAAGCCACCATGCTCACTAACTCGCGCAGCCCAGAAGTGACATTTCCCTTTCCATGCCACTTTGCTCCAGTGTGAAGAAAATCAATTGGAGTTGTTACCCCAGTGCCACTCTTTGTAGCCGCTTCGGCCCTATTTAGTTTATGAGCGGCTACTTTATCATTATATATCTTATTTCATCGTCATATACAAATCAGCTTAGAGCATGTGATATCGTTAGCAAACGTTTGACTGCTCAATCTCATAAACCCATACATTTACTCAATACATTTTTGAACTTTATTTTTCAGAAAAATGCGTCGCTCCAGCTCAACTAAAAACGACCCCGGGCTCCCTGCTAGGTTCGGCCTGAGCCCTAGGCTGGACGCTAGGCTGGGATACTGCCTTGCTCTGCCTGGACCTGTGAGCATCCGGGCAGCGCTCCCGCTGGGACGCAGCACGCTGTGGATCGGTCGGTGGCAGACCTCGCGGACGGCGTGG
The DNA here is from genome assembly GCF_000142805.1 of Lachancea thermotolerans CBS 6340. NCBI lineage: Eukaryota > Fungi > Ascomycota > Saccharomycetes > Saccharomycetales > Saccharomycetaceae > Lachancea > Lachancea thermotolerans. Next base: position 364,859 of record NC_013083.1, on the reverse strand, counting down.
CATCGCCTTGGTTCCCGTACGGCAGCCGGTTGTGGTTGATGAATGATGAAAAAAACTGAAGCCGGGCAATTTGAACGTCTAGTTGGAACTCAGACACCAAGACCAGCAATACAAAATGGTACGTTTATTTTGAGGTATTACGGAGGCCCAGCTATGTTCAAGGGAAGCGGATAGCTAGAACGAATATCGGGGGTGAACTTATGGTTATTTGCGCGCCGCGCAAGCAGACAGAGAACCCGCGATGGATAACGAAATTGAGCGCTCAGGAAAGATAAAGCGAGGTAATTTGGCCTTATGGCTTTCCAAAGAAGAGCCAGCACCCGAGACGTTCTAGCCAGCGCTGAGTTCCGCCTCGAATGTCTGGAGCTGAGGCTTCTGCGCGGCTTCAAGCCTTATACTAACCATTTGAACAGGGTAGAGTTAGAACCAAGACCGTCAAGCGTGCCTCCAAGGCTTTGATCGAGCGTTACTATCCAAAGTTGACTTTGGACTTCCAAACCAACAAGAGAATGTGTGACGAGATCGCCACCATCCAGTCCAAGAGATTGAGAAACAAGATTGCTGGTTACACCACCCACTTGATGAAGAGAATCCAGAAGGGCCCAGTCAGAGGTATCTCTTTCAAGCTACAAGAGGAGGAGAGAGAGAGAAAGGACCAGTACGTCCCAGCTGTCTCTGCTTTGGACTTGTCCCACTCTAAGGGTGTGTTGAACGTTGACAACCAAACCGCCGACTTGGTCAAGAACTTGGGTTTGAAGTTGCCATTGTCCGTCTCCAACGTTTCTGCTCAAAGAGAGAGACGTTACAGAAGAAGAAACTAAGCGCGCGGTCGCCCCTCAGGGGCCGTGTCTGAAAATTCTATAGCTCTTTTTCCACATGTGTACAGTTAACCTAACATCACATCAATACGAAGGAATTATTAAATCATTAGCAATGCCACGCTCAGTCGCGGAGTTTAGATTATGTCGAGGATTTCCTTTCCAAGATCTTGTATTCTGCGCAGCTTCTGGTCCAAGATGCCTCCCTGCGCGTTGAGAGCGGCGGCGCGGTCGTTGATCAAGTCTGTAATTACCTTGAATTTGCTGTTTAGCCGCATGCGCGCTTCCACGAGTCGGCCTAGGATGGCGGCATGCTCTTGCTGTAAAACCTGACCCGCACTGATCCACGACTTCAAGTCCATCTTGGCGAAATCGACGCAGGCGCTGCGTTCAGTATTGTTTTGAACCTCCTGAAAGACCTCGCAGTAGTATTCGCGCGTCTCGACGTTGGGGTTCACTTCGTGCAGTGCAGAAACCACGGGCTTGTATGGGCCGGGGTCGCTGGATAGCACACGTGCTGATGTCTTTGCCTTTGAGTTCTCTTTTGTCTGTTTGCGGGCAGGCGGCATGTTCGGTGTCAGAGGAGCGACCTCCTGCTTCAAAAGTGGGATTGAGCTTGGGGTCTGAGCCCTCTTTTGCTTTTTGGCTGTAGGCGACTGCGCGAGGTCCTGTTCAAAAGTCGGAGCTGGATGGGTGAGGGAAATGGAAGACGGCTCCGCCTTGACAACTGGCTGCTTGTGTTCTTTTATGGCGCTTGTTGGTGCGGATATGCTTGGAGACTCATGGTTCTGAAAGCGTTTAGAGGCCTTTTGGTCCCTTTGTTCATCCACTGGTGTAGGCTTCTTTAGTATTGCCTGGATGTTTACCGTTTTCTCCTTGAGAGCTGAGCGGCTATTGTTTTCCTCGCGTATTTTCTCCACGATTGGAGGAGTTTTTGCCGGACTGCTGCCAAATAGGTCAAGCCGCGTTGTTGGCTCTTGTTTAATATCATCCATTGCTTAATCGCGCTACTGCGGATATGGTATCCCTCTTTTAATTCTTCCATTAGTGACAGAAGATGGAGAAGACAATTAATCCTTCTTAAATATTTAGTAGCCCCGGGAGGACAGAAAACGTAGACAAAAGCATGCCCAAAGTTCGCTGGTTTATGTTGCATTGATTCTGAGTCTTCATGATAAGGATACGGTTGACCCATATCCTAGCACGCATCAGTTTCGAGTTTTGTAAATAAGATTTGACATTAAGAATTTAATCCCACCACTGGTAACCCCAAATGCGTGATTCGAACTATTGACATCTCCAGTTCAAAATGGCTCACTGAAGACAAAATATGAGAGGTGGTAGTCGCAACGCATGTCAAAATTATAAACTACTGTTTCAACTGACCAATGTCACGGCCCTGCGAAGATGAGCATCTAGCCTTTCCAAACATTGTCTGAAAGGGCTGAAATCCTGTTTCGGAGGCATAATGAACAGGATTTAGAACAGGGAGCGCCACGGCTACAGCTCCTTTGATGCAGCAGAATATGTGAGTTTCGTTATTCAAGAATTGCCAAGATTGACAATGTTAAGATGTTTGAAAATCTTGAGAAACCATGCAAGCGCAGAAAATGTCAAGAAACCCCAACCGGCTCCACCAAGCGTTCTGGTGTTTTGTTCGTGAATGATATGACAGACCTACAGCTGTAGCGACGAAGGGGCATAACTACAAATAGTGCAGCCCGACTGTAAAAAGTGTGGCTTCTGCGATATAAAAGAATTGAGAAGAGCCCGATGCACAACACAACCGCCCCAATCAAGCAACTCAGCAGATCAAAGCATGTTCTCGAGATGCCGCTTCGTTATCAAGGGAGGCTCGAGGTTTTCCACGAAGACCTCCCTGACAAATGCTAGCCGAAGTGGTATCAGGCTCTTTAGCACTTCACCTATCAGCGGACCGAAATTTCTGGGGTCGGCGATAGGTTTTGCTCTATTATCGTTCGGGCTGGGCTTGGCCGTAAGCTCACTTGTGATTCCTAAGCAGGATGCGCAGGTCCAGACTTTCCCCTTAGCTTCAACAACTCCTCTGGAGCAGCTTGATTCGCCCCGGTATGGGTCTGAGGAGGATCTGGAAAAGTGTGTCGACGAGATTAGAAGGGTGGTCGGCGACGAGCTCGTGAAAAATACCCCAGTGGAAATCGACTACCATACGGACAATGGGTTCAACCCCTCTAAGCCCTTGCCGCATCAAAAGCCAAGATACATTGTCTACCCTTTGTCGACCGAGGATGTTTCAAAGATCATGAAGATTGTTAACCAGTACAATATACCAGTTGTGCCGTATTCAGGTGGGACTTCCCTTGAGGGCCACACTTACTCAACGAGGCCTGGGATTGTTCTCAATACTTCCAAAATGAACAAGATCCTTCAGGTCAACGTCGACGATCTGGATGCAGTTTTGCAAGCCGGTGTTGGATGGCAAGACTTGAACGAGTACTTATCGAAGCATGAAGGAATGGATAACTTAATGTTGGGCTGCGATTGTGGACCAGGTGCTCACGTTTGTGGTATGATTAGCACAAATGCCTCTGGTATTGGTGCTACTCGCTATGGGTCCATGGCTTCCAACGTTGTTTCCATAAAGGCGGTTCTAGCAGACGGAACAGTTATTAAGACGAAGCTCCGTCCCCGTAAATCAAGTGCTGGGTATAATCTAACCGGTCTTTTGGTGGGTAGTGAGGGAACTCTGGCCATTGTCACCGAAGTTGTTGTAAAACTACAAGTCAAGCCTGGGTACGAAACAGTCGCCGTTGTTCAGTTCCCAGATGTGAACGATTGTACAAAGTCTATGGCTTCATTTTTCAAAAAGGGAATCCCACTGAATGCAGTTGAGCTACTTGATGCGGATATGATGCGGTGCGTCAACTACAGTGATCTGGTCTCCAAAAAGTTTGAAAACTTGCCCACCTTATTTATAAAGATCGGCGGGTTGAACAAGGTGATTGTTGATGAGTATGTCAAGGAAGTGAGTGCCATCTCAAAATCCAATAATTGTAACACATTTGAGTTTGCAAGGACGGCGGAAGAGGCTGAAGAACTCTTCTTCGCAAGAAAGAATGCATTGTATATTATGCTGGATTACGGTTTTAATGAAATAAGCCCCGACGCTAAAATGTGGATCACAGATTGCGCTGTACCGCTCTCCCGGCTTGCTTCGACTCTCGAGCAGCTTAATGACATGATGAAGGAGTACCCATTACATCACATGGTTTTAGGTCACGGAGATGCCAACTTGCACTATGACATTTTCTACACCCCCGACCAGCTCGAAATGTGCAAAGAAGCTGTAGACAGAATGGCAAAACTTACCATTGAAAATGAAGGAACGTGTTCAGGGGAGCATGGCATTGGTTCTGGAAAGAGAGCTCTTTTGGAACTTGAACTTGGTAAAGATACTATCTCCATGATGCGCAAACTAAAGCTTGCCCTCGATCCCAAGCGCCTTCTGAATCCAGACAAGGTTTTCAAAATAGATCCCTTGGATGCAAGTACCGAATAAGTAATACAGGCTTAAACCTGAGATAAATAATAATACACCAAAATCGAATTGAACTAACTTCGAGAGTCACTCACAGACTGAGTTTTTCCTTCTGCGCCAAAATGTTCCTTAACTAGATGGTCTATGACTACCCAACCAAAAGCGTTAACGAATTTGCGTCGAACAACTATGTTATTATGGGAGTCGGGTTGAATACTGACAAGTACTTTTCGCCAAGTTAGGGTTTCTTGCCATTGCCTCGCTATGCGCTCTTGAACTCTATAAATGCGGTCGTTTGGGTAGATGACTTTCTTGATAAGTTCGCGTTTTTTGTAATGTGCTGGTGGTAGTTCATCGGGAAAGTAAACCTTATCGTGGACGATCCTGTCTTCTCGAGATTTAGGGTCTTTGAAATATTCTTGGGATGGAAGAGGTGCTACTATCACGTTAGCTGCTGATATAATTGGATTCGCATTTGGCGGAGGGGTAAACCCTCCAGACTCTCCACCTTGCTGTTTTGATTCATCTTCGTTTTGATTTCGTATTTGCGTTCTTGAGTAGCGTTTGTACTTTCTTCTTATAGCACCTTGGGGCAAAAGGTACTTCAACGCCGACTTCTTATCCATTGATTCTTCAGGGATTTTCCCGGTAACATCGTTTTTGCTAGTGCTATCGGGAGTTCCTTTATCCCCTTTTCCATTTTCCTTTCTTATGCCGCGTACGTCGCTCAGTGCCTTCCAGTCCAGATACAATAGAGCCGCGGTTCTAAGGGGAACAATGCCGTCGTGAAGAATATTCGCGTATGTAGTGCGATTTTTGAACCGATGCATGAGACTTTTCAGCGGCTCTGAAGGAATAATTTCCAATAGCGGTTTACGCTTATAGGAGCCCAGATGTTGATCTTTTCTAACAATGCCTTCTTTTCTTAGAAAAAATGTCCGGTTCAGGTTCAAGTCAACACCTGTTTGCCCCAAAGCTCCAATGTCTAATATGGCAGTAACAAACGGGGGAACTTCTCCAGCTACACCGAGATATGGACTCGCTAGCGTAATGAAGTTGAGGGGTTCCAAGCCGTTTGAGCTGTCGAAAATATCTGGCCTCTCAATGCAAATATAACGAATGGCCATAGACTGGGTCAGTCCTCCGAGGGAGTGCCCCACAAATGAAATATATCGAAGGTCATACCGTATCTTGAGGTTGTCGATCGTCTCGATTATGTATTTAGCAAGCGCGATTCCATTAGACTTGACGCCCTTTGAAGATCTGCCCTGATTTCCTTTAAACCCTCTAACAATCAAATTAGATGTTTCTGACCCGTTACCGACAGTGCTGGCGGTAGCTTCAATCCGATCTTTTAGGTATACCATGTCGCAGCCAGCGTTAGAGAATATTCCGTGGGTAAGAATAACTAAATGAACCGGTTTATCTGGAGATCGAGGTGGAAGGTTCCATAATCTGTGTGTGTCCCACTTTTCACAAACCACCCCCTTGGGAAATTCCACTGGCCCTTTGGGCATCTCAGGGGTCGGCTTTGTAGTGAGGCATAACCGAAAGCGTAAGGAGGGGAGGTTCGTGACTGATAACTGAGACACCACATTAATCTGCCATACAAACTTTTCGGAGTTCTCAAATCTTGAATTGTTGTTCAATTTCAGCACCGCTCGATATTCGTCATTAGGTTTCACGTCATCACAAAACGCGACTTCTTCGTCGTATCCTTCCCATTCATTGTAGTTGCACGGCTGGATGTCCACGTAAAATGAGTAGGGTCCTGTTAAGTAAACAGGCTTTAAAAGGGCGCTCTCAGTGTTTTTAAAAGCAAGATAAAGCTCTGAAATTGAAGTTAGGTGAGGTTCCAGAAGACTCTTGTCCACAGTTATTTTGTACCTTATCAATTGACCGAGCTTTAAACTCAATCGGTCATCTACGAGAAGTAGGCCCTCCTCGCTGCTCACTGTCATGAGTTCTTGTACACATCGATCACACGGTACAAAAATTAACTTCACTGTTTAGTTAATAATATGATCATCACGCTAAAAGGGAAAAAGGTTGCAAAGACCTGGGTTTTTGAGCATAGATCTTTCAAACTGATGGAATGGAGTACAAGGAAACTCCATATCGACTGGAAGATCTTCTGACCAGCTTTTACAGGGTTGAGAATATCAATAAAATCAACTACGTGCAGTACATTCCGAGTAAACCAGATGCACAGTGGAGCATACAAGCAGAGCTGGCGCTGCGCAAACACAACCCCAAAATACTAGTATCATTGTTTTCGAGAGAGCTATGGTGCTTCAGTATAAACGAGGAAGAACTCCCAAAACTGAACCTGGACTTGCTAGGGAACCCGCCCTCACCTGAAAAAATAGGCTACTTCACGCCCAACATCTCGAAGCCTAACCTGCCTACTGCATATGCAGTGTTTTTGAAAGCTTTAAGACGGAAGATCCACATAAATATATGCCTCAAGTCTCATCAACGCATCATTCCCTTTGGAAACTCCTGTCTCTACAATACCAATGAAAAGACCAATAAAGTTATCCATTTTGAGCCGCAATTATTTGAAAACGGCGATCTTTGCATTTCAATATGCACTAAGGATGTGAACCTCCGAAGCTTCAATACTAAAACAATAAACGAAAACTTTATGAAATCAAATGCAATTTATTTGGCGCCTTCAGGAATCCGAGCTTACCTGGTATCCTCCGACATCAAGAAATGTGTGTCACCCCCACCCAAAAGTGCCTCTGTTTTGCTTATAACTTTGTTGGTATCTCATGGGATTGATTTGACTAAAAAGAAGGACATAACATGGGTCAAAGTAACGCCAAATTTGGACCACCTAAACGGATACACCCCATCGATATCTGGCTACTTAGATCCTCCAAAAGCGACGAAAACAGCGATATGGCCTCTTGAGCTTTGCTTTTCTCAGCTAGCCGACTCCTTAGTTTCCACTCAAACACCCCCTTCGCCACGCGTTCCGGACTTGCAAGGTACTTTTGACATAATCGATGATTTCATTCAACTAAAGTTAACTTCCGCATTCAAGTCTCCCGGAAACACATGCACAGGAGCTAGCATAGGTACAGCCACGGGAAATGAGGCTTTGAGCACTGGCGGAACTTATGGTGAACAATACCAGGCTTTCCACAAGCGTTCGCAAAGCGGTAGTATGTCCGCTGCTGGACCCGTGGGTTATCAACTTGGAGCAAGACAGTCGCCAAGCATCAACGCTGCCAATTTAACCCCAGCAAACAACAAGCCAGCCTCACATCCTCCTGATGCTTATATTAATGGATTCTTGACAACTCCGAACATCAACGAAAGCGTCGACGCGAACAACGACGACATTATGCTAGGTGTTTCTCCTCAAAAGTTGAGAAGTGAATTATGGAGCGAAAAGAAGGATTCAGACGTCGGGTTCGGCCTCAAGCTTAACACGCCGGTAGAAAATACTGAAATTTCAACTGCTAGCGAAAAAGATGATGCTGACCTAGACGCGGAGCTATTTGGAGATGACAATGCTGACGATGAAGTACCGGGCAACAGCAACTTGAAAGGTGACGAAAACAAGCAAGTTGAGCAAGGAGTGAAGGACATAACAGATGAAATGTTCGACATGGCAGATGAAAGCGACAGTCCTAAAGATAAATCAGAAGTTGCAAAACAGCCGGCAGTTCTTGATTTAAGACGTTCACCCTTTAAACGAAAATACCTTGACATACCGCTCGAAGAAATGACCCTTCCAAGCACCCCACTATACACAGACCCGGGCGCACCCTTGCCAGTGGAAACACCGAAAGATCGCAAAAAAAGTGTCTTTGCGCCGTTAAATTTTAACCCGATTATTGAGTCAAATGTTGATAATAAATATAAAAATGGTGGAAAGTTTTCCTTTGATGGCGGCAAAGTCGAAGAGTCTTTGAAGTTCGACGTGTCAACTGCAAACGTATCAAGCTCTGAGGACGACGAGACTGGTAGTAGCGCAGATGAATTTGACGACATGTTTACGGGGGGCGACAATTTCAAATCGACCGACGTTAATGCTCCGACAACGGCCTTTGCTGCTGAGAGTCAAACCGGAAATGTACCGGAGTTTGTACAACAAGATACGCCCCCTTTACCGATTTTTGACAATTCTGTCAACAATGAAAAGGCCATTCGCGATAACAGCTTGGAGATGTGGAAGTTCTCTCGGGATCAATCGTCACAGGATTTTGGCTCTCCAAAAACCCATTCCAGCTCGAGCAGTGCAAGGCCTTCGCAATTTCAAATAGCAGGCAATGGCTCCAACGATCTTTTGAAACCTAATAACACGAATCCATTACTCGAGCAAACAAGCAAATCTTACCTTCCCATCAATGACAACAACGTTGACTCAACAAACGGTGTAGATAAAGAAATTGGAGATTCGTTATCACCTGAGTCTATGCCAACTCCAGAATCTTCAAACAGCCTGCCTTTCTTGCTCAGACACATGCCACTTTTCTCAATACCAGATGCTTTTTTCCTTAACAACCCCTCCTTGGCTGCGAATGATGACATTCCGAGCTTATTAGACCTCTTATGCGAGCAAATCGTCTTTGACCAGGGAAAAATGGGCGACTTAAAGTGCAGAACAGCTACGTATAATAATTTTGAAGCGTGCAGCGATGGTGTCGTCAAAACCACCATCGATGATATATTTTCAAAATTTCAGAGGCTTCATGGTGGCGAGCTGATTGAAGAAATAAGCCCTATTAGACAGCCGGCCGTCTACGTCAAGAAAAACGATGAAGTGATTAAAATTAAGAGTGATTCAGAACCCTTTTCCCAGTATTTGCACCTCAAGCCTTACAAAGGCATAAAAAGTTTCAAGGGTTTGTTTTTAACAACAATCTTGAAGAATGACTGCCTTGAATTCCTGTCAACAATGTCTCAAATTTACTCAAGTCATGAATTGGGATTTTGTGAGTTAGTAAAGCTCACTTCAGCTGATACCCCAGGTCTCATATACCTCGTGAACTTAGAAGAGAGTACACTATCGCTACTTTCCGCCCAAATTGTATCATACTGCTCGACTAACACTTTGAACACAATGTCAGTTCCGCTAGTTGTTTTCCTACCAATCATGAGTTCAAACCTCTCGGAAGTAGTTGCAATGACGCTCAAATTCCAATTTATTAAAAATGAGATTCTGTCAAAATTACCAAGCGTAAAGCTTTGTCTGAAGCTCATTCCGCTCGACTTCGTCAAGGACCCTCTAACTTCCATTGAGGAGTATTACGACTTTTGTGTTGGAATTTATAACACTCTGCCACCGAAAAGTGATAAATTCACCTCGATTGCAGATGAAGTTCCAAAAAAAATTGAGTTCAGAACTATTCAAAAAACCAATGGTCAAACCTCGCACTTCGATGTGTATATCCATCTGGCGTACGCAAGGAGTGTGGATAGGAATTGGATTTGTGCAGCTTGGTCTAACTCAAATGGTAGCGAAAATGGCGTAAAAACGTGGTACATTGGAAACTCAAAAAACGCGTTCGAGGACGCTTGCAATCGAATGTGGAGAATTACTCTGAAGTTCGCGTCTAACAAGTACGGCAGAGTTTGTCTTGTGTTATCCAGATTCGATAGCGTTTTACCAGATGACGAACTCATGCATTGGAGAAGGTTGTCCTCAACCTCCAGAAACTTGCATTTAGCTGTTGTGTGTGTGGGCGATAACACAAAAGTGTCTCTGTATGACGAAGACAGGATTTATCCTTCGTTTAAACCAATTTTTAGAGACGGCAGGCTGTCTCAAAAAATCGACACCTCAAACCTAGACAACTATGAAATCGTTGACATAGGCAGTGAGATTCACGGCATCGTCTTCCGGAGCCCCCTTCATCTAGCAAATTCCCAACACCGCTGCGCAATAAATACAGGTGCTCTCGTAAGGTTCAAAGCCGCAGATTGTGACGAAATTCTGGACAAAATGGAAGTCAACCTGCTGAACTGTCCGCACTCTGATAGCACGAAGCTATTGAAAATTATATTACAAGAGTTTAGAAACCTTGCATCCTTAAACCCATGGTTCGGAATCTCAAAGTCTAAGGACGCTTTTGTGCCTTGGCATGTGCTTGCGGTCAAGAAGATGCTCAGAACTATGGTGCACTTAAAGGTCAAGGACAATCCATAGAGGGAGGAATAAGCATCCTAGTGCCAAAAATGACTTTAACGTGAAATTGAGAGCACACTAAGAAAATGGTCGTGCAGTGAAGGTACATGTAATACATCCCATCCCCTCAATTTGGCAAACTCCAACCTTTTTTGGTCGCTGACACTCAAAGCTCGTATAGCACAACGCATACGCGTCATTTTTAGCTGAGCTCCATGAATATATTCCCAGTACCTAAGTATCACCAGTAAAAAGATATCACATTTCTCGATGGAGCTGTAAAACTGTTCAGGGCGGCTGTCATAATTCTCATCCAACGGAGGAAAGCCTGCCTCAAACACATTACCAAGCTCTTCAATCACTAGATCGTTGTTTGCTAGCTTTTCCACTAAGCTCAAGGTATAATTTGCGTCAAAAGCCTTTAAGCTTTCATTTGCAGCGGCTTGGGCAAAAAGAGGCATATAATCCAAAAACTCATAAGGGTTTGTCACACTAAAAAATTGTTTAAGCTGGGATGTATCTTCAAAGCTGCTCAAAACTTTACCAAGATGCCGCACAAAGCCTGCCTCTGAAAGACAGGGTTTAGAGAATTCAACGCCTTCAGGAATTGACCGCAGCATGGTCAGGAAAAGGCTTAAAAGACGATGCCGGAAGCTCATGGATTGTGTGAACTTGCAAGAGGTGCGTGCCAAAAGCTTTGGTACGTATGTATCGACTTGCATTAATTCTTTGGGGTAAACGCAATGAACTCGAAGCTTACCCGCCAGCTCATAGCTACATCCCAAAAATAGTATGTCACAAAAGGCTTGGATTAAACCTTGCGAATTAAGTGAACGGAATAGTGCTACAAGGGGACTTCTCTCGATGAAAGATAGGCGAGCTGCGTTGTTTGCCGTCGGGTCAGTTTCGCTGTCAATGGAGTATTTGTTTCGCATTTCGAAAGCGTCAAATAATACACTTAACACTGCAAACCACACTTTGCTGCGCTCGTAAATATGGGAGTCATCGGACAGCGAGGCATATAAAGCCCATCCCACGCAGTTCCAGAATTCCCCTTCTTGACTGAGCTTACTCGTTATAGGCATATTTTTCAAGACCTCTGGTCTATGCTCCAAACAACTCACGTAGGAAGGATAAGGATTCTTGAAGGATAGCAACGGCGGTGACTGATCATCCCGAAATATACTAGGGGAAGCCTCTAAGAGTACGCCGGAATTAGTCTTTCGCCTTTTCGTAAAATCACGCTCACGAACTCTGGTGCTTGTTATTCCACGCAGCGACAATTGATCCAGCATTATAAAAAACTGACTCCGTAGCAGCGCAAGAGAATAATGGTTTTCTTCCTCCGCATGCTCTGACAGCAAAATGTCTGTGAAATGCCTAAGAAGTTTTATGCTACGCGTTGCCAGAGACGCCCTTCCCACGTTGTAGGGATCCATCTCTGCCTCCAGGGTTGCAGCACCGAAATCTGGTATTACTGACAAAGTCATCATAACTATCAAGACGTCAGCGGGTGGAACCGCCAGTGCGGATCGCCTTGCTTCCAAGTAATATAGAAGTTGATCATAATTTTCAACAACGCACAGCGAATTCAATACTTCGAACACAGAAAGACTCTCTGTAGTCAGCCCAACGTTATAAGGTACACCGACCTTTTCGCTCCCGTGAGAAAGAATTGACATTCAACAAGTCTCGCTAGTACACTGAGCTAAAATAAGAAGCCCAACCTAATTCGCGTTGCGCCCCTAAAGATTATATCTTGAAATGATAGCGATGAGGTCAGAAAAAAATTTTTGACTTTTCAACAACTAGTTGAAGTAGTCAGCCTCCAGAATCAAAGCCAGTTCAGAATGCCTAACAGCTCCGTCGCTCAAGAGCTAAGATCAGCTTTACACCAATACCCAAATTTTCCTAGCAAGGGAATTTTGTTCGAAGATTTCTTGCCCATTTTCAGATCCCCACAGTTGTTTGGAAAGTTGGTGAAGGCTTTCAAAACCCACTTTGAGGAAAAGTTTGCTGGCGTTAAAATCGACTACATTGTGGCTCTAGAAGCACGCGGTTTCCTATTTGGCCCTGCTGTAGCCTTGGAAATAGGTGCTGGTTTCGTGCCTGTGAGAAAACAAGGCAAGCTTCCAGGCGAGTGCCTCCACGCCACGTACGTCAAAGAATATGGCAGTGACGTTTTTGACATCCAAGTCGAGTCTATTCCAGAAGGCTCAAATGTCGTGATTATGGATGACATCATCGCGACTGGTGGCTCTGCTTTGGCCGCTGGTGAGTTGATTGAGAAGCTTGGCGCTAATTTGCTCGAGTACGCCTTCTTTATGGAATTGGACTTTTTGAAGGGTAGAGAAAAGCTTCAAGCGCCAGTGTTCACCCTGCTGACTGGCCAGGAACACGGCCTCCAGTAAGCGTCCCGAATAGGCAACGGCCCTCATGAGGATTTCCCAGGACTGCTCCCGCCACATCGTCAACTCTTCCGGACTCTATAATCTACATTCTTCACCTTTACGCCTTCGCTTTTCTCCGAGTTACGCTTGGTGGTTGTATCATATGTAAATACTTGACACGGTCATATTTTTCAACGTGTGTACTTGACCCTCCTCCCCATCCTTACACGGCCCTTCGAGTGAGTCGTGAAAATGGACTCGTCAATGTCTTCTCCTACTGTGGAGATATAATACTCACCGCCGCGATGTGTCCAAGAAACGCTGTTTTCCGGGAGGTCGTATTTCTTGACAGTGAGACGGTTCATGATGTTGCCCACATCGTCGAAGTTTATCGTATATCCAAAGGGCCTGAGGTTTTTTAAGCTTATGACTTTGCAGCCTGGTTTTAGAACTTGAATAAGTTTCTGGATCTGCAGATTGAGCTTCGCGTCAAATATGAAATTGTTGATGAGCAGCACATCGCATTTTGGAAGTAGCTCATCAACAGTTGAATTATTGACGAAACTTGTCCGCAATGAAAATTGGGTAGGACACAGCTTTAGCCCCCAGAGTCTGCACCTTCTCTGTAGTTCCGATTCCTGTGTCGTCGTCAGATCACTGGCACTGGGCATGAGCTCACAACCGAAGCTTAAACTGCATCCAAACTCTAATGCTGCCTGCAAAACGCAGTTGCCCACACCTGAGCCGAGATCCATGAAAATATCACCAGGCTTCAGGCCACATTGTGCATAAGCAGCGGTCAAAAAGTTTGGAAGTAATTCACCGTACACATTATTACTGAAAGCTCGGTACTCTTTGAGTGATCTCGCCTTCGGATGAATAGTTCTAACATACACCATGTGCAGTAGGCTGTGGAAAAAGGATGTGGGGACTGCTTTAGTGCGACGCAAGCGCTCGACAATGTCTGCTCTAGGTATTTTTTTTACAAGTTCGTTAAACGCTTCAACAGCCTGAATAAAACCTTTTTGATTTTGTTCATCAAATGCCTTGTTGAGCGGCTGAACCACCTTCTTACGCAATTGATTGGCAAATTTTGTAGGGACATAGATTTGCAGGGTGTATTCAATTATTCGCCCAATCTCGCTCATTGGGTTGTACTTCGAAAGATCCGTACTGAAATCAACGATGTATTCTTCTTCATAATCGGGATACAATATCGACCGTAACTTTACCACATTTGGGTTTACGTGTGGGGGATCGCTTAATGAACGAGAATGAATTAGCTCGTCCTCAAACATTTCCTTGCTCTGCAAAGCGTCGGAGTCGAACAAATCGCGCCGGCAAGTGAAATGCTCAATTGGGTCTTCTATGAAAGAGTTGGCTCGCTGTGAAACCACTAATTCTTTACGCAAGATTCCGTGGTCCATTAAATCATTTTGTGAGCTGGTAACGTCCGGTTGGAGGCCCATTGAAACCTCTGGCGTATGTGCGGTCTCGGAGACGAGTTTAAAGGAACGCTTGTTTTGATGACTCGCCTTTTTGATTCGTGAGGGCCTCTTCTTGGTAGCTGCTTCCTGAAGATTCTCGTTTGAACCATTGTTCAATAGCTCCGCTTGTCGCTTCTTACTGGCTGGTCTCTGTTTCCGCACAGCAACTGAAATGGAACTGGAGCTAATATCGCTGCCTTGTGTCTCCTTCTGCAATCCATCACCTTTTGCAGTGGTCTCACAACTGTTTGGCCCCTTTCTTCTCAGAAACCCGCTAGGCATTGAGTACTCACTGTATGCAGAGTACTTACAAGCGTCATTGAGAAGCGAGAGAAGGCTTTTATTTACTCTCTTTTTCGGTACGTGACTTGTCGTTCTGCCGCCATCTTTCGATGGGCTTGCCACAGGTAATGAACTTGCTTCATCAGGCTTTGCAGAGCCTGTTTCGAAGGAAGTCTCTATGCTCATGACTGCGACTCACAAAACACACTATGGCTGTAATTATAAATACCCCATCACATTAAAGGCCTCTATCAAGAACTTCAGATAAATTCTGTCTCGTGGCCGCGCGAATGAAGCATGTGACTAATTTAAGTGCTCGGTCATAACTCGTGGAAAGCTCATCAAATGTCCAATACTAGATTCTTATTCTCAATCTCTTTGATTTTCGAACCCGGTACTACGCTCCAGTCTATCATTGGCTCGTTTCTGTCGTATAGCCATTCATTTATCTTCTTGAAGTGCTTGTTACCGAAAAAACCTCTGCTCGCAGAAAGTGGCGATGGATGGACAGAGCTCAGCATCAGGAAGTTCACAGGGGGGCTGCCCAAAAGCCCCTTAACCAAGTTTCCCGCGTTGCTGCCCCAAAGCAAGAACACTATCGGTTTTCCAGAACGTTTCCGGTCCTCAATAATAAGCTGGACGACGCGCTTCGTAAACTGTTCCCAACCTCTCTTTGAGTGTGAATTAGCGTTGTGCGCCCTTACCGTAAGGCATGTATTGAGCAGTAGAACACCCTGGGTGGCCCAGTGGGTCAAGTCTCCGACTTTGTTGTCAATTTGGAAATCCGCGTAATTGTGCTCTTTGAGCTCTTTGTAAATGTTCTTTAAGGAAGGTGGAGCCGGAGTTGGTGGTTTAACACTGAAAGCCAAGCCATGCGCCTGATTGAAATTATGGTATGGGTCTTGCCCAATAACCACAACACGAACCTGATCGAAAGGTGTTAGCCTGCTCCAAGAGTAGACATCTTGCGGAGGCGGAAAGACCGTGGCGGTTTGCTGTTGCTCAATAACGAAATCTTTCAATTTGAGAAAATATGGCTTCGTGAATTCTGAAACCAGCTTGGCAAACCACTCGTCATCCAATGTGTCCAATTCAAGCCCTAGCAGCTTCAACTGGCGTTCTGTGAGACTTTTTCTAAATTCTGATTTGTCTTGCTGACCAATTTGATGTAAGCTTGCTCCATCGCGCTTTGGGATTGCCGCTGCCACCGTCCCAGTGTCCAAGACTTTAGCTGTAGTCGCATCTGTCTTCTTCTTCGCTGGGGAAACTTTCTTACCACCAAAAAACTCCATCAAAGTCTTCTGCTTCTTAGTTCCTTCCCCCGGGGGGCCCTCCGTTCTTAGGCGCTTAGTTCCGTTCGCAGACATCGTCTTCCTTTGGTCGAAGCGTCGAAAGCAGGAACGAACGAAACATTTGATCATTATCGAAATTTAAGGAAATTCCTACCTGTAAAATCAAAACGCTAAGAGTAAACTCAAATCTTCGAAAAGGCAATCAATAGGTTATTTGGATATTTGGTTCAAACCCCAAGGCGATACAGGTTCTAAAAAGGTGCTTGCAGAAAACGTGGCGTTTTCGACAACTTCACTTACACTTACACAAACAGTCGATGGGATCGCAGTCCAGCATTAAGTCATCCGTATCATCGATAAAATCTCAGAACGTCGACCGAAGCACGCCAGCGGCGGCGAAGAGCATCAAAAGTGGCGAAAGCAAAGACAAAAGAGCTACTAGCCCCCCCGCAGGCTGGTCGCTCTGGGGTTCCAGAAATGAAGGGGTTCAGCAATTACCGAGCGGCAATCAGACGCAAGGCACAGCGGGCGGAAGTGCGGGCTGGTGGCGCAAACCATCCATAACCTCACTTCGCACTTTTGTTAAAAACGATCCATCAGCGGATCAAGCCAACAAAGATACCGCAACTGTACCTGAAGAGTCCGAAGAGGCGAAAACCTGTGCTGAACCTCGAAAGCGAGCATGGTCCTTTTGGAATCGCAAAAGCGCCGAGTGCGGCAACGAACAGCCCGCAGAGGTTTTAAATTCGCCTGGAAGCAGCACCAATATTGCGAAGCCTGTGATAAATGAGATTATTACTGGAGTATCAGATGATGCTCTTTTATACAAGAAAAGATCTAAGGATGACACAGCCGGCGAGCAAAACCTGGAGAGCAAAAACGAGGAACAAGGCTATTCCTCCAATATTCTTACTCCTCAGTTCGAAATTTTGCCCGAACTCACCACAATGGCCTCTATTTATTCGAGTATTGGGAAGTACGGCCACAAATGGAATCTTCTGTCAAAAGAAAAATTCCAGCCAAAAAGTTTATATCGCATAGAACCGAGTGCAAGTATTGCTTCGATAAGAGCCAATGCGAAAGAGCCCGTCAGGGTACTCTTGATTGGAGTTCATGGTTTCTTTCCCACTAAAATGATCCGGCCCTTGATTGGCGAGCCCACGGGAACTTCTACTAAGTTCATAACAGAGGCAGAAAAAGCGGTGATACGGTGGTTTAGAGAACAAGACACCCCTGTCGAAATTAGCAAAATAGCACTTGAACGAGAGGGAAAAGTCCTAGATCGCGTTGAATTCTTTTTCGAAGTTCTTAAGAAATGGGCCGATGAGATCAACAAAGCAGACTTTGTCTATTTTGTAGCACATTCTCAGGGCTGCCCAGTGACAATAATCTTGCTGGCAAGGCTAATTGAAGCTGGGGTTATTGAAGTAGACCAAAATGGAGCTCAGTCGGGCAAGAAAAGTGGCCAGTCTCAGAGACGGAAAATCGTAAGCGTGCTTGCAATGGCTGGCGTGAACAACGGTCCTTTTTACGGAGTTGACCAGACACTTTTTGTCCGTGCCTACTCCACTATCGAAAGTGATTCGATGAGGGAATTATTTCAGTTCCAAAACTTTCACTCCTTGCAAGCGAAGAAGTTCATTCAGAGTTTGAGACTTATTATCGCTAGTAATGTAAAAGTTACATTTGTTGGCTCCATCAATGACCAGTTGGTTCCTTTGTATTCTTCAACATGCTTATTCGCACATCATCCAAACATATTTAAGGCAACCTTCATCGACAAGGACTCCAAAACTCCTGATTTTATAACTCGCATAGTGGGCATCGCCAATCACCTGAATAACCTGGGATATGATGATCACGGAATCATAAAGGAAGTGAGTGGATCACTGGCTGGCACCCTTACAGGCGGTGGACACTCCAAGATTTACAACGAAGGACAGGTCTATGATTTGGGAATCAAATTCGCACTACAAACCTCTGAATTACCAACTCCCCAAGCTGTTGCCTATAAAACATATCAAGTTGATGAGTTGGGCTCCAACCCTTACCATTTGCCGTGGTGCATGCGCGGCTTGCTTTATGAAACAGGCCTCCACATAGGCAGAGAGCAAATAGTTGATCTATTTCATGAGTTTGACGTTTGGGAGCCCGAAACAAAGCTGCTGAAAGACGTAAAGTACAGGCTCAGTGGTCTTCGGTCGAAACTCTAGATGTAATGTGTACAGGAATGAAGATATAAATTGAGCTTAGGACCTCCTCATTGTTCGCCCTGTGTTGAGAGCAAATGATTTTCACCATCACTGTCTACCCTCTGTATTCTCTTCTTAGTGAGCCTGCGCTTTTTCTGTTTTTGCTCGGGTTCGGGATTCTTTTTGGCAGTATTCGCGTCGTCATTGCTTTCTTCCTCGAGGTCGCTGGATGAATCTAATGTGTCCTTTGGAAGCACTATATCAGCTAGTTTATCCTTGCCCTTAATTGAGGTCAGGAACGATATCTCGTTTGAATTCTCAGCAACTTCGCTTGCGTCCTCGTCGAACAGAGTCGGCTTGTTTTTATATATAGCATGTCGCAGGCCATTACTCTGACCAGCAGAGGGTGTACCATGAGCACCTGCAATACCGTTACTGCTTCCATTTGCTTTCGGCTTCTTCTTGCTAATCGGGCTTAATAGGTGCACTGATTTTGAATCTTTGTCGCGACGCGTAGCCCCATCAGGGGTTTTGGGCCTCGAATGTTTTCGCGCGTTTTCGAGTTTGGACTCGAGCAGTGCCAGCTGGGTCTTGTGGACTTGCTTGAGCCGTTCATTTTCACGCTTTTGCTGGTTGCAATCAGCTGTCAGTTGGGCAATCTGCCGTTGTAAGCTGATTGTCTCCTTCACGAGTAATGAGTCCCTCTGCATGGGCTCCTGCTGGACCTTACTGCAATTTACATGCTCATAGTATATCCTTTCGCACTCAATGACCGATTCGTAGTAATTTGCAAGCAGCTGGATTAGCGTGCTCATCTATGGCGGGTTCAGTAAGGTTCAGTTTCAAATTGTTTATGATCTTGAATTTTTTGACACTTTAAACCGCTATCTTCCTAAAGTAGGTCGCAAAGCCGTCGAAGTAGCCAGGACGATGAGGATCAGCGGGCTTATTTGGCTGTTCACGCTTATAGGATTGGGCAATTGTTTGGAATGGGATGACGTTAGCGATCTTAGGGACGCAGATGGGATTATTGAAGTCACTGAATCCAACTACAGAAAGCTGTCCCAGGGCTCGAGGAATTTCTACTCAATCCTGTACGTGACTACCTCGCAAGTCACGTCGGGAGGCGTTTATTGTGAGCTCTGCGATATATTCGAGGGCAATGTGCGGAAGGCCTCAAATGCCATGCAACAGCAGCTTCCCGAAGACGTCAACAGAGAAGCGGTCTTCTTCAAACTGGACGTTTCGCAATGTTCCTCTTTTGTGAAAGAAATCGGCCTACAAACCATACCCCACATGCTGATATACCCCCCACCTAAGGACGAAGATAGCTTCGCATGGTCCAAAAGCGTGTTTTACCAGTTTCAAATTACGCCTGAAAGTGCCAAGGACCCTGTATTGTTTGCAGACTTTTTGGCAAAGATCCTCAATGTGTATTTCGGCGTCGCGCGGGACTTCGACAAGGAGGAGTTCTTCCAGTATTTTATCGCGTCTTTGGCATGTTTCTTTGTCTTGAAGAAGAAGATCTTGCCTCTGATCCCCAACAAAGCATGGTTTTTTAGCTTGCTCTTTTCTCTGGGCGTGGTGCTTGCGTCTGTGACGGGGTTGAAGTTCACGCAGATTAACAACATACCTTTGCTAGCCAAGGACGAGAAGGGAAACATTATGTTTTTCAGCGGTGGCATGGGATGGCAGTTTGGCATCGAGATTTTCAGCGTGAGCACCATGTACATCGCCATGGGGTCCAGCGTCATAGCGCTGATATTCATACCGCGTGTGAAGCAGCTGAATCCTTTCCTCTCGAACGCGGTGTCGCTGGCGCTTCTGGCACTGGGATTCTACGTGTTCGCCTACTTCACGAGCTGCTTCAAGGTCAAAGATCCCGGATACCCTTTCGCAATACTGTAGGCCATGCTGTCCGAAGTGTAAATATTAATATTGAGGTCTATATATGCATTTTAAGCAACACTTTGGTGCTCATCTAGTTGGAACTCCTCCTCGGATTCCTTGTTCACGATAAAGAAGCTTGCGCATATCAGGGCCGCGCCCAGTAGGTATATGAACGACATGGGCCTGGATTTGAATAAGAAGTCGCCCAGCATCGCAAAGGGGATCGTGGTGCTGAGCCCCACGGTCACGGTCAGCGGGGACGTCAGGAGCATCGCCTTAGCCCAGCAGAAGTCGCTGATGAAGGTGATGACGCAGTTAAACAGGACAATCGCCAGCACCTGGGGCGTTGGGGGCAGCTCGAAGGTCTCCCAGCCGAGGAAATGCAGAAGGACGACGGTGGGCCACAGTAGCACGAGCGTGAAGAGGCCCACGAACCCGAAGAAGATCTTCATGTTGACCCTTGTCTCGTCTCTGATGCGCCACTTGAGCAGCGTGCAGTACAGGCCGTAGAACAGCGCGCCGGCAAGCGCCAGCAGGTTGCCGCAGAAGATCACAAAGGCCTCGGTGTTGTCTGAAGAGATGCCGTTGTGGAACTTGTAGGGGACCGCGGAGTGGACCTCACCCGCGCTGGCGGTGTTGTCCGCGTCGGACTTGGTGACGAAGACGATGCCGACGAAGGAAATCACGGAGCCCAGGACCTTGACACGGTTGACGCTTTCAACGTGGAACAGCGAGCCGATCAGCAGCGTGAAGAACGACGACGTCGACGACAGTATGGTCTGCGACGCGACGGAGGTGTAAGAGAGTGAGGCGTTGGTCACGAGGTTAGCGAG